>NC_029777.3:23730103-23767547 GCF_000817695.3 Arachis duranensis
CCATTTATGTTTTATCTCAATTCTTTTTCTCTTCCTTTGGAAAAGGGAAATTGCCGTACAATTCAGCAACAATCCGGGCAATCAATGGAGGGTGGTCTTCATCATATCAGCCATGAAAGTTTCGGAACTAATCTGAGCTCTGATCTTTATCACAGTCACAGCATTACACCACCTTCTGAAACTACTGAACCTTGTAAGATGATGCAACAGAACATAGAGGAGGATCAGAAGGCTTTAACATCCGCAATCAATTGCGATCGACCTTCTTATGATGGGTATAACTGGAGGAAATACGGGCAGAAGCAAGTGAAAGGAAGTGAGTATCCGCGGAGTTATTATAAGTGCACTCATCCTAATTGTCCAGTGAAGAAGAAGGTTGAGAGATCATTTGATGGACAGATTGCAGAAATTGTTTATAAAGGTGAACACAACCATCCAAAGCCACAGCCTCCCAAGCGCAGCGGAACAGCAGGGATGCAAGGATCAGGAATGGTGCCTGATGGAGTGCCTCAAGATGTGTGGAGTAACAATCACAGTGAGAGGAATGATAGCAGAATAGAAAACCAGAATGACACAGGGCTGCCTGCGAATTCGGTTTATGGGGTTAAAGTTTCGCAGCCTAATGATTCTATTTTAAATGCATGTGGGATAAGCCCAGAAAATTCGTGTGGTCTAAGTGGGGAATGTGAGCAAGGAAGCAAAGGATTTGAGGCAGAGGAGGAAGAATCTAGAAGTAAAAGAAGGTAAAAGGTCTTGCTACAACATTGTAATGTCTAATTGGATAAATAGATATTCTAACACTAATTTGAAAAATGGATAAGTGATTTGTCAAATGAGAAATTAGCACAAATTAACTTGATACATTTTCCATTCTTGTAAAACTCTCAATCCAGTAAGATATTAGTAATTCCATTTTTTGAATTGTGAGGTGAGTTCACTGTCATCATCATGTCTTTAATTAAAGTATATACTTTATGCTTAATGCTTCTCTTCCTTCAGGAGGAATGAGAGTCGATCCAATGAAGCAGCCGTGTCGGAGGAAGCATTAATCGAGCCACGCATTGTGCTGCAGAGTTCTACAGATTCAGAGATAATTGGTGATGGCTTCCGCTGGAGGAAGTACGGGCAGAAGGTGGTGAAGGGCAATCCATATCCCAGGTTTGTACTTATTGATTGTTCTTTAGTACCAATAATTAAAGTTGCATACACTCTCTGTCAGAATAAATCTTTGAAAAAAGTGAATTTTCGGTTCTGCTTTGTAGTGCTTTAATGATCTCTTCATTTCTTTGTATTGCTGTATGGCTGTAATGTAGATGGTGGATGTGAGATTTCCCACCATATCTTCACCTTATACTCTCCAAAAATTAATTTGCTAATAAAATGATCCCTGAAAGGTTGGTAATTATAAGTTTTACTTCCTGTTTCTAAAATGTGAGAGTTAAACTAAGGACTCGAGAGTTTAAAATCATACTCATATTACTACTACTAACTAGCATCTTGTTCTTTTTCTTTTCTGATTAATTTTATTCTGATAACATAAACCGACATATATTGCAGAAGTTACTACAGATGTACAAATGTGAAGTGTAATGTTCGAAAGCACGTGGAGAGAGCAATAGATGATCCAAGAGCATTTGTCACTACATATGAGGGAAAGCACAATCACGAGATGCCAATCAAGAACATCAACCCAAATGTCCCCTCTGAGAGAGATTCACAAGCTTCTCTTAGTAAAGACAAACCATGATTTTAACACGACAATCAAGTTTAACAATAACACACTACTGTGATTCAATAGCTACTGTCTTAAAACCTATAAATTTGTATTGTGGAGTCAGTGACATACACCATTGTAACTCTTCAATTGTGGTGTGTTTATCCAGTTCTGGTCTTTCTCTTTTGCACCTTTAGATTGAAAGTAGAAAAGGTTTTGATCAAATTTCTTATTTCAATCTGATGGTGGAAACCGAGAAGATTATATGCTTCCACTTTATCATTACATAGATTAATGATTTGTTTGGAGTACATATATGTCAGGTATATGCTAACCTTTTATATTGCAAAGAAAGCACTGAAGAGACCTTCATTGTTACTATTGGTTTGGCTATTAGCCATTGACACATAAGATATTGTTAGTTTTTATTTTATGGTTGCATTTCATGTCTAGAGCTTTGTTTCCATTAAAAAAATAGTTTATTATTGTCATTAATGTAGCCAATGTTGCCATGAAAAATTACACAACATGCTTGGTGCAATGGCTACTCAGATGGTGCTAGAGCTAGGTATAGTCTATACCCGGTCATCCTGTTTGGAACCGGTTCATGTCGGATTGTTTTCTGATTTGATCGGTCCAGTCCAAAAAAAAAAATTCTCTCTTCTTCCTTTTCTGGATCTGATTCTTACGTACATTTTACACACTCAACTCATGAGGTTTTTTGGGTTTTTGGGGTCAAGTTCAGTGGACCGACATAAACTCACGCAGTCTGTTACTTCTGAGTTTCAAATTTTTGGATTGCGTCCAACTTCATATTTAGTCAACCCAAAAATAATACACGCTTCTTTCATTGTTTTATTTTCACTTTTCAGTTTGTTTTACTCCATTTTTTGTATTCTCGACAAAGTATCGAATCAAGTTTGTATTAATATTTCAGTTCGGATAGCATATACGACTCCTCTAAAAAAGAATGAGATCGACTCGAAAATTACTTAGCAATAGCGTTGAAACAAATTGCGTTGAAATACTGTTAGTAAATTTATGTCGAATAAAGTAAAACATAATTAAATAAAGAAAACTTTGAGTAAATGAAAGTGTAAAAATTTGAGTTTTAAGAAAACTAGAATAATAATAAAATGTAAAGAAATGAAAGGAAATGGATTAAACAGAAAACAAAAGAAAATAAACTAAAAGTTAAATTCTAACACTCACATGCACTTGCACTCCATGTTCTTCCGTTGCATCGTTGGGGCTGGGAATTTTGGCGAAGGTTTATCTATGATGATCTAATATTTTTTGAAGAAGTCGCAGAACTCTTTTGAGTCTCTACTATTTATAGACCATGGAGATGGAGTTTCCATGGAGCATGCTATCCACTACCTTACTTCCTTTTTTTTTTCTCAACCATGACCTTGCCTTGACCATGAAGAATCTTGTCTCCTAAGTTTTGACACCCACGTCTTTCTTAGTCTTCAAGTCCTATGTTTTATTTAGCTTGCTCCTCAAATTTCGCACCCATGTTCTCTACTTAGCCTAAAGGTTGAATAGCAAGTCTTGATGCTCAAGAAAAGACAATAACTACCTTTCGACTTCGACTCTCTTTGTATCCTCTTTCTTCGACTTTAGCTTACATGACTTTACTTCTGTAGTCGAAACTGTTTTTCTTTAGTCGAAACTGTTGAGTTTAGAACACAATTAAGTTAATGATGATGACAAACATTAATTTATTGGGTTAAACACCCAATTGATTTTAATAGCTTTATCTAGTTATACAAGCCCAAAAATAAAGAGTGAAGTAGCCCAAACAAATTGGAACAAAGAAATAAAAGCTGCTGAATAGTTTCCAATCCATAAACAAACCCTAAATGCAAAGTAATAAACAAATCAAATAGGCTAAACGAAAATTCAAGCCAACCCAAGCCCAAGTTAGTTCATCCAAGTTGAAACAAACCAAAGCTAAAGCTCACGAGCTCTTTTCGAATAGATTCAAGAAGAAAGAGAGAGAAAGCTCCTCCTTTTGGTTCATACATCAGAGAAGCAAGAAAGAGAAAGATTAACTAAAAAAGCATTGTCAAATCACACTAATCAAAGGCATGTTTAAAGGTAAATAATTTTCTTTCGCATGCAAGTTGATTTATTCACTTTTTCTCCTACTTTCTGCAATGCCATTTTTAAAAAAGTTGAAGAAAATGGTGGTTGATTTGTTCTGCTGTAAATCAAAGGCTCAAATTGTTACTTGGGGCCAAAGCACACTCTCAAAGGTGTGGATTTAGGATTATCAATGAGCAAACCATTTTGTTCTAATATGCACTCCTCGGTCAAACAAACAACCAAATTTAAAATTCTTAATTTTTGGGATTGATTGAAGAAAAAAAGGTATGATCTCTGAAAGCTTAGAGTCTAAGACGTTGACTCTGAAAGAACTCTAGCCGTGTCTCAGATCAAGATACAAAAAGGAAATTGATTCTCATTAGAGCTAAAGGAGAAAGAACCCGAATTGAGAGCTGTGTGTCAAACCTCACTACTGAGTTTGAAGTCTTGGAAGTATTGCACTTATACTAAAGGGAGCACTCCGCCAAGATGAAGAACAAAGTCTTGAGTTCTTTTGTTGGGTTCAGTTCATAGAGTTTATGCTGTTATTCATCATCTCCTTCATGTTTTATAATTTTGTATTTCAGTTTTAATGTATATCTTTTTGTACTTTCTTTGAGAGGTAAAAGGCAATAGAGGCATTGAGAAAGAGCCATGAGAGAAAAAGGCTTAGAAAAATACTTGAGAGAAAAGTCAAGAGTGATTTTAGATTTTATTTGGTTGTATTTTCTGTCTTGTATCATATACCTGATAGGTGCCCCTTGCTAAGTCGGGTAAGCACTTAGAGCATTGAGTTACGTATTAGCATAAACAAGTCAAGTTTAGGTAGAAACTTGTGTGCCCAGATAGGATCAGGTTGAGTCCTAGGAAATTGGTGTATGTAATACTTTGACTATAGTGAAAATTCGACCAATGTTGTGATGGAGACTAGATGTAGGTTGCATTGCACAAGGCAACTGAACCAGGATATATGGTTGTGTCATCTTCTTCACCTTCCTCTCTATTTTAGTTTAGTTTTTTGGTTTTTATGAGACAAAACAAAATTGTCTCCTGATTTATCCACTGCACAGATTAACAGAAACAAGGTTTAAAGTTCAATCTACAAGACTTGATAAATAAAAATTAAAGACGGTCATAAATTCGAACCCCTCTTTTCCAAGTCTTCTGGAACCTTCAATTGGTATCAAGAGCCAAGGTCTCAAGAATCGAGCTCAATAGCTTGGAGCAAAGATCCAATGGCAAACAACTTGGGTACCACCACTGTGGCCTACACGCTAATAGAGGGTCAATCAAACAACTGGCCTCTCTTCTTCAACGGAAAAAACTATGCCTATTGAAAAGAGAGGATAAGGATCTTCATTCAATCAATAAACTACAACATATGGAAGATAGTGATGAATGGTCCCAAAATCCCAACAAAGACAAGTGCTGATGGGGTGCTGACTCCAAAGGAGGGAGCTGAATGGAACGATGATGACAAAAAGAAGGTGGAACTGAATACTAAAGCTATCAACTTGCTGCATTGTTCTATCAGCTTTGAGGAGTACCGAAAGGTGTCTAAATGCAAGACGGCCAAAGAAATCTGGGAGAAACTCCAGGCTACACACGAAAGTACCAAACAAGTCAAAGAAACAAGAATTGATATGCTGCGAAAAGAGTACGAGATGTTTACCATGAAGGATGGAGAAAGCATGATGAAATATTTGAGAGATTCTCAATCATTATCAACAGCCTTGATGCTATGGGCTCAACACACATTGAACAAACTCTAGTGAGAAAAGTACTTAGAAGCCTCACAAAAAAATGGAAAATAAAAGCCACTGTCATAGCTGAGAGTAATAACCTGAGTCCTATAATCTATGATGAGCTAAGAGGAAAACTTCTTGTTTATGAAACCACACACACAAGCCAAGACTCAAAGAAAAAAGGAATAGCCCTAAAATAAAAATTAGAACCAAATGAAAGTGAGTCTATTGATAGTTTTTCAAATGACGAAATTGTGTTTTTTGCTAGGAGGCTATGGAGACTAATGAAGAACAAAGGCAGGTACAAGGGCTCGAGCTCAAAGGAATACAAGAAGGAATTGTACAAAGTGAGATGTCACAATTGCAAGGAGGCTGGACATTTTAAGTACAACTGTCCAAAACTCAAGAAAGAAGAAAAAAGGGAAGAAAGAAAAGAAGAGAGTGCTCATCATGGCATCTTAGGAGGTTCTTGAGAACGATTTGGATGAGGAAGAGGACTTTGAATACGAAGCTCAAGTCTGCTTCATGACTGGTGAAGACCAACTGGATGAAGTAAATTACTATGACCTATTTATGGATGATTTACATGTCATTATTGATGATCTTACCCATCATTATGAATAGTGAGTTTTTGAAAGAAAAAGTGAAGGAGACCGAATGTGCTTTTGACCTTATTGAAGAAAATAGATTTTTAAATCTGAAGTTAAAAGACTTAAAAGAAAGCACATTGTGGATCCTTCACAAGAACTTGTTGTTGAAAATGAAAGGCTAAATGAAATGATTAAAAGATTGAATAGTGATTTAGCAAAATTTGCTCATAGTTCTAGTCACTTGGACAAATTACTTACTAATCAAAGACCATTGTTTAAAAAATCTGACTTAGGATATGTGACAAAAGAAAGTGTAGTTTTTGAAAACTATTCTTCAAAATTTAGGGCTTCTTCTTCAAAAACAAAATCCACTTTTAACCAATCTAGTCTTGGATATATTCCCACCTATGAAGAGGAATTTAAAAAGTCTTATTTTGATGAAACTGCATCATCTTCAAGAACCAAATCTATCTCAAACAAGTCGGGTCTAGGCTATGTCTCAAACAATGAGGTTGCTTTCAAAAAATCACAGTTTTACGAAAGAACCTCCTATTCAAGAAGCTCATGTACTTTTAAAAATTCTACTTTGAGTGCATCTGCAACAAGGGGTGCTAATAATAAAAATAAATTTGTCAAAAGAAATGCATATTTTTCAAAAATCAGAAAACCTCACTCTTTCGATCATTTCCAGCATCAAAACTTAAATTAATTTTAGCAAAATACACCAGAAAATTATTGTTCTAATTGTAAAAAAATTGGTCACTCTTACTCCCAATGATTTATTAAAAAAAAGTTTAGGAAACTAAACTTACAATGTTGTTTGTGAATTTAATGCACTTGGACAACCTAAATGGATTAACTTAAAAGGATCGAAACAAATTTGGATACCTAAGGTTACTTAAGAATGTATGCAGATTTGCCTAACATCTTAAAAGAAGAAAGAGATGTGGTACTTAGATAGCAGATGCTCTAGGCACATGACGGAAATGTCAACATTCTTCATCAAACATAATAAGTATGATGGAGAGTTTGCGACCTTTTGAGATGATGGTAAAGGTAAAATAATAGCTGTTAGAAAAGTAGGTAAAAAACATTCTATCTTTATTGATGATGTCTTTTTGGTTGATAGATAAATATTAGTCAGTTGTGTGATTTGGGTTACTTGGTGATATTCAAAAGATTAGAATTTCAAGTGGTGAGTGAAAAGTGTAATGAGGTATTGTTTATTACAAATCGGCGTGATAATGTGTATGGCCTCACTCTTGATGAACTAAATGATCAAATGTAACTTGTTATCACTCCAAAGAATCTGAAAAAGTGTCTATGGCACAAAAGATTGGGTCATGAAAGTATATTCCAAATAAACAAGCTTGTCAAGAAGGGATTAGTAAGAGGCTTTCTTTGATAAAATTTGACAAAGATATCACGTGTGATACTTGTCAAATGGGAAAACAAACAAAGAATTCATTTAAATCAAAGGAAGACATCTCTACTAAAGGACCACTTGAAATGCTCCATATTGATCTATTTGGTCCAACAAGAACTCAAAGCTTAGGTGATAAACATTATAGTTTGGTGATTGTGGATGACTTCACAAGATTTGGGATTGATTGAAGAAAGAAAAAAGATGATTTCTGAAAGTGCAGAGTCCAAGACGTTGACTCTAAGGGAACTCTAGCCATTTCTCAGATTAAGATACAAAAAGGAAATTGATTCTCATCAGATCTAAAGGAGAGAGAACCCGAATTGAGAGCTGTGTGTGAAACCTCACTATTGAGTTTGAAGTCTTGGAAGCATTGCACCTACACTAAAAGGAGCACTCCGCCAAGATGAAGAACAAAGTCTTGAGTTCTTTTGTTGGGTTCAGTTCATAGAGTTTATGCTGTTATTCATCATCTCCTTCATATTTTACAGTTTTGTATTTCAGTTTCAATGTATATCTTTTTGTACTTTCTTTGAGAGGTAAAAGGTTAAAAAGAGAGGCATTGAGAAAGAGCCATAAAGAGAAAAAGGCTGAGATAAATACTTTAAAGAAAAGCCAAGATTGATTTCAGATTTCATTTGGTTGTATTTTCTGTCTTGTATCACGTACCTGAGAAGTGTCCCTGTTAAGTTGGGTAAGCACTTAGGGTGTGTGTGGTTCAAAGATTAAATTTTATTACTAGGAATGTCTTTCTTAGGAATATAATGCCTAGGAATAAGATTACTTGGAATATAGGATACCTATGTTTAGTTATAAATTTTAATGCCTTGGAATGTTATGTAATAATCCTAGGAATGACTAAATTTTTGTTTGGTTGAGTTTAAATTTCTTGATCATATTGTGTAATATGTCAAAATTACCCTTACTCAGTTGTTTATTGGTTCTAATTTTTTTAAATTTACTAAAATACCCTTAATATCAAATATGTTCAAATAAAATTATTATTGATTTTATTTCTTTTTAAATTTACTTAAATACCCCCAATATCAAATATGTTTAACTAAAATTATTATTGATTCTAAATTTTTTTAAAATTTACTTAAATACCCCAATATCAAATATGTTTAACTAAAATTATTATTGATTCTAATTTTTTTAAATTTACTAAAATATCCCCAATATCAAATATCTTTAGTTAAATTATTATTGATTCTAAATTTCACTTAATAACAATATATTTAATTAAAATTATTATTTTTTTACATTTTGAATTTACAAAAATACTTCTAATAAAAAATTTACTAAAATACCCTTAATAAAAATATGTTTAATTAAAATTATTATCAATTCTAATCTTTTCAAATTTACTAAAATATCTCTAATAACAAATATCTTTAATTAAAATTAACATTATCACAATTAAATTTACTAAAAAAGCATTACTATTATCCAAATGAAAGTTACAAAGAAGTCTCAAAAGTAAAAAATTACTAGCACTAATAAGCATACATGCACAACTCTTATACAAGAACACAAACACATCAACAAAATGAAATCAATATTACGACAGACAACCTTACACATAGAAAAATTATTTCAATTATTGAGCGTGATGTCTTCTCCTCCATTGGTTTCACATTTTTTGTGCAAGTTGATCTCTCCATCTACCTCAACATAGATTGGTTTATTTCATAAGATTCTTTTGGAGCCCAACTGTGGTCAGACTTCAACAAAAGCAATCTTAAATCTCCGTTCTTAGTTACAATCATCAGGCTTGTATCACATTGAATAGCAGCTCCATCCATGGTTCTTTTGCTAATCATCCTTGGCACTAAAATGCTCTCCAACATGGTCTCCAAAATGATCTCCAACATGGTTAGAGAAAACAACAATGACTTCACCAAGGAAGAAGAAATTAGAGGAATGTAAGCAGGAGTGAGCTAACAACACGTGCAAATAACAAAGACCAGTAAAAAAAGATTTAATTATACAAGATGGATGGCCTCAGAGGTAGTGACAATTTAAGATTTCATCAGATACATATATCTGATAATACGTGCAATAGAATACATTATTGGCCAAACCATTAGTAAGGTATCTGCATTAAGCAAAGGCCAAGTATAATTTGAAAATTGATTTAAAAGTTAAAATGATGGGTTCTTCAATAGAGTAAAAACAATAACATACATATGTTGAAAAACAAAATAGATTTTAACATCAGGTTCATTGACAAATGAAAAATCAGCAGAAAATTAACACATTAGGGAACAAAATAAATAAACACACATTGCCATAACCATCTCCATAAGAAAATGAGTGATATACTGATAGCTACAAAGGATGCAATATAAAATCAAAATGCTTAATCCCTAAATGAAACAAATGGATAATACGAAAAATATAATAACAGATTGTAGATTTTATATAAACGCATCAGAGAGATTCCCATTTTAGACTAAGTCATCATTCTCCTTCGAGTGCTGATGTCCCTGTTTATTTGTCATCATTTGCGAATAGAAAGAAATACTGCATTTGCAAGCTTAAACATGGATTTTTCACACACAATACCTCAAAGAAATAATTATAATTCAAGCAGAGAAATAATAAATGGAAAAAAAAGAAAAAATTTGAACTTCAATTCTTCACACAAGTAGAATGCCAGTTTAAATTTTTAAAAATCCAATAACGCAGAATATGCATTGCTAAATAGATTAAAAAAAAATAGAGCTTCCTATTCCGAAGGTGTGAAAAAAAGGGAGAAAAACAAAATAGTGAAAGAAAAAGCGGGTGCCTCAGATCAAAATTGATATCATGGAATTGGATCTCGAAGTATATTAGGAATAATATATTGTGGTTCAGATCTGAACACTTACTAATCTGTGAAGCTGATACACTGGTGTAGATTCACTGTATTTGCCTCTAACCAACCCAATCTCGTTTCTCTGAACAAATAATAGAGTTCAAAAAATGACCAACCACTCAAATTTAGAAGCATTTTTAATAGTGACAATCAAGAACTAAAACCAAAGCAAATGATTTACCAAAAACAAAGTAAGAAAAACAAACATTACTTGAAAATGCACACACACAAACACAGAGAGACAGAGACACATTATTACCAAATGGAGACATTTCAATGACACAAAAGCATTGACCTATGAAGTGAGAAATCATGGGAGACACCCATTTCAGAAAAACAAAAACTTTAAACAAAAAAAGGGGGGAATCAATGAACTTGTCGGTTAATCTATTTACTCTTGTACCCTTTTAAGACTTCACTCAATGAAGAGTATAACTATAAGAGAATCACCTTACATTTTTTTTATCCAAAATTAATCAACTAAAAGATTAATGCATTGAAATTGATTGTAGTACCAAAATTTACATTTTTACTTTTTGAATTCATTTTTTTTATATATAAACTAACATTCAGATTTATCAAATCAAGAAAAAATAAATCAAAGTTCATTGTGGTTTAGAGAATTTTACATGCACATTAATGGTAATGCACTAATGCTCGTTCACCTAGTCATCCTTCAATCTAATTCAAGACTTTATTCAAATCACTTGAATCAAAACATTAACTGCACATAGGAATCATACAAGAGTCATTCCACTCCCGAGTTGCTATTAATAAAAAGAAAAGAACCGGTGATCACATATCAAATTTAGTAATAACAGTATGGAAATATCAATTCTCAACAAATACAATTACAACTGATCCTTGTTCTACTAAGTAAGTTGGCTAATTCAATTTTCAAACAGTCTAAAATATATCAACAAACAAGTAAAACAAAATAAATAAATTGAAAAAGCATCGGAGGAAAACTTAAAGGACTTCTTGTTATATGCCAAAATTTGTAAACATGCAGATTGAATAATTGAACAAACTTGCACTATCATACGAAACTGTAACAAATATCACCAGAACATACAAGTATACCAAAACATGCACACCAAAATACATTTTAAAACTGGAAAACTAGATCCCACAGATCCTGTAGCTAAAAATTAGATTGCCACCAAAACAACTTTACATTGTTACTAGTATGTAAAATTCATCAAGACAACAGAATAAAGAAGCAGAGCAATAGTAATGCAAGCTTAGTAGTGCATTGTAGCATGGCTCATGAAGTACACAGCACGGAAAGCCAAATTAAGACAAGATTAAGCATGTAAAAATATATTTTTGTTAGATTCAAGCCAAATTAAACATGTAAAAATATATCAAAAGCTTAAACTCTTTATTGAGGCAAATAATCAAACATGTTGTTTGCATGCAACATAATCACAAAGAGCATATAAGAAATTAAGCAAAATAAAAAATAACTAATCAAATTAGTAGTCTATTGCAGGAAATTAGTGTAATATGATGTAGAAAGCATAAAAAGAACCCAAACCTTAATGAGAGATTCAAAGAGAATTCACAGAGATAAGCAATGCGAATATGAACTTGAAGAAGAGAAGGAAACCAGTCTTCTGTTTAGGGTAATGGTGGCGCCGGTGTAGCTCTGATGGCGGTGGCGTTGGTGAAGCCTCCACTGATTTGGGAAAAAACTCAAACTTTAATATGAGATTCAAAGAAAATTCACAGAGCAGTGTGACGTGGCGGAAATTGGTAAGTTAAGAAATTATCAATAGAAATACGTTGCAAGTACAGTCCTTAACCAGCTGAAAATCCACTTATCAATTTAAAAGGGTTGTCACAAAGATTAAAATTAAAATACTGAAAATATGAATTCCAGGTCGTCTCCCAACGAGTTGCAGAGAGATGTGCTATTTTATCAATCAGGTGTTTTCAAAAATGGTTGAGTTGATAAACAGGAAATTAATTTAGAGAATTTAATTAATTTTAAATAAAAGTCTTGACTGGGAGTAGATTAGTTGGAAATCCTATTCTTGTTGAAGTACTCTCAAGATTAATTGATAATTGAAGGTTGCTCTATTTAGTTATCCCTTACTAGGTAAGGGAGAGTCAAACAAGTTGGAATGCTGTTTCTATTCACAAGTCCCAATCTGCTTATTGAAAATGATTAGTGTCAGTGACTAGAGGGCATTCCAACAATGAACCCAATTACAATTTTTCCTTTAAGCACCCCAACTCAAGAGTTCCTTTCAATCAACTCCCCATCAAGTTAGGGAACTACTCGCTCATTGTGAATGTAGAACTCATAACATAGGAAAAGGAATTAAAGAAAGACATGATAAATAAAAACTCAAAGGAATCAATTAAAAATAAAGGTAATTCTTGTATTAATAAATTCTAAAATAATCCAATAATAGAATTGAGTAAATTAAAGAACATGGAAGAGTAAAGCCAAGTAAAGAAAACGAACTAGAATGACGAAGTCTTAATGAGGTAATAACTCTTCTCAATATCCTAATGCAAAAAAAATAGAAAATAAAATCCTAAGAACTATAAATGTGTAAAGAGAAAACCTAGAGGAGGAGTAAAAACTAGATCTAAAACTAAAAATTGTGTGGAATGAATGTTGTGTCTTGTTTCTGCATGTTCCCTGGCTCTAGTCTGTGTTTCTGGACCGAAAACTGGGTTGAAATCCGGCCCAGAAACACTGCCAGCGACTTCTGAGATTCTGCAGATCGAGCACGTCACGCGGTCGCATCATTCATGCGGACGCATCATTCGGCGTTTTGCTTTTCCACGCAAGCGCGTCGTCCATGCCTCCGCGTCGCTTATGCTTTTCCAATCCGCACGGTCGCGTGAGCCATGCAGCCGCGTCACTGCGATTTCCTCTCTTTCGCGCGGTCGCATGAGTCATGCGGCCACGTCACTTCTCGCTGGCCATATCCTCAATTTCTTGTATTCCTTCCATTTTTGCAAGCTTCCTTTCCAATCTCCCACTCATTCATGTCCTATAAAGCCTGAAATACTTAACACACAGATCACGACATCGAATAGAATAAAAGAGAATTAAAATACCTAATTAAAAGTCTCTAGGAAGTAAATTTTCAATCATGTAATAATTTTAGGAAGGAAATATAAATGCATGCTAATTATATGAATAAGTGGGTGAAGATCATGATAAAACCACACAATTAAACACATTGTAAACCATAATATAGTGGTTTATCATAATGCGAACATGAATCGGAGAAAAGAAGGAGATGAATCTTCTGTTTAGAGTAACGGCGGTGCCGGTGCCGGTGCCGGCTCCGGTGGCGGTGGTGTTGGTGAAGCTCACTGATTTGGGAAAAAAACTGCTTTGCTAGGGTTTAGTTCTTCAAACAAAAACAAAGAAGAAGTAAAATATAGTATTAAATAATAGGGGTAATTTAGTATTTTTGTTTCATTATTTACATTCCATTCCCATTGGAATGAAAGATAATTAGGGGGGAGATGAGAATTGAATTAGTGGTAATTCAATTCTAAGAAATAAAAGTTACCCTGAAATGTTTTTTTAACCTTGAACCACACATAGGAATTTCATATTCCCATCTTAAAATTTCTGGGAATGTTCTATAATTTCCCCAACCACACACACCCTTTGAGTATTAAGTTAAGTATTAGCATAACTAAGTCAAGTTTAGGTAAAAACTTGTGTGCCCAGATAGGATCAGGTTGAGTCATAGGGAATTGGTATATGTAATACTTTGACTATAGTGAAAATTTCACCAATGTTGTGGCCGAGATTAGATATAGGTTGCATTGCACAAGGCAACTGAATCAGGATATATGGTTGTGTCATCTTCTTCATCTTTCTCTCTGTTTTAGTTTAGTTTTATGGTTTTTATGAGACAAAACAAAATTGTCTTTTGATTTATCCGTTGCACAGATTAACAGAAATAAGGTTTAAAGTTCAATCTACAAGGCTTGATAATTAAAAGCTAAAGAAAGCCATAGATTTAAACCCCGTTCTCTGAACCTTCTGAAACCTTCAAAAATCATTGATAATCGAATCGTCCCTTGTCAAAAAATTTTTTTTTGTATTAACACAATTATATAAATTTTATCGTCCAAGAAAAAAGCTATTATAAATTTATGTAAAGAAAATACGCTCTTTTAAATTATTTTTTTTATTTCTGCCTCGAGTCAAAACTACGGAGACAAAAATAAAACGGTTCTGCTACGTTACCAACAGCATTTCTGCCAACATCTGCCAACTCTTATGTATAACTATGTTTAATGGATGTGTCTAATAAAAATGTATTTTTCATGGCTGTGTTTAATAAAAATGTCTTTATAGATATATTTTTTGGATGTGTCTCTTTATATATGTGTTTAAAATATAATAATTAATTATCGTTAGTAATAAGTTAGCAGATAATATGTTGGTACCCTATACTTTTCCAAAATAAAAATATATTGATGAAGATTGAAACATAGAAAAATTGGATAATCAGTACAGAGCATAACTCTTTGTTTGAGTTTCACAAATAAAGGCCTCACATGAATTTAATGGTTTGCTTTGAAATTTTTATGTCTTTGAATGCACTAATTAAGATCAGCATAGTATTGGGTGATCCACCCTTTCATAATCTTAATCTCTGTCTTCCGTTGTTCGATCAACCAGTTTGGATCAGTTTCCTTTGCACCCAGCATATCCAAGCAATGAGATCCTATAAATTGGTCATATTTAAAGTTGACAAATAAATAAAAAGGATGGGACATGGAACGAAGTATATAAACCTATCTTTCTAATTATAATATTTATAAATAGACCATGAAAAATTATTTTATTGGTATAATGTAGGAACATACCATTAACTGTGTGGACAGCCACAAGACTATTTGATATGCTTTTAAGAATCCTGAAATTAATAATACATAAATTTGTCACGCAAATGTTTATGATTAATATTTTATAACGAGAAAAACTTAATAACGAATAAAATTTAGGACAATTTACCATTTTAAAATAATTGGAAGAAACTTTTACCAAATTACAACAATTGGAGAGTTCATACCTTTATGTCTTGTTTCATTTTATATAGAAACCGTGGGAGCTTAGCACGGTTTCTAAATGAACATAAACCGTGTCTACTAGCCAAGTTTTATGTTGAAGAGCATTTGAATGTAAACCGTGGGAAGCAGCCACAGTTTATCCTCGGTGAATGCAGCACATAAACAGTGGGAGGCAGCCACGGTTTATGAAGAAGATTTTGTGTGCATAAAACTTTGGAGGCAGTCACGGTTTATGCATGAGCGGCTATGTGAAATAGGATGGCTGAGAGAGAATTTGAGGTGCTTTGTGGTTTATGGAGTCAGCAAACTTATTTACGTTTTAATACGATTTGAATTGTATTAGTATATTTTTATTTTTTAATCAATTTAATTTTATATAAATAATTAGAATTTTAAATTATAAAATTTGTATTAGTTTGTAATTTAAAATTTAAATAGACATAATTTAAATTAATAATTTATAAAATTGTATGTATTCGTATTATTGTATTCATATGAATATTTGTAACTAACTATAACTAACTATAAGTTTACAAATATGATACTATATAAATCAATGATATGTGTAAACTTATAGTTGGTTATTGTAATTGTGTAAAATAAAGTACTTTACAAGGATATTTATTGAAACTAATATATTAATTATTTATATATTTAATCTGGATACTATAATTTCGCATTAAGATAAAAAAAACTATTAAAATTATCATGGCTTATTATAATCAACCACTATTAATATTATTGCACATCATTCAGCCACTATATTTATAATTCAATGATTATAATGTAATTTGAAGTATTCCAAAGTCAAAATACATGATATAAGACATCCACCACAATTACATTGTGAACTTTAGACATATATGTACTAATATCTCAAAAACTCAGTCAAAGATCAATAGGCATATTTAACGATTGTCACTGAAGTTATTACATATAATTTAAAAATTAAATTATACCACTCAATGATTATAGTATCATATTTGTAAACTTATAGTTAGTTATAGTTAGTTACAAATATTCATATGAATACAATAGTAAAAATAAATCATATGAGTACAATAATACAAATACATACAATTTTATAAATTATTGATTTAAATTATGTCTATTTAAATTTTAAATTACAAACTAATACAAATTTTATAATTTAAAATTCTAATTATTTATATAAAATTAAATTGATTAAAAATAAAAATATACTAATACAATTCAAATTGTATTAAAACGTAAATAAGTTTACTGACTCCATAAACCACAAAGCTCCTCGGATTCTCTCTCAGCCACCCTACTTCACATAGCCGCTCATCCATAAACCGTGGCTGCCTCCAAAGTTTTATGCACACAAAATCTTCCTCATAAACCGTCGCTGCCTTCCACGGTTAATGTGTTGCATTCACCGAGGGTAAACCGTGGCTGTCTCCTACGGTTTACATTCAAATGCTCTTCAACATAAAACCTGGCTAGCAGGCACGGTTTATGTTCATTTAGAAACCGTGCTAAGCTCCCACGGTTTCTATATAAAATAAAACAAGACATAAAGGTATGAACTTTCCAATTGTTGTAATTTGGTAAAGGTTTCTCCCAATTATTTTAAAATGGTAAATTGCCCTTCTAATTATTTATATAAAATTAAATTGATTAAAAAATAAAAATATACTAATACAATTCAAATCGTATTAAAACGTAAATAAGTTTGCTGACTCCATAAACCACAAAGCTCCTCGGATTCTCTCTCAACCACCCTACTTTACATAGCCGCTCATCCATAAACCGTGACTGCCTCCAAAGTTTTATGCACACAAAATCTTCCTCATAAACCGTGACTGCCTTCCATGGTTAATGTGTTGCATTCACGGAGGGTAAACCGTGGCTGTCTCCCACGATTTACATTCAAATGCTCTTCAACATAAAACCTGGCTAGCAGGCACGGTTTATGTTCATTTAGAAACCGTGCTAAGCTCCCACGGTTTCTATATAAAATAAAACAAGACATAAATGTATGAACTTTCCAATTGTTGTAATTTGGTAAAGGTTTCTCCCAATTATTTTAAAATGGTAAATTGCCCTAAAATTTATTATTTTTTGTCAATATTTTTAATTATTAACTCAATTCTTTTAGTTTAGTTAATTTAATAATATATTTTTAATCAACACTTTTAAACATTATTGATTAATTATTGGCTAAAAATAATAAATTCCACTAGTCTTCTAAAATTTTTCTTTTATAACAATCAATAATATTTTTTAATTTATATGACTTAGCCGTTTACCCGCCAATACTATAAAGGTCTCTTAACCCATTTCAAAAAATGATGTTGCTGCCAAAATTTTTAAGAACTAACTTGATATCCTGTCATTAATTAGCCACAAAAAAAAAATCTTATTAGTTCCTATAATTCTATAGAAATATCGAAAATGTTAATTAGCAGTTGCTAAATGATTAATAAAGAATGGACCACCATTTGTAATACACTATATGTTAAAAGCATTACTAACTTTTGAAGAAAAATGTGTGCTTCAGTAACATTATTATTATTATAAAAGATTTTTGAGATAGTGTTATATATACCACTTTTCAGTTACTGTATTTATATACGTAAATAATATAAAATTTAAAAATTAAAATAAAAATCCTACTCTCAATTTCGTTTTCACTCTTTACACGCGCTAAAACAACCGTTTTTTTCTCCTTTCCTCACTTTCACTCTTATTTTTTGACGCAATTCCATCCTTACTCTCTCTCTCTCTCCGGTGACACGATTTTCCTTCCCTTTCTCTCCAACGACACAATTCTCCTTCACTCTCTTTTAAGAGTGGTTGTGATTCTCCTTCATCTGTCTCAAGCGCGGTGCTCTCTTTCTCAAGCGCAGTGCTCTCTGTCCCAAGCGTGAACTTCTTTGACTATATTTTTTTATTTGATTCTGCAAGGTAAGCTTCTATTCCTTGTACTTCTATCAACTTCTTCGAGGGTATTTTTCTTGTTCATTTTGAGCTTTTATTAGCTTCTTCAACTGCATTTTTTTCTTCATTTTGAACTTCTATAAATCAATTTGTGTTGTGCATAGTTTGTACTCTCAAACAGAAATTTATACTGAAAATTTTTAAGTTAGGATTTTGAATTGAAGTCTTAGTATGCTAATTTTAATAATTGATTGATAGTATAGTTGTTTTGTTTAACTTTATTGAGTAGGAAGTCAGTTCTCTTTATTTTCTTCTAGCAACATCCTCGAGCTCTTGATTATTAGTATACTATTAATTGATTATAACTGAATTTTTGTGATATGAATTGGAGTATGTTTGATTATTATACTGAATGAGTTTGATTATGTTCAGTTTTTAAAATATGATATTATAGCATAGTTGATATCTACAACATGTTTGATTAGAACTAAATTTTTGTGATATGATTTTGAATTTGTTTGATTATAATTTCTTGCCTTACCCACCTTTCAGGTTTGTGTTTAATAAGTCTTCATTCCCTGTTTCTCATTGTGTTTTGCTCTGCTCTATTACTTTGCATGCAAAAGATTAAAACTTTGAAAAATGAACGGAGAGAAAAAAGAAAGGTCATGAAGTAGTTTTGGCCAAGTCCAAGGAGCTAGAGGAGCAATTACAAAGGTTAGACACTCATCCCTTTTCATATAGTGTATCATGAAAATGTTCATATTCTACCTATTACATTTGTGTTTAAGTTGGTCTAAGTCACATGGTGTATTGTTTTGCTTGGCAATACTAAATTACTACACATATTTTTCAAGAATTCTATGTCATTGAATCTATCAATTTATTTCTAATTTCTAATTCCTATGTTAGTTACAAGTAAAAGCATAGCTGCCGATAATGAACTTAAGAACAAGCAAGTACGACTGTAATTCCAATTAAAAAAGTTTCCATGCTTTGATTATTATACTAAATATTTGATTATGAGTTGGAGTATGTTTAATTATTATATTGAATGAGTGATTATGTTTAGTGTTGTTGAACAAGGTAGGAAGAAGCATACAAAGAATGTGAAAGAGAGATCATAGGCAAGTTCATTATATAATTAATTTTATTATTATTGCTAAAATACTTTATTATCACTTTATTGATTGCTATTTTTTTAACCACATGTGAAGTTACCTTCGGAGTTGTCCTCTAACCAACCATATGGCTTTGTATTCTTATTGAACTTAATGCAACAAAGCACCATTTGAAAGAACAATAGTTTTATTTCCTTTTGTAATAAATTTGTTACATGTTGCAGTAGAATTCTTGGCATTTTTCTCTTTGTAATAGTTTTAATTTTGATTTTATATGTGGTTAGTGAATTTACATTTAACATTTTGAGTTATCTAAAATTTTGAGTTATTATTGATTTAGCAAGATAACCATTTTTTCACATTAAAGTTGTCATGTTTCAAATGTTATTGATATATGCAGTCTCCAATTTTTTGGTAGTTGATTTTGGGCTTATTCATTTAGAATGTATAAGTCACTTTGGTTAAGGCAGCATTTAAAATTTATAGTGATTCTTAGAAATTTGGTATCTACATATGAATTTAGTGTCAATATATTTATTGTTTAATATCTAAAATTATTTATTTCATAGGATTATAGTAAAAAAAAGAGTTACAAGTACTAATAACTAATGTAACTAATAAATGGGGTTAATGTTGATGCTTCAATTAATTGAAGATGGCTTCATTTAATTTATATATGTACAGAAAACCATTTTAAATATTTAACTTAACTTCTTTCTTCATCATGATTTAGATTTTATCAAGATTTAGATTGTATCATGAAAAGATAATCAAACTCAGTAAACATGTATAATAAAATTCAGTAGCCATGTATAATTAAATTCAGCAGTCATGTGTAATCAAACTCAATAAATATGTATAATCAAATTTAGTAGTCAAATATAGTATTAAACCTGAGTATAATCAAACTCAGTAAACATGATAATCAAACTCAGTAGTCAAATATAGCACTAAATGTAAAATCCGGTCTAACCGAAATTAATTAAATAATAAGTTAAATAGGAGCGAATATGGTTGGAAGATTTGGCAATTAGAATTTGATAATTTAAATATAATATTTGGATTCAGTGAAATTTTCTGACTCGAAAAACATAGTTTTCTGCGTAAAAGCGCGCAGTGGAATTTTGACCAGCAGTATTGGCTGAGATCTGTCTGGTACTGCAGCTGAGAAAATTGATTATGAGTAAATAAGATTAAGATATGAGAAATTATAATTAGGGGAGGTAGAAATATTTAAAGTGCGATTTAGAGCACTAATCTTAAGGGGTTTTGGCCCAAAATTGGGCAAACGGACAAAAATAAGTGAACCGGGCCTAAGTGGGCCTATGACCCAACATATATAAACATTAGTTATGAGCATTTCAGCTCATTTTATCCTAAAAATAAGAGGAGGGGCGCTGATTCGGGAAGAGAGAAGAGAAGTGAGAGAACCTAACTCTCTTTGATCTTCAAACCACCATAACTTGAGCTACAGAGCTCCGATTGACGAGCCGTTTGCGGCCACGCGTCGCTCTTCTTATCCTCTACAATTCTATCTAAGTTTTGTAGTGAGTATTTTATTTATCTCTGCCTAATTTTTCGAAATTCTCTACTATTATACGTTTTTGGGTAGTTAGTGTTGAAATCTTGTGATTTTGGGTGTTTAGGAATACTCCAACATGGAGTCTAAGTGGGTTCTATCCCTATTTCATATGAGCTGAGGTAAGAAGTACTGAAATCCTTGTGATTTATCATTTTCATGAGCCCTAGGTTGATGTATATATGTGAAATTGGTTATGTTAGTGTATTTGGTGATTTTGATGCACAATTGGGAGGTTGGTGTTGCTTGTGGAGCTTTGGTGAGGCTTGGAGCTAAGGGTTAGTGGAGACTTCCATAGAAGAGGCTCAATTAGTTTGGCTACAAGAGGTACGGTTTAAGTTTCATTTAAGTACCGTGTGGTGTGATGAGAATTCCTAGGTTAGATGCCCCTAGGATTAAGTTTGGATTGTGTAAATGGTTGGTGCTAATATGCATAGTTGATATGTATTGTGAATTAATGATTGAGTTAAGGATTGTGTGGCCTTGTATGTTTGGTATGTTGAGAACTTGATGAATTGGATAATGAATATTGATTTGTGGAATATACATTTAAACTGTGAATTTGGGCCGGAGGCTGTGAATTTTGGGCGGAGGCCGGAAAGAGGTATGTAAGGTAAGTTGACGTGTATGTTGTGTGATAACATGAGTGATTGGATGGATTCTAGACATTGAATGTGTGAATGATTGGTTTGGTTATTGAATAATATGGGTTGAGGAATTTAAGAGTGGAATTTGATGGTTTTGGTTGAAATGGTGTAGATGAAGTAGGTTTGATTTTGGTTGAGTGTAATTATATGGATGTGATTGGGTTGTGGTTATTTGGATGAGTGGAAATGAATTTGGCTTGGGAACATTGGAAAAATTGATGATTTCTATGTTTGGGCAAAAACTGATTTTTGACCAACTTCGGCGGACCGTATTTCGGTCCACGGAGTTTGGAATTCTTCAAAATCGGATTTTTATGAAAGTTTATTCAACGGTCTTTCCAACGGTTTAGAAATGTTTTAAAAATGAGTTTTGTAGAAGTTATATGTGTTGGAAGTTTGGGGTTTGAATTAGTGAATTCTACAGCTTTTTAACTTAGTAAAATTTTTGCCGTAACGCTCACCCACGCATAGGCGTGGCCGACGCGCACGTGTCGTTTTTGAAAATGCATCTTCCACGCGTGCGCATGGCCCATGCATATGCGTCGATGTGCTGCACCAATTGCCCAGCCAAATTCCCGAGAGTTGTGCGAGAAGCGTGCTGGCTTTGTGCGTGGGGCACAAAACGCACCCACGCGTACGCGTCACTTGGGCGACGCATACGCGTCGATGGACTTTTTGGCGTTCCACGCGTGCGCATGGGCGACGCGCACGCGTGACCTTGTTTTCACTCCAAGGTTGATTTTTTTAAGTTGTTAAAGCCAAATTCTAGACTCCTAAGTCTCCATTCTCACCCTCTATGTCCTAAATCCTTATAGTATGTCTACTAATGAAAAGAGGCTAGGACCTATGATCACTTGTGGATGAAGCAAGTGAGATTAATGATGAGTTATGATTAATAATGACTGTATGAGTTGCTGAGGGTGATGATAGAAATGCGGTGTATGCCGTGAGCCAAAGGGCTGTATTTGATGGTGATTATTGGATGGTTATGGTTCATGCCATGAGCCAGATGGCTACGATAAGAATTGAGTTATGGCTAAGTATGTATATGTATATGATTAATGATCAAATGTGGAATGTGATGCGTGACCCCGGGTAGTAGGCAGTGGCGTCGTCCATTTGCTCCGGGTATGAGACGAGGAAAGAGGATTATGATAAAGAGTTTAATTATGGATTTATGAATAATGTGTATTTGTGATAACTGAGTAGTAGCAAGGGTTGTAATCTTTTCGCTTGCTCCAGGTTAATTTTTTAGGTTTGATAACAACAATGAATGATTGCAGACGCCTTAACATGTGGCGAGTATGCCGGAGATGTATATATGATTAACGAACGAATATGATAAATGAATAATGATGGAAAATGTTGAATGTGAGTATGCTTGTGTTTTCTCTCTGGTTGTAAGGGTGACAGGGCACTGATACCCTCTAATGGCGACAGGGCACATATTCCCTTTAATGATATTAATGTGCAACAGAGAGACTGTGCCCGCGTTAGCTACCAGACACGTCGGGTTGGCTTGATAACCGACAAATGATATCATCAGCCATAGGGCATGCATTCATCATTTGCATATATTTGAATTGTTTGGGTGTGCCTATTTTTTTTGGATTTCTACATCATATATGCTATGTTACCTGATTATGTGCTACTTGTTCTACTTGTACCTTATTTGTGTATTACTTGTCTGTATTGCTTGTGTTTGTACAACTGAGAGGCCCTTCATGCTGGTGTCGGTGGATGTTGAGGGCAGTTCTTGATGAGATAAATTGATGATGCGATTGCATTATGATGATGATTATTGAATGAGATAATTTGAGCTTCCTGGGTAGACGTAGTGATGTGGTTTCACTAGCTCCAGGTGAGGGTATGATGTATTGATATAGAATTGCTGAGGCAGAACAATTGGTGATGGTTTTGTTTATGATTTTGAGTCTGATTCGTGGAAGAGTCAGCGAGTTGGAAAACATGTGAAACATGAATTAGATTTAGCACTCTCTTATGACAATTGCCTATTCATGGATTAGCGAGAACATAGGATGGATAATTGGTGAAGAAGTTTAGGATGCTTAGTGAGTTTTTATTGCAGTGCATTGTATTTATTTGGCACTTTTACCGTACTGGGAACCCATGGGCCCAGGGTTTTCATTCCGGATATATCTGTTGTTTTTTAGATACAGGTCCAGGTGCTCAGAAGTGAGTTGTGGGTCGTCTGAGAGACGGCGAAGATCTTTATTTTCTCTACTTTGTGTTTTGCTTAGAATCTCTCAACCTTTGTTTTGAAAAGATTATATTATGTATTGAACTCTTTTGAACTTGCCTATAGAGGCTCTCATGTTTCCTTTGGGAAAGATTAGGATATACTGTTGTCAACTACTTTCATTTTGTACCCTAGCCAGCCTAAACTTCGTGGGTCGCGACTAGTGGCTATTTACTTATATTATATATATATATATATATCTGTTATCTATCTCTATATCTCCTTTATGCCTTGTCCGTATATCACTTTCAGCTTCACAGTTTATCTTTTTGTTGTTGAAACGTGAGTGATACGTCTTCGCAATTTTATTCCTACTCCTTTTAGGCTTCTCGATTAATACTCCTTTCGAAATTACCTATATTTATATATTAAAAATCCACCTGAGCGTCGTACCACCATAATATCATTGACTTATGACTCGAGCATAAGGATTTGAATATTAGGGTGTTACATTATGGTATCAGAGCAGTTCGTCCTCGTGAGCCTGAGGGATGAAACTGCTTATGCTTCAATGCATACTCTGAGTCTGTGCCTGTGCTAGATAGAGTATCTAACCGATACATCTAGCATGAAGTCCATGAGTATACCTTTGGTACTTTGAAGCACTGTACTTCCAATATTGAGATTAATCAACTTGATATCAATTGTTTGGTGTGTATAGGAACCAGATGGCACCTCGTGGACCCGGTCGGGGACGTGAAAGAGATCGTACTATTACGCAGGAACCAGAAATCAACCCGAATAACCCAGTAAACCTTATGGCGGTGTTGGAGAATATGGATGTTACTATGCAGGCCACTACGGAGGCTCTTGGGCAACAGATAAACAATAATGGCAATGGCAGAAGTGGAGCTCAGGGCCTGATGACACTGACAACTTTCTTAAAGGTTAATCTACCTAAGTTCAAGAGAACCACCAATCTGACTGAAGCTGACACCTGGTTTCAGGCCATGGAGTGAGCACTGCAAGCGCAGTTGGTGCCTGAAGAGCAGTGTGTTGAATTTGCTACCTATCTGCTCACGAGAGAAGCATCGCATTGGTGGCAAGGGGCTTGACGTCTCCTGCAGCAGGGGAATGATCCTATCACCTGGGGTGCCTTCCAAGTGGAATTTTATAAGAAGTACTTCCCAAATTTTTTTAGGACGGCCAAGGAACTCGAATTACTACAGCTGAAGCAGGGTACCATGTCCGTATCTGAATATACAGATAAATTTGAGGAGCTATTCAGGGTTTCTCGTATATGTCAGGGAGCTCCGGGAGACTTCGAGGAATGGAAGTGTATTAAGTATGAGGGAGGACTTCGAAGTGACATCCTAAGATCCGTTGGACCGATGGAGATTAGGGTATTCTCTGAACTTGTGAACATGAGCCACATTGTTGAAGAATGTGTGAGGAAGGCTGCTGAGGCGGAGAATGACCGTCGGGAGTCCCACCGCAGGGAGCACAACCAAGGATACGCAACAAGGGGTCAAGAGTTTAAGAGAAGAGGATACCCACAATATTTTTCCCAAGGACAGAATAACCTTGCAATGAATGAGAATTTCCATGGGAACGGTAAGGGAAAACAGGCAGCGGCTGCTGCAGATGTTTTGAACTGTCAGAGATGCGAGGGTCATCACCCAAATAGGCCATGCCGTTATGGTTTGGGTTTGTGTTATAATTGCGGGAAGCTAGGACATTTGGTCAAATATTGCCCACACCGGAAGAACCGGGGTACTGCCAGGTCCGATTCTCATGCCCGAGATAATTTTAAACTAGCAGTTGAATTTCTGACTCTCTTCATATCATTACTACGAAATATTCGTTCGTGGTGCATAACAAGTATTGATAATTGTAGAGTCTAAGTGAACGATTAGTTGAGGACCATTAGTTGCTGAGACGGAGCGATATCTAGTTAACTTAGAGGAGTAGCTAGACTCTTACAGGTTAAGAATAAGAGAGACATAGCAGAAGCGATTTGGATTATATTTAAGGGATTGGAAGTGTTAAGAACTGTACGGAGTTATTGTTCGAAACCCAGTGACAAATGAACTGCAAGAAATGAGAATAGAGCTGATTCAACCTTTAGTGACTCATCGTTTGAGAGGCGAGTGAATACGAGATCAAATCCCTATACGAGAAATTTTTTTTGAGACAACTCCCGAAGGAACAACAACAACAATCACCAAGGGAGGAGGTATGGAAAGCAACCTTAGAATAAATTGACTTATAGGTGATGTGAAAGCTATCATTCAGGAACTCCGTGTTGAGCTGGATTAGGACTTTGCTATAATTGTGGAGGAGCTGTACACATGTCCTGGAACTGTCCTGAGAAGGTCAACTGAAATACTTCCAAAGGCCAACAACAAGGTCGTGTGTTCACTACGATGGCGGAGGATACTGCTAGATCCGACAGTTTGGGAAGAGGTAAGCGAAAGATTGGTAACAACGTGTTAAAAGTACGATTAAGTTGGTATGTGGTTTTGGCTATCATAGATAGAAATCTAGTGAATGCCAGTCATGCTAAGTTGTGGTTGAGTACTTGAGGAAGTAAGTGATAGAGCTAGTACTAGACGAGAGATAAGAATAAAGCAGCAAAAACTTGCGGAAGTAGTAACACAGGATAGCTACGAATAGGAGTTGTAAAAGTTTACTATAATATCTTAAGTTTCAATACTAGAAGGGTTAAGTGGGTTATTGCAAGTAATGATCCCCAAATAATTGGAATTGATTGCGGCTGCGAGCTTTGATGGTTCTAAAGCGGATGAGGAAATTATCATTGATGCGTAATTGGATTTAGATGATGAGAGAGTACAAGTGGTCGTGTTTGAGAGATGAGTACTATGATGTTTGGTCATAGTGACATTGGATTTAGATTGAGATTTATAATGATTGGTTTTGAAAGACCAATGTGAAAAACCATTAAATTAAAATGCTGATGTGGTACTGAGATTGGTTTGAGGGAACCCGTGACGGGTGATAAACTCCAGTTTTTAGGATAGGTGCTGTCAAAATTTCCCAAGAATTTGAAAGAGTATTGGTTATAGTTTTGAGAATGACCTTTGATTTGAGTAACTTTAACAAAAGAGATGTGTTTCAAATACTTTTATAGATTATTAAAGGAAGTCGGATTCTTATGATTTTGTTAGCTTGTTATTTCAAACTCATTTGATTTCTAGAAATGAAAGGGGTTTTTGATTGATGAGTTAGAGACTTTATAACAGCAAGTCATGTAGAAATTCGAGGGTTTGAGAATAAGAAAGTAAGTTTGGAGGTTATGCTTAGAGTTGAACTGAGATTAGAGGAATTGGCTTGGCAGAGAGAGAGGATAGTGATGGGGTATGATTAAGGTGTGGTAATGATCTTTGATTGATTATAGTGATGTGAGATGATGGCTATGATTAAGGATAATGGTAATATTATTGGTGACATGATTTGAGATTTAATAGGGTGTGAGATGATGAGACGATAAAAGTAAGGAATGAGGCTGTTGGTCGGTATTGAACGAATGACCGAGACCCTCGGAGATAGAGAAATTAGAGCGCGGCAACGGAAGCGCGCAAAGTAAAAAGACCTTGGAACTGTTATGCGTTGGATATAAAGGCAGACTACGCTCGCGTACTTGCAGTGACGGATGGAATTTTCGAGGGCGAAAATTTCTGTTAGGAGGGTAGAATGTAAAACTCGGTCTAACCGAAATTAATTAAATAATAAGTTAAATAGGAGCGAATATGGTTGGAAGATTTGACAATTGGAATTTGATAATTTAAATATGATATTTGGATTCAGTGAATTTTTCTGAGTCAGAAAACATAGTTTTCTGCGTAAAAGCGCGCAGTGGAATTTTGTCCGGCAGTACCGGCTGAGATCTGTCTGGTACTACAGCTGAGAAAATTCATTATGAGTAAATAAGATTAAGAGATGAGGAATTATAATTGGGGGAGGTAGAAATATTTAAAGTGTGATTTAGAGCGCTAATCTTAAGGGGTTTTGGCCCAAAATTGGGCCAACGGACAAAAATAAGTGAACCGTGCCTAAGTGGGCCTAAGACCCAACATATATAAACATTAGTTATGAGCATTTCATCTTATTTTACCCTAAAAATAAGAGGAGGGGCGCTGATTTGGGAAGAGAGAAGAAAAGAGAGAAAACCTAACTCTCTTTGATCTTCAAACCTCCATAACTTGAGCTACGGAGCTCCGATTGGCGAGCCGTTTGTAGCCACGCATCACTCTTCTCATCCTCTACAATTTTATCTAAGGTTTGTGGTGAGTATTCCATTCATCTCTGCCCATATTTCAAAATTCTCCACTGTTACATGTTTTTGAGTAGTTAGTGTTGAAATCTTGTGATTTTTGGTGTTTAGGGTTACTCCAACATGGATTCTAAGTGGGTTCTATCCTTATTTCATATGGGCTGAGGTAAGAAGTACTCAAACCCTTATGATTTATCATTTTCATGAGCCCTAGGTTGATGTATATATGTGAAATTGGTTATGTTAGTGTATTTGGTGATTTTGATGCACAATTGGGAGGTTGGTGTTGCTTGTGGAGCTTTGGTGAGGCTTGGAGCTAAGAGTTAGTGGAGACTTCCATAGAAGAGGCTCAATTAGTTTGGCTACAAGAGGTACGGTTTAAGTTTCATTTAAGTACCATGTGGTGTGATGAGAATTCCTAGGCTAGATGCCCCTATGATTAAGTTTAGATTGTGTAAATGGTTGGTGCTAATATGCATAGTTGATATGTATTATGAATTAATGATTGAGTTAAGGATTGTGTGGCCTTGTATGTTTGGTGTGTTGAGAACTTGATGAATTGGATAATGAATATTGATTTGTGGAATATACATTTAAACAGTGAATTTGGGCCGGAAGCCAGAAAGAGGTAAGTAAGGTAAGTTGACGTGTATGTTGTGTGATAACATGAGTGATTGGATGGATTCTAGACATTGAATGTGTGAATGATTGGTTTGGTTATTGAATAATATGGGTTGAGGAATTTAAGAGCAGAATTTGATGATTTTGGGTGAAATGGTGTAGATGAGGTAGGAGTGTAATTATATGGATGTGATTCGGTTGTGGTTATTTGGATGAGTGGAAACAAATTTGGCTTGGAAACATTGGAAAAATTGATGATTTCTATATTTGGGCAAAAACTTATTTTTGACCAACTTCGGCGTGCCGTATTTCGGTCCACAGAATTTGGAATTCTACAAAATTGGAATTTTATGAAAGTTTATTCAACGATCTTTCCAACGATTTAGAAATGTTTTAAAAAGGAGTTTTGTAGAAGTTATGTTTATTCACTTGGCTTTCCTTTCATCCACGCGTACGAGTGGGCGACGTATACGCGTCGATGGACTTTTTGGTGTTCAACGCGTGCGCGTGGGCGATGTGCACGCGTGACCCTGTTTTCACCCAAAGGTTGATTTTTTTAAGTTGTTAAAGCCAAATTCTAGACTCCTAAGTCTCCATTCTCACCCTCTATGTCCTAAATCCTTATAGTATGCCTAGTAATGAAAAGAGGCTAGGACACGTGATCACTTGTGGATGAAGCAAGTGAGATTAATGTTGATTTATGATTAATAATGACTGTATGAGTTGCTGAGGGTGATGATAGAAATGCGGTGTATGCCGTGAGCCAAAGGGCTATATTTGATGGTGATTATTGGCTGGTTTTGGGTCATGCCATGAGCTAGATGGCTGCGATTAAGAATTGAGTTATGGCTAAGTATGTATATGTATATGATTAATGATCAAATGTGGAATGTGATGCGTGACCCCGGGTAGTAGGCAGTGGCGTCGTTCACTTGATCCGGGTATGAGACGAGGAAAGAGGATTATGATAATGAGTTTAATTATGGATTTTTGAATAATGTGTATTTGTGATACCTGGGTAGTAGCAAGGGTTGTGATTCGTTCCGCTTGCTCCAGGTTAATGTTTGAGGTTTGATAACAACAATGATTGATTGCAGACGCCTTAACATGTGGCGAGTATGCCAGAGATGCGTATATGATTAATGAACAAATATGATAAATGAATAATGATGGAAAATGTTGAATGTGAGTATGCTTGTGTTTTCTCTCTGGTTGTAAGGGTGACAGGACACCGATACCCTCTAATGGCGACAGGGCGTAGATACCCTCTAATGGCGACAAGACGCATATACCCTCTAATAGCGACAGGGCACAAATTCCCTCTAATGATATTAATGCGCAACAGAGAGGCTGTGCTTGGGTTAGCTACTGGATACGTCGCGTTGGCTTGATAACCGACAGATGATATCATAAGCCATAGGGCAGGCATTCATCATTTTCATATGTTTGAATTGTTTGGGTTTGCCTATCTGTTTTGGATTTCTACATCATATATGCTATGTTATCTGATTATGTGCTACTTGTTCTACTTGTACCTTATTTGTGTATTACTTGCCTGTATTGCTTATGTTTGTACAATTAAAAGGCTCCTCATGCTGGTGTCAGTGGATGTTGATGGTTGTTCTTGATGAGATGAATTGATGATGTGATTGCATGATGATGATGATTATTGAATAAGATAATTTGAGCTCCCTGGGTAGACGCAGTGATGTGGTTTCACTAGCTCCAGGTGAGGGTATGATGTATTGATATAGAATTGCTGAGGCAAAATAACTGGTGATGGTTTTGTTTATGATTTTGAGTCTGATTCGTAGAAGAGTCAGCAAGTTGGGAAACATGTGAAACATGAATTAGATTTAGCACTCTCGTATGACAATTGCCTATTCATGGATTAGCGAGAACATAGGATGGATAATTGGTGAAGAAGTTTATGATTCTTAGTGAGTTTTTATTGCAGTGTATTGTATTTATTTGGCACTTTTACCGTACTGGGAACCCATGGGCCCAGGGTTCTCATTCCGTATATATCTCTTGTTTTTCAGATACAGGTCTAGGTGCTCAGAAGTGAGTTGTGGGTCGTCTGAGAGACGGCGAAGATCTTTATTTTCTCTACTTTGTGTTTTGCTTAGAATCTCTCCACCTTTGTTTTAAAAAGATTATATTATGTATTGAACTCTTTTGAACTTGCCTATAGAGGCTCTCATGTTTCCTTTGGGAGAGATTAGGATGTACTGTTGTCAACTACTTTCATTCTGTACCCTAGCCGGCTTAAACTTCGCGGGTCGCGATTAGTGGCTATGTACTTATGTTATATATATCTATCTGTTATCTATCTCTAAATCTCCTTTATGCCTTGTCCGTATATCACTTTCGGCTTCACAGTTTATCTTTTTGTTGTCGAAACGTGAGTGATATGTCTTCGCGATTTTATTCCTACTCCTTTCAGGCTTCTCGATTAATACTCCTTTTGAAATTACCTATATTTATATATTAAAAATCCACCTGAGAGTCGTACCACCGTAATATCATTGACTTATGACTCGAGCATAAGGATTTGAATATTAGGGTGTTATACTAAACCTGAGTATAATCAAAATCAGTAAACATGATAATCAAATTTAGTAGTCAAATATAAAAAGAGGGAAAATAAAATGAAATCTCCACACATTCATAGAATTATATCATCATCTGATCTAAGCAAATGCAGAAAATTGTAAATATAGCTTTACAATTTTTCTCGAAAGTTGGATTTGTCTTCTTTAGTGGATCAAATTTTGATCTTTGATAACCAACTCTAGAGCATACCAAGATTTGGTATATAATCTGTCTATTTTGATCCCACTTAATGGTTCTTATATTCCATGAAAAACCAACTCTCTTTACATAATTGGTATAAAAAGTTTCATAATCTTTCATAGAGAAAAATATCATTCCTATGCTTGGAACAACCTAAAAGATGAATAATAAAAAATTTAAAATAAAATCAAGAATAAAAAGTAATAAAAAATTAAAATCAAATTAGAGCCATCTGCATATGTAAAATGTTCTCAATGGCTTATCAAAAATTTTAAATGTGCAAACTACCAATTTGACTCCAATCTAGCGGCTAAACAATTTTCTCATTACATAAATTTATAACATAAATTTTCTAGGATGCAATCATACAAGGTACATGATGTAATTGGGAGATGTTTCTTTCTGAAACCAAATAAAAGGATCCAAATGACATAATAAAACCACAAATTAGAAGCATTTGTATAACTAGATACACAAATCTCCAAAACTCAACACATAGAATACATGGATCAGTTAGAGCAACTAGACTCTCCATCAGAAACCAAATATGTAGTTAAACTATTTAGGAATAAAAAATAGATAATAAAAAAATTAAAATCAAATTAGGAATAAAAAATGGATAATAAAAAAATTAAAATCAAATCAAGAATAAAAAATTAACATACAAAGTAAATTAAACACAAGCCTCATCATTCGAGCTTGCGGATTCCATTGAATCAAAAGTTATAATTAAAATCCTAAGATAACAAGAATCAGAAACAACGTTGAGAAGAGCTTTTGTGAACTGCAGGATCGAAGCAGAGCAGAGGGAAGCATGGAGAAGAGAAGAAAACGAGGAGTGAGGTTGGCGCGATTGAAGAGAAGTAAGGAGTGGGGTTGGTGCGATCGAAGAGAAGGGAAGTGAGGTGCATGCAATGGAACCCCCTCTGCCAAGAAGAGAAGAAATCGCGATTGAAAGAGGAGACTTTTGGCGCGATGAAGAAACTCCTAGTGCGTTGTATTATCTCTGAATTATCCTTATACGTAATCATATTTTCTACTGTATTTTAATGAGAGTAGCTGAATTAGTGGCTAGAAAATGGTGTACAAATAGCATTTTTGAATATTTTAAGACCACTTTAGTGGCTTTATACATCATCTCAGTAACATCTATTATACCTTTAACTAATAGTATTAGGGGCCATTACTTTTTTAGATTTTGAACCAACAAACAGCCAGCATTTGAGAAGAAATAAGCGATAGAAGTGAAGCTTCACAATGCGCGTGTGAGACATTTAGGAAGGAATGATACTTGCTAGTTGAATGGTGGCTAAGTTTGATTAAAACTATTGGTTACTGAGACTTTTCATGTAAATAAATATGAATGCGACAAATTAATAAAAATGTGCTTACATGGCCTCTGTAATAAGTAGTGACCCAATGGGGTCGAGGGGCAACACCATTTTTTTCTTGCAATGTCTCTCAAAGTTCTTATAATTGTAAGGGTTAGGTTCAAACATGGTATTGTTTCCTATGATAATAAGTATCACCATTTTGCTACATTTCTGAATTTACAACAAAAGATTATTAAATAAATATCATTTCTTAAGGTCAATAATAGGCTTGGAAGTTTGTGCTTGTTAAAGTGACACTTACCAGAGATGGTAAAAATATATTTGGGTGCTTAAAGGACCAAAGTAAGTAATGGTGAAAGTATATTAGAGAGTGCATGCTAAAATCATTTACAAGAACTTGTTCTTTGACAAAAAATCAAGAATTTCAGTTGAGAGAGATGAGAGAGAAGGGGGGATGGAGGGGGAGGAAGGAACACAAAGAAGGGTAGGACTAGGGAATCACATCAACATTTGAAGGATCCTAGGATTTGGAACTGAGAAGAGTACCATCTCTTAGAAAATGAATCTTTCTCCATTTTTGTCGACAATTTACCGGAAGATATTTCTGTAACACCCTAATATTTAAATCCTTATGCTCGAGTCATAAGTCAATGATATTACGGCGGTACGACTCTCAGGTGGATTTTTAATACATAAATATAAGTAAAATTGAAAGGAGTATTAATCGAGAAGCCTGAAAAGAGTAAACATAAAATCGCGAAGTCGTATCACTCACGTATCGACAACCAAAAGATAAAGCGTGAAGTCGAAAGTGATATACAGATAAGGCATAAAGGAGAATAAGAGAAGGACAGTATATAGATATATAACATAAGTAAATAGCCTTTAGTCACGACCCGCGAAGTTTAGGTCGGCTAGGGTATAGTATAACAGTAGTTGACAACAAAAACTCCTAATCTCTCCCAAAAGAAACATAATAGCCTCTATAGGTAAGTTCAAAAGAGTTCAATACATAATATAAGTTCTTCAAAATAAAGGTGGAGAGATTCTAAACAAAATATAAAGTGGAGAATGTAAAGATCTTCGCGATCTCTCAGATGAAGCACAGCTCACTTCTGAGGGCCTGGACTTGTAACTGAAAAACAAGAGATATATACGGAATGAGAACCCCCGACCCATGGGTTCCTAGTACGGTAAAAGTGCCATATAAATACAATGCACTGCAATAAAAACTCACTAAGCATCTTAAACTTTCTTTCACCAAATATTCACCCTATGTTCTCGCTAATCCATAAACAAGCAACTGTCATAAGGAAATTCTAACTCTAAATCATATCTTTCATGCTTTTGAACTCTTTCTAACTCCCCAACGAATCAGAATCAGGGTCATAAACAAAACCATCACCAGTTATTTTTGTCTTAGCAATTCTATATCAATACTTCATACTCTCACTTGGAGCAAGTGAAATCACTTCACTATGTCTACCCAGGAAACTCAATTTATCTCAGTCAATAATCATCATTTCAAATTAATCATATCATTATTCCATTTTAACAAGAATAGCCCTCAGCGTCAACTGACACCAGCATGAGAGACCTCTCAATTGTACGAACACAATCAGTACAGACAAGTAATACACGATTAAGGTACAAGTAGAACAGATAGCATATAGTCAAGTAACATAGCATATATGATATAGCAATCCAAAACAAATAGGCAAACATAAACAATTCAAACATACGCAAATGATGTATGCCTGCCCTATGGCTGATGATATCATCTGTCGGTTATATAGCCAACCCGACACGTCCTGGTAGACCATGGACAGAAACACCCATTGCGGAGGAAGTAGGTTTGAGCTACGTCCTCCTTGCTACTACTCGCTCAACCCAGAGCTAGTGGAATAACCACTACTGCGGCTACTACCTAGACGGGTGTTTAAAAGCTCAACCTGGAGCGAGTGGATTCACTACTATTGCTGCTACTACCCAGGCATCACAATCTTTGACCTGGAGCAAGTGGGACAAACCACAACTCTTGCTACTACCCAGGATCTCAAAACATACATTCATTCAGTTCAGAATCAATCTTCATTGTTATCAAATCTCAAACGTTAACCTGGAGTAAGCGAGACAAACCACCACCCTTGGTACTACGCAGGTATTACAAATACACATTTATTCAAGACCCCATAATTAACTCATTTATCATAATCCTCCTTCCACATGTCATACCTGGAGCAAGTGGATAACGCCACTGCCTACTACCCGGGGTCACACATCACATTCAACATTTTCCATCATTATTCATTTACCACATCTATTCATTTAATCATATATGCATCTCCGACATACTCACCACATGTTCAAGCCTCTTTTATCAATCATAATCATTTAATCATTAATCATATAAATATACATACTCAGCCATAACTCAATGCTTATCACAGCTATTCAGCTCATACTATACATAGCACTTTCACCATCATCCTCAACAACTCAGACAACTATCATTACTCATCATTCATCATTTATTCTTACATTACTTCATCCATAAGTTACCACATATCCTAGCTTCTTTTCATTACTAGGCATACTATAAAGATTTAGGACCTAGAGGATGAAAATAGAGGCTTAGAAGTCTGAAATTCGGCTTTAAAAATTCAAAACCCAACTTTTTCTGAAAATAGGGTCACGCGTGCGCGTCGCCTACGCGCACACGTGGAAAGCCAAAAAGTAGAGTGACGCGTATGTGTCGCCCACACGTACGAGCGGATGGGAGAAAAGCCAAGTGACGTCAGCGCGTCAGCCACGCGTACACGTGGGTGCATTTTGTGCCCCACGCACAAAGCTAACGCAATTCTCGCACAACTCTTGGAAAATTGGATTGGCAATTGGATCAGCATATTGACACGTACAAGTCGGTCAGGCGCACGCGTGGGTAGTGAACATTTGAAAACGACACGTGCGCGTCGGCCACGCCTACGCGTGGGAGTTCAAACCCTAAACTTCCAACACACATAACTTCTTCTACAAAATTTCTTTTTCAACCATTTCTAAACCGTTGGAAAGATTGTTGAATAAACTTTCATAAAAGTCCAATTTTGAAGAATCCCAAACTTCGTGGACCGAGTTACGGACCGCCAAAGTTGGTCAAAAATAAGTTTTTACCCAAAACTAGAAATCACCAATTTTTCCAATGTTCACAAACCAAATTCATTTTCATCCATCCAAATGACCACAACCCAATCACATTCACATAATTACACTCAACCAAAATCAAACCTACCTCATCTACACAATTTCACCCAAAACCATCAAATTCCACACTTCAATTCCTCAAACCTTATTATTCAATAACCAACCCAATTATTCACACATTCAATATCAAAAATCCATCCAATTACTTATATCATCACACAATACACACATCAACTTACCTTTCTTACCTCTTTTCGGCCTCCGGCCCAAAATTCACGGCATCCGGCCCAAATTCACAATTTAATTGCATATTTCACAAACCAATACTCATTATCCAATTCTTCAAATTCTCAACACACCAAACATAAAATTCATATAATTTTCAACCCAATCATTAATTCACATTGCATATAAACTATGCACATTAGTACCAACCATTTACACAATCCAAACTTAATCCTAGAGACATCTAGCCTAGGAATTCTCATCACATCACACGGTACTTAAATAAACCTTAAATAGTACCTCTTGTAGCCAAACCAATTGAGCCTCTTCTTTGGAAGTCTCCACCAACCTTAGCTCCAAGCCTCACCAAAGCTCCTCAAGTAACACCAATCTCCTAATTGTGCACCAAAATCACCAAATACACTAACATAACCAATTTCACATATATACATTAACCTAGGGTTCATGAAATTGATAAATCACAAGGGTTTGAGCACTTCTTACCTCAGCCCATATGAAATAGGAATAGAACCCACTTAGAATCCATGTTAGAGTATCCTTAAACAACCAAAATCACAAGATTTTAATACTAGCTACCCCAAAAATGCATACCAGTGGGAAATCTCAAAACCTGGCCAGAGATGAACGGAATACTGATGAGCGGATAATTTGTACGCTTTTTGGCATTGTTTTTAGTATGTTTTTAGTAGTTTGAGTTGAGTTTTTAGTATATTTTTATTAGTTTTTAGTTAAAATTCACTTTTCTGGACTTTACTATGAGTTTGTGTGTTTTTCTGTGATTTCAGGTATTTTCTGGCTGAAATTGAGGGATCTGAGCAAAAATCTGATTCAGAGACTGAAAAGGACTGCAGATGCTGTTGGATTCTGACTGCCCTGCACTCGAAGTGGATTTTCTGGAGCTGCAGAAGCCCAACTGGCGCGCTCTCAACGGCGTTGGAAAGTAGACATCCTGGGCTTTCCAGCAATATATGATAGTCCATACTTTGCCCAAGATTTGATGGCCCAAACCGGCGT
>NC_029777.3:23767978-23771103 GCF_000817695.3 Arachis duranensis
AACCTTGTCTGTGGTATTCTGAGTAGGATTCAATGATTGAATGACTGTGACGTGCTTCAAACTCCTAGCAGGCGGGGCGTTAGTGACAGACGCAAAAGAATCGATGGATTCTATTCCGGCCTGACCGAGAACCGACAGCTGAATTCCGCTATGCTGTGACAGAGTATATGCAATCGCTTTCACTGAGAGGATGGGAGGTAGCCACTGACAACGGTGAAACCCTTGCTTAAGCTTGCCATGGAAAGGAGTAAGAAGGATTGGATGAAGGCAGTAGGAAAGCAGAGAGACGGAAGGGAAGGCATCTTCATGCGCTTATCTGAAATTCCTACCAATGAATTACATAAGTATCTCTATCTTTACCTTTGTGTTATTTTCGTTCATCACCCATATACATTTGAGTTTGCCTGACTAAGATTTACAAGATGACCATAGCATGCTTCAATACTAACAATCTCCGTGGGATCGACCCTTACTCGCGTAAGGTTTATTACTTGGACGACCCAGTGCACTTGCTGGTTAGTTGTGCGAAGTTGTGTAATGCCATGGTATTGAGCCACCAAGTTTTTGGGGTTCATGACCAGGGATTATGAGAGTTGTGAAAAAGTATTGTTCACAATTTCACACACCAAATACTCACCACAAAAGTTGGATATAATTGTAGAGGATGAGAAGAGCAACACGTGGCCACAAATGGCTCGTCAATCGGAGCTCCGTAGCTCAAGTTATGGTGATTTGAAGTTTGATGGAGATAGGATTTTCTCTCTTTTTCCTCCCTTCTCTATTTCAGCGCCTCAAGCCACTTTCATTAGGGTAAATGAGCTGAAATGCTCATAACTAATGTTTATATATGTTTGTCTTGGGCCCACTTGGGCCCAGTTCACTTATTTTTGTCTATTGGCCCAATTTTGGGCCAAAACCTTCAAGATTAGAGCTTTAAATTGCATTTTAAATATTTCTACCTATCCTAATTATAAATCCTAATTTTTTAGGCTTATTCACTTATAATTAATTTTTTGAGCTGCAGTACCAGACAGATCTCAGCAGGTACTGTCGGTCAAAATTCCAGTGCACGTTTTTACTCAGAAAACTATGTTTTTCGACTCAGAAAAATTTATTGAATCCAAATATCATATTTAAATTACCAAATTCTAATTGCTAAATTTTCTAACCACGTTCGCTCCTATTTAATTTATTATTTAATTAATTACGGTTTGACCAGATTTTACAATTTTGAAAAAGGAATTATTTCACTTATTCAACTAGATGAGAAGAATCAATGACATATATCTTTCTTGAAAATAGAAAAATGGTATGTTATATCTTTTTGCCTTTATAGGTACACGGCAAAAGGGGGCCTTGAAGGCTATAAAGAACATGGATCACATGAGATTACGGTAAGACAATATCAGTAAAAAAGTTGAAGTATAGAAGGACAATGAGGGAGAAGGAAAGAAGAGTGTACGTTCAAGAAAGAGTGGTGGACGAAATTGTGATCCTCAAAGTTGGTCTCTTTGTACTTGTATGAAATTTAAATATTGGCTCTATCAAGAATACCCCAAAGAGATCATGGTATGATGAATTGGGATCTTAATAATCCCTGTTAATGGCACCCACATCTTAGTGTTATTGTTGGACCAAAAGAGTTACAGGCACTGTTAGAGAATCTCACAACTCCGTTCAACTTAACCAGCAAGTGTACTGGGTCATCCAAGTAATACCTTACGTGAGTAAGGGTCGATCCCACATAGATTGTTGGTATGAAGCAAGCTATGGTTACCTTGTAAATCTCAGTCAGGCGAATTCAAGTATAATTGGATTATTGGTTTAAATTTGATTAATGGAATAAATAGAAAATAAAGATAAATAAACTAAGATAGAAATACTTATGTAGATCAATAGTGGGAATTTCAGATAGGCGTATGGATATGCTGTGCTCCTCTTGAATCTCTACTTTCTTATTACATTCATCCAATCCTTCTTACTCCTTTCCTTGGAAAGCTGAATGTAGGGCATCACCGTCGTCAATGGCTACTTTTCATCCTCTCGGGAAAATGGTCCTATGCGCTATCACTGCATGGCTCATCGTCTGGAGGCATCACCCTTGACAATGGCTACATCCCATCCTCTCAGTGAAAATGGTCCAAATGCTATGTCACAGCACGGCTAATCATTTTTCGGTTCTCAATCAGGTTGGAATAGAATTCCTTGATTCTTTTGCGTCTGTCACTAACGCCCAGCCTTCAGGAGTTTGAAGCTCGTCACAGTCATTCAATACTGGAATCTTACTCAGAAAACCACAGACAAGGTTAGACTTTCCAGATTCCCGGAATCCTACTCGAAATACCACAGACAAGGTTAGACTTTCCGGATTCCCATGAATGTTGCCATCTATCTAGCTTATACCATGAAGATTCTGTTGGGGAATCTAAGAGATATGCGCCCGGCCTAAGTTAGAACGGAAGTGGTTGTCAGTCACGCGCGTTCATAGGTGAGAATGATGATGAGTATCACAGATCATCACATTCATCAAGTTGAAGTGCAACGTATATCTTGGAATAAAAATAAAAGAGAATTGAATAGAAAGTAATGGTAATTGTATTGAAACTTGAGGTACAGCAGAGCTCCACACCCTTAATCTATGTTGTGTAGAAACTCCACCGTTGAAAATACATAAGTGAAAGGTTCAGGCATGGCTGAATGGCCAGCCCCCTAAAACGTGATCAATAGCCTCTTAAGATGAAGAACAAAACAAAACTGAGACCAAAGATGTCTAATACAATAGTAACTTATCCTATTTATACTAGACTAGCTACTAGGGTTTACATGAGTAAGTAATTGATGCATAAATCCACTTCCGGGGCCCACTTGGTGTATGTTTGGGCTGAGCTTGATCTATCCACGAGCTAAGGCTTCTCTTGGAGTTGAACGCCGAGTTATAGCGTGTTTCTGGCGTTCAACTCCGGGTTGTGACGTGTTTCCGGCGTTTAACTCCAGACAGCAGCATGTACTTGGCGTTGATCGCCACTTTACGTCGTCAATTCCCGAATAAAGTATGGACTATTATATATTGCTGGAAAGCTCTGGATGTCTACTTTCCAACGCTGTTGAGAGCGCGCCATTTGAAG
>NC_029777.3:23771410-23771826 GCF_000817695.3 Arachis duranensis
AATCAATTAGGATAAAAAGAAGAGAATATACTATAAATTCCAGAATATCAATGAATATTAATTCTAATTAGATGAGCGGGATTTGTAGCTTTTTCTTCTGAACAGTTTTGGCATCTCACTTTTTCCTTTGAAGTTTAGAATGATTGGCTTCTATAGGAACTTAGAATTTCAGATAGTGTTATTGATTCTCCTTGTTAAGTATGTTGATTCTTGAACACAGCTACTTTTATGAGTCTTGGCCGTGGCCGTAAGCACTTTGTCTTCCAGTATTACCACCGGATACATAAATGCCACAGACACATAACTGGGTGAACCTTTCCAGATTGTGACTCAACTTTGCTAGAGTCCCCAATTAGAGGTGTCCAGGGTTCTTAAGCACACTCTTATTTGCCTTGGATCACAACTCTTATTTCTCT
>NC_029777.3:23772593-23774676 GCF_000817695.3 Arachis duranensis
TCAATGGAGATGTCTCCTTCTATGATAACTCCAATTGAGTAACATAGATGGCAAATAAGGTGAGGAAAAGCTAGCCTTGCCATGGTGGAGGGCTTTTCGGCTATTTTGTAGATTTCATTGGAGATGACTTCATGAACTTCTACTTCCTCTCCAATCATGATGCTATGAATCATAATGGCCCGATCCACTGTAACTTCAGATCGGTTGCTAATGGGAATGATGGAGCGTTGAATGGACTCCAACTATCCTCTAGCCACAGGCTTGAGGTCCAGTCTTCTTAGTTGAACTGGCTTGCCTTTGGAGTCTCTTTTCCATTGAGCTCCTTCCACACATATGTCCATTAGGACTTGGTCCAACCTTTGATTAAAGTTGACCCTTCTAGTGTAGGGGCGTACATCTCCTTGCATCATGGGCAAGTGGAACGCCAACCTTACATTTTCCGGACTAAAATCTAAGTATTTCCCCCGTACCATTGTGAGATAATTCTTTGGACTCGGGTTCATACTTTGATCATGGTTCCTAGTGATCCATGCATTGGCATAGAACTCTTGAACCATTAAGATTCCAACTTGTTGCATGGGGTTGGTTAGGATTTTCCAACCTCTTCTTCGGATCTCATGTCGGATCTCCGGATACTCATTTTTCTTGAGCTTGAAAGGGACCTTAGGGATCACTTTCTTCTTTGCCACAACATCATAGAAGTGGTCTTGATGGCTTTTGGAGATGAATCTTTCCATCTCCCATGACTCGGAGGTGGAAGCTTTTGTCTTCCCTTTTCCTTTTCTAGAGGATTCTCCGGCCTTAGGTGCCATTGATGGTAATGGAAAACAAAAAAGATTGTGCTTTGACCACACCAAACTTAAAATATTGCTCGCCCTCGAGCAATAGAAGAAAGAAGAGAAGAAGAAGAAGAAGAAGAAAATATGAAGGAGAAGGGGGAGTGTAGGTTTCGGCCAAGGTATAGAAGAGGGCGTTGTGTTGTGTGAAAATGAAGTAGAATGGAAGGGTATATATAGGGAAAGGGGAGAGTGAAGTTTCGGCCATATAGGGTGGGATTGGGTGGGAAAATATTTTTGAATTTTGAAGGTAGGTGGGGTTTATGGGGAAGAGTGGATGGATGTGAGTGGTGAAGGGGGTAATTGGGAAGTGTGTTTTGGGGAAGAGTGGAATGGGATTAGGAGGGAAGGTGGGAATATGTTAGGTGGGGATCCTGTGGGGTCCACAGATCCTGAGGTGATCCTGTAGGGTCCACAGATCTTGAGGTGTCAAGGAATTCTATCCCTGCACCAAATAGGCATGTAAAATGCCTTTGCACACCATTCTGGCGTTTAAACGCCGAGTGGTGCACGTTCTGGGTGTTCAACGCCCATGTAAAGCATGTTTCTGGCGTTAAACGCCAGTTTCATGCTTGTTACTGGCGTTCAGCGCTAGCTTTTCCTCTAGGCACATTCCTGGTGTTCAGCGCCAGAATGTTGCTTGTTTCTGGCGTTCAGCGCCAGTTTCATGCTCTGTTCTGGCGTTGAACGCCAGCCAGATGCTCCTTACTGGCGTTGAACGCCAGTCTGTGCTTCCTCCAGGGTGTGATTTTTCTTCTGCTGTTTTTGATTCTATTTTTAAATTTTATATTTTTTTCGTGACTCCTCATGATCATGTATCTAATAAAACACAAAATAACAATAAAATAAAATAAAATAAAAATTGGATAAATAAAATTGGGTTGCCTCCCAACAAGCGCTTCTTTAATGTCAATAGCTTGACAGTGGCTCTCAAGGAGCCACAAAGGTGATCAGGTCAATGTTGTATAGTCTCAATCACCAAACTTAGAGTTTTGATATGGGGTCTTAACACCAAACTTAGAGTTTGGTTGTGGCCTCCCAACACCAAACTTAGAGTTTGACTGTGGGGGCTCTTCTTGACTCTAAACTGAGAGAAGCTCTTCATGCTTACTCTCTTTTGTCACAGAGGGATTGGTGGGAGCCTTAAACACAAGGTAGTCCCCATTCAATTGAAGGACTATTTCACCTCTGTTGAGATCTATCATAGCTCCTGCTGTGGCTAGGAAAGGTCTTCCAAGGATGATGCA
>NC_029777.3:23774918-23775274 GCF_000817695.3 Arachis duranensis
TTGAATGCCGCCATCAATTCTAGCTTATACCATGAAGATTCTGATTAAGGGATCCAAGAGATAAACATTCAAGCCTTGTTTGCTTGTAGAACAGAAGTGGTTGTCAGGCACTCGTTCATAAGTGAGAATGATGATGAGTGTCACATAATCATCACATTCATCATGTTCTTGGGTGCAAATGAATATCTTAGAACAAGAATAGGCTGAATTGAATAGAAGAACAATAGTAATCGCATTAATACTCGAGGTACAGCAGAGCTCCACACCTTAATCTATGGTGTGTAGAAACTCCACCGTTGAAAATACATAAGAACAAAAGTGATCATTGGTTTCGGCCCCAGAGAGGGAACCAGAAG
>NC_029777.3:23775356-23776224 GCF_000817695.3 Arachis duranensis
TAAAATACAATAGCAAAAGGTCCTATTTGTAGAGAACTAGTAGCCTAGGGTTTACAAGGATGAGTAAATGACATAAAAATCCACTTCCGGGCCCACTTGGTGTGTGCTTGGGCTGAGCATTGAAGCATTTTCGTGTAGAGACTTCTCTTGGAATTAAACGCCAGCTTTTGTGCCAGTTTGGGCGTTTAACTCCCACTTTGGTGCCAGTTCCGGCGTTTAACGCTGGAAATTCTGATGGTGACTTTGAACGCCGGTTTGGGCCATCAAATCTTAGGAAAAGTATGGACTATCATATATTGCTGGAAAGCCCAGGTGTCTACTTTCCAACGCCGTTGAGAGCGCGCCAATTGGGTATCTGTAGCTCCAGAAAATTTACTTCGAGTGCAGGGAGGTCAGAATCCAACAGCATCTGCAGTCCTTTTCAGCCTCTGAATCAGATTTTTGCTCAGGTCCCTCAATTTAAGCCAGAAAATACATGAAATCACAGAAAAACACAAAAACTCATAGTAAAGTCCAGAAAAGTGAATTTTAACTAAAAACTAATAAAAAATATACTAAAAACTAACTAAATCTACTAAAAACATACTAAAAACAATGCCAAAAAGCGTATAAATTATCCGCTCATCACAACACCAAACTTAAATTGTTGTTTGTCCTCAAGCAACTGAAAATCAAATAAGATAAAAAGGAGAGAATATACAATGAATTCCAAAAACATCTATGAAGATCAGTATTAATTAGATGAGCGGGACTTTTAGCTTTTTGCCTTTGAACAGTTTTGGCATCCCCCTCTATCCTTTGAAATTCAGAATGATTGGCTTCTTTAGGAACTCAGAATCCAGATAGTGTCATTGATTCTCCTAGTTAC
>NC_029777.3:23776405-23776681 GCF_000817695.3 Arachis duranensis
CCCCAATTAGAGGTGTCCAGGGTTCTTAAGCACACTCTTTTTGCCTTGGATCACAACTTTATTTCTTTCTTCTTTTTTTTCTCTTTTTTTTCGTTTTCCTTTCTTTCCCCTTTTTTTTCGTTTTTCTCCTTCTCTTTTTTTTTTGTATTCACTGCTTTTTCATGCTTCAAGAATCATTTTTATGATTTTTCAGGTCCTCAGTAACATGTCTCCTTTTTCATCATTCTTTCAAGAGCCAACATTCATGAACCACAAATTCAAAAGACATATGCACTG
>NC_029777.3:23776867-23781402 GCF_000817695.3 Arachis duranensis
ACTTTAAGGCATAGACACTAAGACACTAATGATCACAAGACACAAACATAGATAAACATAAGCATAATTTTCGAAAAATAGGAAACTAAAGAACAAGGGAAATTAAAGAACGGGTCCACCTTAGTGATGGCGGCTTGTTCTTCCTCTTGAAGCTCTTATGGAGTGCTTGAGCTCCTCAATGTCTCTTCCTTGTCTTTGTTGCTCCTCCCTCATGATTCTCTGATCTTCTCTAATTTCATGGAGGAGAATGGAGTGTTCTTGGTGCTCCACCCTTAGTTGTCCCATGTTGGAACTCAATTCTCCTAGGGAGGTGTTCAGTTGCTCCCAATAGTTTTGTGGAAGAAAGTGCATCTCTTGAGGCATCTCAGGGATTTGATGATGAGAGGGGTCTCTTGTAGGCTCCATCCTCTTCTTAGTGATGGGCTTGTCCTCATCAATGGGGATGTCTCCCTCTATGTCAATTCCAACTGAATAACAGAAGTGACAAATGAGATGAGGAAAGGCTAACCTTGCCAAGGTAGAGGACTTGTCCGCCACCTTATAAAGTTCTTGGGATATAACCTCATGAACTTCTATTTCTTCTCCAATCATGATGCTATGAATCATGATAGCCCAGTCTATAGTAACTTCGGACCGGTTGCTAGTCGGAATGATTGAGCGTTGGATAAACTCCAACCATCCCCTAGCCACAGGCTTGAGGTCATGCCTTCTCAATTGAACCGGCTTTCCTCTTGAATCTCTCTTCCATTGGGCGCCCTCTTCACAAATGACTGTGAGGACTTGGTCCAACCTTTGATCAAAGTTGACCCTTCTAGTGTAAGGATGTTCATCTCCTTGCATCATGGGCAAGTTGAATGCCAACCTTACATTTTCCAGACTAAAATCCAAGTATTTCCCCCGAACCATAATAAGATAATTCTTTGGATTCGGGTTCACACTTTGGTCATGGTTCTTGGTGATCCATGCATAGGCATAGAGGGATCACCTTCTTCAAGGCCACAACTTTATAGAAGTGGTCTTGATGCACCCTTGAGATGAATCTCTCCATCTCCCATGACTCGGAGGTGAAAGATTTTGCCTTCCCTTTCCACTTTCTAGAGGTTTCTCCGGCCTTGGATGCCATAAATGGTTATGGAAAAACAAAAAGCAATGCTTTTACCACACCAAACTTAAAAGGTTTGCTCGTCCTCGAGCAAAAGAAGAAAGAAGAGAGTAGAAGAAGAAGAAATGAAGGAGATAGAGATGGCTTTGTGGTTCGGCCAAAGGGGGAAAAGTAGTGTTTAGGTTGTGTGAAAATGAAGGAGTGAAGATGGGTTTATATAGGAGTGGAGAGAGGGGTAGGGTTCGGTTATGGGAGGGTGGGTTTGGGAGGAAAAGTGGTTTGAATTTGAATGGTGAAGTAGGCGGGGTTTTATGAAGGATGGATGTGAGTGGTGAAGAGAAAGATGGGATTTGATAGGTGAAGGATTTTTTTTTTTGGGAAAGAGGTGTTGAGGTGATTGATGAATGGGTGAAGAAGAAGAGAGATGGTGGTGGGATAGGTGGGGATCCTGTGGGGTGCACAGATCCTGAGGTGTCAAGGAAAAGTCATCCCTGCATCAAGTGGCGAGCAAAATTGCTCCCTGTCCCAATTCTGGCGTTAAACGCCGGGCTGGTGTCCATTTCTGGCGTTTAACGCCAACTTCTTGCCCTTTCCTGGCGTTTAACGCCAGTCTGGTGCCCCTTTCTGGTGTTAAACGCCCAGAATGGTGCCAGACTGGGCGTTAAACGCCCATCTGCTAGCCTTACTGGCGTTTAAACGCCAGCAAGTTCTCCTCCAGGATGTGCTATTTTTCTTTCTGTTTTTCTTTCTGTTTTTGCTTTTTCAATTGATTTTGTGACTTCTCATGATCATCAACCTACAAAAAACATAAAATGACAAAGGAAAATAGATAAAATATAACATTGGGTTGCCTCCCAACAAGCGCTTCTTTAATGTCAGTAGCTTGACAGTGGGCTCTCATGGAGCCTTACATATGCTCAGAGCAATGTTGGAACCTCCCAACACCAAACTTAGAGTTTGAATGTGGGGGTCCAACACCAAACTTAGAATTTGGTTGTGGCCTCCTGATGACATGTCATCATATACCTATTTTTCTATGCTTTTTCATACAAGAAATTGATGATTTGTGCTTAAATATTGAATGCTTTTGTACTTAAATGATATATTTTCTTGATATTTTAATTTTATAAATCTTTTAGGAAATAAGAAGAAAAAGAAGCAAAGAAGCACAAAAAAAGGAGAAAAAAAGAGCTTTGGGACACACTTTGAAGTTGGAGCACACTTTGGAGCCTTAGGCCACGCTTTTAAAAGCGTGGCCCATGACCAAATCAAGGAAGGAAGCAACCAACACGCACACTGCCCTGCTCTTGCCAAGGGCAGGGCAGAATCATGATGAAACAAAGTGAGGTTGGAGCAAATTTTCGCTAAGTTAAAATCTGGCCGCTCACAGCATGACCATGCCTACTTCAAAGGGCTAGCTCCACTAGGGAGTATTAGGATTTGAGAGCTCTCTCTCTTAGTTTTCATTTCTGTTTTGAAATTTTGGATTGAGGTTGGAGGAATTCTGTTTCAATCTTTAATCTGAAATCCATCTTTGTTCATCGTCTGCATAATTTCTAATAATTGAGAGTTGAATCTGCGTTCTCATTTACTGCTCCATCTTTCTTTCTTCTTCAATCTGCTTTCTACTTTGATCAAGGAAGGAATTGAGATCTAGACTTGTTTTCTAGTCTCATTGATTCCCTGAGATCTTGTTTCTTTAAATTTCACAATCGAGCTGAGTTACATTCTGTGTTGCTTCTTCAAGAAATTTTGCCTTGCTGTTTACATCTGCATTTTTACCTTTCTGTTCCTATTGCTTCCAATTTACTTTTAAGCAATTTAATATCCCTGCAATTGTTCTACGCTTTGCTTTACTGCTCTCTTTAATTTCCAGCACCCTAGCCCCCTTTACATTTGATGCAATTTACTTTTCTTACAATTTAAGTTTCAGCTATTTTACTTTCTTGCTCTTTAAGTTTTCTGCCCATTTAGATTCTGCAACTTTATCATTCCTACAATTTACTTTCTGTTGATCAACTTCACACAATTTACTTCAATGTTAGCTTGACTAAACTAATCACCCACTAAAGTTGCTTGATCCATTATTCCCTGTGGGATCGACCTCACTCTTGTGAGTTATTACTACTTGATGCGACCCGGTACACTTGCCGGTTGGATTTGTGTGTTGGAAATTCATTTTTCCACAAAAACACCATCAAATTTTTGGCACCGTTGCTGGGGATTGATTAGATCAACAATGATTAAGTGGGTGAGAAGTCTGATCAAGCATTTTCAGTCTAAATCAAGCATTTTCTTTTTTTTTTTGTTCTCTGTTTTAAAGTTGAGACCAAGGTGTTTGTGTTTTTGCCTCACTAAGCAAAACTCATATCTGATATGAGTAATTTCAATTTTCATTGGTGTTGTGTTTTACAAAATTCAAATGGAGTTCACCTCATCTTTTAATCAAACAAACTTCATGGGATATTGCCCACCATCACAATATGATTCAAGTCATTATTCTAATGATGGTTGGGAATATCACTAAGAAGATACAAATTCTGAGCACTTCAATCAATGGAGACTTGCTCCAGAGTCACAAATTGATCAAGCTGAGCACATGAGATACTGTCCAGAACCACAGAATGACTTATATCATTATCCTCATGGTGTCTGGACATATCAAGAAGAATGTGAACAATCAGTTAAAATGGGATGCCTTTCAGAGACACAATATGATCCAGATTTTGATGAGTCTAACAACTACTCATATTGTGGCTGGGAAAGTCAAAATTAAAGAAATCTTAGTAATCCATACTGTGATGAGTTCAATCATTCTTCAAATTGTGATTCAGAGGATCTCCTTCAAAAGTCAAGAGGATTTTTTGAAAGACAAGAACAAGCCTGAAAAAGGAAAGAAATCCTCCGTCAGAGGACAAATGAGCACCTGGAGAACATAAGGAAACACTTAGAACCATCAAACAGTAAAAATCAATTTGTGAGAGAAGAAGTGGAAAAACAAGAACAAGAGGTCCTTGTGTCAAGTGAAATTGCAATGAAAGATGAGGAACATGAGCCAAGGATTTTATATTCACAAAAGCCACTTGAGGTGACAAAGAAACACGAACACTCACAACCCTCACAAACTTCCCTTGAATCTGTGATCGAAAAATATGAAGAGGAGATGAAGAAATCTTGGGAAGAACAACAAACCTCCTCCATAAAAGAACTATTAAGTCAAATGTTGAGTGCAAAGAAAGGAGTGGAGGAGCAAGAAAGTGAGGAAGTCGTTCCAGAAAAGTCACATTCAATTGAAGTGGAAAAGTGCAAAGAGGAAAAGCTCATGGAACCACCAATGCAAGAGGCTCTTAATGAAGAAATCACTCCAATAATCACACAGCAACCAAGTCTTGAATCTAAAGAAGTGAAGGCAACTAGCAAGAACACCAATTCT
>NC_029777.3:23781751-23782366 GCF_000817695.3 Arachis duranensis
CAACACCACTTGTCTGGATAACCATAATGTCTTTGCAGTGTTAATTTTCTTTTGTTTTGATATTTTGTTATTCTGTTTACTTTAGTTAATTCTTTGTTTTTAATGCTTTCATTTTAGTTTGCTTATTTACTGTGTTTGTTAATACATTACCAAGAGATCTTTATTAATGACAGATTCTTGGCTTGGTGATTGTACTTAATAAATAACAGTTTCATTTGCTTGGTTTTAATTCAAATAAGTGGACATAGGATTGCATTCTAAGTTTGGTGTTGCTATGCAACACAATTTGTTTCAAATCTTTACTAGATACTTGCATTGATTCCAAGTGAAAGTGACACACTAAGTTTGGTGTGCCACTTATCTTTTATGCAATGTATTGTGCTCACCTTCTTAAGTTTGCAATCACAATGTCTCTGTCTCTTGTGCCTTGATTATTATCTTTAATTTTGCTTGCTTAAAACACATGTACTACTAACTTTTCATTGTGTAAGACATTCATGATCCATCTTAGCCCCATAGCCATTGTTCTAATTGTTGCTTGAGGATGAGCAAGCATTCTTAGTTTGGCAAGGGAAAAGGAAGAATGGGAGGAAAATGACAACAATAGAGAAGATG
>NC_029777.3:23782500-23782840 GCF_000817695.3 Arachis duranensis
ATAGCTTGAATCTTGATTTGTAACATGTTGCTGTGGCATTATAACTACCAACTTGAATCCTGTGAGTTCAAAAGCAGTAAATCATCATGATCATAAACAAACAAGGCATTAAAGAAGAACTTAGCATGTGCATACTGGTGGACGAAATTGTGATCAATGATATTGACTTTTTGGTCTTGTATGATTTTACTCTTAGGGCACTGTTTATTTGAAATGCAATCTCGTTCAACTAACCAGCAAGTGTACTGGGTCGTCCAAGTAATAACCTTACGTGAGTAAGGGTCGAATCCACAGAGATTGTTGGTATGAAGCAAGCTATGGTCACCTTGTAAATCTCAGT
>NC_029777.3:23783983-23786824 GCF_000817695.3 Arachis duranensis
GAATAAAGTATGGACTATTATATATTGCTGGAAAGCTCTGGATGTCTACTTTCCAACGCCGTTGAGAGCGCGCCAATTGGAGTTCTGTAGCTCCAGAAAATCCATTTCGAGTGCAGGGAGGTCAGAATCCAACAGCATCAGCAGTCCTTTTGTTAGCCTTCTTCAGAGTTTTGCTCAAATCCCTCAATTTCAGTCAGAATTTACCTGAAATCACAGAAAAACACACAAACTCATAGTAAAGTCCAGAAATGTGAATTTAACATAAAAACTAATGAAAACATCCCTAAAAGTAGCTCAAACTTACTAAAAACTATATGAAAACAATGCCAAAAAGCGTATAAATTATCCGCTCATCACATACAAGTATTGGAAAGCTAGTATGATTGATTGTTGCTCAATTGCATTGGAATTTATTTAATTGAAGTTTTTCATCTAGCACATTTTGTGAAATCTTTTGAAATCATGAAAACCTTGAAGAAGCAAATACAATTAAAGCAAGAAAAGAAAAAGGGAAGGAATGAGAAAGTTGAAGGCTCTGAGTACCAATGGCAATTTATTTGCTAAGTGCTTGTGGTGTTTATGTATCAAGCCAAATGCTTGAAAACAAAACACTTAGAAGTCAAGGCTAGGCTCAAGTGCAAAAGCACTCCCTCAAAGCTCAAGGTTCTGAGCATCAATGATTAGAGAGTCAAGAAAAGAAAAAAAATCATGAGCTTAATGAAGTCCTCTAATTAAATGCTTGTGGTGCTTATGTATCAAGTGGTAATACTTGAAAACAAAGCATTTAGAATTCGTAGCTTTGTTATTAACTCATGGGGCAAAGCACCCAAAAGGAGAAGCTAAAAAAAAAATCAAAAGCTTGTTTCAAGGAAGAATTATAAGAAAAAGATTTCATAAATTGAGCTAGATGGAAGCATCAATCATTTACATTTCTTTTGTGATTGAAGCATGTATAAAAAACTAGCTTACCATGAACATTGAGTTGCTATTCTTCTTACCTTGGGTTGTCAATCTTTATTGCATGATTCTTTTCTTGCTTGGGGACAAGTAAGGTTTAAGTTTGGTGTTGTGATGACATGTCATCACATACCTATTTTTCTATGCTTTTTCATACAAGAAATTGATGCTTTGTGCTTAAATATTGAATGCCTTTGTACTTAAATGATATATTTTCTTGATATTTTAATTTTATAAATCTTGTAGGAAATAAGAAGAAAAAGAAGCAAAGAAGCACAAAAAAAGGAGAAAAAAAGAGCTTTGGGACACACTTTGAAGTTGGAGCACACTTTGGAGCCTTAGGCCACGCTTTTAAAAGCGTGGCCCATGACCAAATCAAGGAAGGAAGCAACCAACACGCACACTACCCTGCTCTTGCCAAGGGCAGGGCAGAATCATGACGAAACAAAGTGAGGTTGGAGCAAATTTTCGCTAAGTTAAAATCTGGCCGCTCACAGCATGACCATGCCTACTTCAAAGGGCTATAACTTGAGCTACAGACGTCCGATTGATGTGCTTCTAGTTGCATTGGAAAGCTGACATTCAGAACTTTCCAACGATATATAGCAATCCATATTTGGCGTACAATTGAGGCATGAGTGAAAGGCATCTTTAAGGGCCAAAAATAAGCGAAAATAAACCAAAATGCTTCCACCAAGGTTCAAAGCTGGAACCTCACTCCAAAGCAAAGTAGCGCTCATTTTCTGCTCTGCCCTCTTGGAGAGCAGGGCAATGTCGTGCTCTTCTTGAAGAAAATCCAAGAAAAATCAACTCCAAGTGCCACCTATGGGTTTCGAACCAAGCACCTAAGGGGAAGTGGGGAGTGCTACACACAAGGGAGCTTGCGCGCATCACTTTGACACGGCCCAGGGAAGCATGGCACGCACCATGACACCACTGCCCTGCTCTCCCCAAGGGCAGGGCAGCATCCTGATGCTTCCAAGCCTTGGCATGGCCAGCACCAAGCGCACGCAATAAGGCTGCATGCACCATTTCCTGCTCTGCCCTCCATAAGGGCAGGGTAGCCTCGTGGGAGCATCATGGGCCAAAATTCAACCAAAATTCCATTTAAATTCAATTCCTCTCCAAATTGAATCATGGCCAACCAAATCCATTTCTCCTCAAATCCAAAGCAAGCAAAGCCCACATCATCACTCAAAGGCACATGGATCAATTAAATTAGGATTTTCATTTTTGTAATTTGTTTTAATTTCATTTTCATTTTTCATTTAGTAAAGCCTATATAAAGGCATCAATTGGAGCTGAAGAGGGGGGACTAGCTCCACTAGGGAGTATTAGGATTTTAGAGCTCTCTCTCTTAGTTTTCATTTCTGTTTTGAAATTTTGGATTGAGGTTGGAGGAATTCTGTTTCAATCTTTAATCTAAAATCCATCTTTGTTCATCTTCTGCATAATTTCTAAGAATTGAAAGTTGAATCTGCGTTCTCATTTACTGCTTCCATCTTTCTTTCTTCTTCAATCTGCTTTCTACTTTGATCAAGGAAGCAATTGAGATCTAGACTTGCCCAGCCCCATTTACATTTGATGCAATTTACTTTTCTTGCAATTTAAGTTTCAGCTATTTTACTTTCTTGCTCTTTAAGTTTTCTGCCCATTTAGATTCTGCAACTTTATCATTCCTGCAATTTACTTTCTGTTGATCAACTTCACACAATTTACTTCAATGTTAGCTTGACTAAACTAATCACCCACTAAAGTTGCTTGATCCATCAATCCCTGTGGGATCGACTTCACTCTTGTGAGTTATTACTACTTGATGCGACCCGGTACACTTGCCGGTTGGATTTGTGTGTTGGAAATTCATTTTTCCACAAAAACACCATC
>NC_029777.3:23787043-23787324 GCF_000817695.3 Arachis duranensis
TAGGAAGGGTCTGCCAAGGATGATGGATTCATCCATGCACTTCCCAGTCTCTAGGACTATGAAATCAACAGGGATGTAATGTTCTTCAATCTTTACCAGAACATCCTCTACAAGCCCATAAGCTTGTTTTCTTGAATTGTCTGCCATCTCTAGTGAGATTCTTGCAGCTTGCACCTCAAAGATTCCTAACTTCTCCATTACAGAAAGAGGCATGAGGTTTACACTTGACCCTAGGTCACACAAGGCCTTCTTGAAGGTCATGGTGCCTATGGCACAAGGTG
>NC_029777.3:23787635-23788097 GCF_000817695.3 Arachis duranensis
TAGGGAACTCATTGGAGGCCAGTGGACGTCCATTGAGGTCTTCCTCAGTGGCGTTCACTGCCTCTCCATCCTCTCCAAATTCGGTCATGTTGATGGCCTTGCACTCTCCTTTCGGATTTTCTTCTGTATTGCTTGGAAGAGTACTAGGAGGGAGTTCAGTAATTTTCTTGCTCAGCTGACCCACTTGTGCCTCCAAATTTCTAATGGAGGATCTTGTTTCAGTCATAAAACTTTGAGTTATTTTGATTAGATCAGAGACCATGGTTGCTAAGTCAGAGTGGTTCTGCTTAGAATTCTCTGTCTGTTGCTAAGAAGATGATGGAAAAGGCTTGCCATTGCCAAACCTGTTTCTTCCACCATTATTGTTGTTGAAACCTTGTTGAGGTCTATGTGGATCCTTCCATGATAGATTTGGATGATTTCTCCATAAAGGATTATAGGTGTTTCCATAGGGTTCTCCCA
>NC_029777.3:23788362-23788547 GCF_000817695.3 Arachis duranensis
CAGAAGGACACTTTCTGATTAATTGTTTGTATCTTTCCCAAGCTTCATAGAGGGGTTCTCCTTCCTTCTGTCTGAAGGTTTAGACTTTCACTCTAAGCTTACTCAATTTTTGAGGTGGAAAGAACTTTGCCAAGAAGGCATTGACTAGCTTTTCCCAAGAGTTCAGGCTTTCTTTAGGTTGTGAA
>NC_029777.3:23788846-23790253 GCF_000817695.3 Arachis duranensis
GCAGTAAAGTCACCTAGCACCTTCCTTGCATTGTTGGCATTGTTGTTGTTTTCGGCTGCCATGGGTTCTTCTTCTTTGAAGGTTTCTGTTAAGTTCTCTACAGAGAGTTGTGCCTTAGCTTCTCTTAGCTTTCGCTTCAAGGTCCTTTCAGGTTCAGGGTCAGCCTCAACAAGAATGCTTTTGTCTTTGCTCCTACTCATATGAAAGAGAAGAAAACAAGGAAATATGGAATCCTTTATGTCACAGTATAGAGATTTCTTGAGGTGTCAGAGGAAAAGAAAAATAGAAGGCAAAAGTAGAAGAATTCGAACTTATCAAGAGAGATGGAGTTCGAATTGTTCATTGAGGAATAGTGCTAGTCCATAAATAGAAGGATGTGAGAAGAGGGGAAGTAATTTTCGAAAATTAAGTAAAAGATTTTAAAAACATTTTGAAAAATACTAATTGATTTTCGAAAACTAAAAGTGGAAAAGAAATCAAGTGATTTTTGAAAAAGATTTTGAAATTAGAGATTAAAAAGATATGATTGAAAACTATTTTGAAAAAGATGTGATTTAAGAAGATATGATTGAAAAAGATATAATTTTAAAAAGACATGATTGAGAGGATATGATTTGAAAAACAATTTAAAAAGATTTGATTTTGAAAATTAATGACTTGGTTAACAAGAAAAGATATGATTCAAACATTAAACCTTTCTCAACAGAAAAGGCAACATACTTGAAATGTTGAATCAAATCATTAATTGATAGCAAGTATTTTTGAGAATGGAAAGAAATTGATTTTGAAAAAGATTTATTGAAAAGATTTGATTTGAAAAAGATTTGATTTTGAAAAATATTGAAAACTTGAAAAAAATTTGAATTGAAAACAGAATCTTCCCTTTTGTGCCATCCTGGCGTTAAACGCCCAGAATGGTGCACATTCTGGCGTTTAACGCCCAAAGCACTACCTTTTTGGGCGTTAAACGCCCAGTCAGGCACCCTGGCTGGCGTTTAAACGCCAGTTTGCCTTCCTTACTGGGCGTTTTGAACGCCCAGCTTTTTCTGTGTAATTCCTCTACTGTATGTTCTGAATCTTCAATTTTCTGTATTATTGACTTGAAAAGACACAAATAAAATTTATTTGGATTTTTAATAATGAGGAATAATCAAAATTCACTAAAATCAAATAACAATGCATGCAAGACACCAAACTTAGCAGTTTGTATACTGACACTAACAAGTTGAGAATGCATATGAGAAACAACAAAACACTCAAGACAAGAGAATTTAAAGATCAGAACAAGTAAATCATCAAGAATAACTTGAAGATTAATGAAGACACATGCATGAATGCAAGAAGAACAAAAACATGCAATTGATACCAAACTTAAAATGAGACTCTAGACTCAAACAAGAAACATAA
>NC_029777.3:23790407-23791045 GCF_000817695.3 Arachis duranensis
ATGCAATGTTAGTCTAAAGCTTCAGTCTAAAGGAATTAGACATGGCTAGCCCAGCTTCAGCAGGACATTGCATTCAAGAGCTAAATTGATGAAAATCAATCAGCTTTGGTGATGATAAGAACATCACCTTGAAACGCTAGAATTCATTCTTAAGAACTCTGAGGAAAAATACCTAATCTAAGCAACAAGATGAACCGTCAGTTGTCCAAACTCGAACAATCCCCGGCAACGACGCCAAAAACTTGGTGCTGTTGCTGGATCAAAAATTTGGCACTGATGTTACCGGACCAAAAGCTTGCCGAAAACTTGAACAATCCCCGGCAACGGCGCCAAAAACTTGGTGGGCGAAATTGTGATCATCAATGGAGCCATCAACATGGTACGCACAATTGTAATCCCAACTCTTTATCACAACTTTGCACAACTAACCAGCAAGTGAACTGGGTCGTCCAAGTAATAAACCTTACGCGAGTAAGGGTCGATCCCACGGAGATTGTTGGTATGAAGCAAGCTATGGTCATCTTGCAAATCTTAGTCAGGCAAACTCAAATGGTTATGGATGATGTATGAATAAAATATAAAGATAAAGATAGAGATACTTATGTAATTCATTGGTGAGAATTTCAGATAAGCGTATC
>NC_029777.3:23791257-23793864 GCF_000817695.3 Arachis duranensis
AGTGAGAATGATGATGAGTGTCACATAATCATCACATTCATCATGTTCTTGGGTTCAAATGAATATCTTAGAACAAGAATAGGCTGATTTGAATAGAAGAACAATAGTAATCGCATTAATACTCGAGGTACAGCAGAGCTCCACACCTTAATCTATGGTGTGTAGAAACTCCACCGTTGAAAATACATAAGAACAAAAGTGATCATTGGTTTTGGCCCCAGAGAGGGAACCAGAAAAACCAAGATCTGATCTAAGATCTAAAGTGATCAAAAGATGATAAAATACAATAGCAAAAGGTCCTATTTATAAAGGACTAGTAGCCTAAGGTTTACAAAGATGAGTAAATGACATAAAAATCCACTTTCGGGCCCACTTGGTATGTGCTTGGGCTGAGCATTGAAGCATTTTCGTGTAAAGACTTCTCTTGGAGTTAAACGCCAGCTTTTGTGCCAGTTTGGGCGTTTAACTCCCACTTTGGTGCCAGTTCCGGCGTTTAACGCTGGGAATTCTGATGGTGACTTTAAACGCCGGTTTGGGCCATCAAATCTTGGGCAAAGTATGGACTATCATATATTGATGGAAAGCCCTGAATGTCTACTTTCCAACGCCGTTGAGAGCGCGCCAATTTGGCTTCTGTAGCTTCAGAAAATCTACTTCGAGTGCAGCGAGGTCAGAATCCAACAGCATCTGCAGTCCTTTTCAGCCTCTGAATCAGATTTTTGCTCAGGTCCCTCAATTTCAGCCAGAAAGTACCTGAAATCATAGAAAAACACACAAACTCATAGTAAAGTCCAGAAAAGTGAATTTTAACTAAAAACTAATAAAAAATATACTAAAAACTAACTAAATCTACTAAAAACATACTAAAAACAATGCCAAAAAGCGTATAAATTATCCGTCATCAGGGATGGCCATATGTTTTAAACACAAGGTAGTCCCCATTCATTTGAAGAACTAATTCACCTCTGTTGACATCTATCACAGCTCCTACTAACTCACCTCTGTTGACATCTATCACAGCTTCTGCTGTGGCTAGGAAAGGTCTTCCAAGGATGATGCAATCATCCTCTTCCTTCCTAGCGTCTAAGATTATGAAATCAGCAGGGATGTAAAGGCCTTCAACCTTTACTAACACGTCCTCCACTATTCCATAAGCTTGTCTCAATGACTTGTCTGCCAATTATAATGAGAACAAGGCAGGTTGTACCTCAATTATCCCCAGCTTCTCCATTACAGAGAGTGGCATAAGATTTATCCCTAACCCCAGATCACACAGAGCTTTTGCAAAGGTCATGGTGCCTATGGTGCAAGGTATCAAAAACTTGCCAGGATCTTGTTTCTTTTGAGGTAAAGTTTGCTGAATCCAGGTGTCTAGTTCACTAATGAGCAAGGGAGGTTCACTTTCCCAAGTGGACGTCCTAGGAGGTCTTCCTCACTAGGATTTTTGTCCTCCTCCTCCCTTGTGCATTCGGCTATATTGATTATATCAATGGCCTTGCATTCTCCTTTTGGATTCTCTTCTGTATTGCTTTGGAGAATACTGGGAGGAGTTTCAATGACTTTCTTACTCAGCTGGCCCACTTGTGCCTCTAGATTTCTGATAGAGGATCTTGTTTCACTCATGAAACTGAAAGTGGCCTTTGACAGATCAGAGACTAGATTGGCTAAATTAGAAGTGTTTTGTTCAGAATTCTTTGGCTGTTGCTGAGAAGATGATGGAAAAGGCTTGCTATTGCTCAGCCTATTGCGTCCACCATTGTTAAAGCCTTGTTGAGGCTTTTGTTGATCCTTCCATGAGAAATTTGGATGATTTCTCCATGATGAGTTATAGGTGTTTCCATAAGGTTCACCCATGTAATTAACCTCTGCCATGGCAGGGTTCTCAAGATTATAAGCTTCTTCAGAAGCTGCCTCTTTAGTACTGTTAGATGCATGTTGCCATCCATTCAGACTTTGATAGATCATGTTGACCTGTTGAGTCAACACTTTGTTCTGAGCCAATATGGCATTCAGAGCATCAATTTCAAGAATTCCCTTCTTCTGAGGTATCCCATTATTCACGGAATTCCTCTCAGAAGTGTACATGAATTGGTTGTTTGCAACCATGTCAATGAGTTCTTGAGCCTCTTCAGGCGTTTTCTTTAAGTGAATAGATCCACCTGCAGAATGGTCCAATGACATTTTCGAAAATTCAGATAGACCATAATAGAATATATCTAATATGGTCCATTCTGAAAACATGTCAGATGGACACCTTTTGGTCAGCTGCTTGTATCTTTCCCAGGCTTCATAGAGGGATTCATCATCTTTTTGTTTGAAGGTTTGAACATCCACTCTCAGCTTGCTCAGCTTTTGAGGAGGAAAAAATTTGTCCAAGAAGGCAGTGACCAGCTTATCCCAGGAGTCCAGGCTATCCTTAGGTTGTGAATCCAACCATATTCTAGCTCTATCTCTTACAGTAAAAGGGAAAAGCATGAGTCTGTAGACTTCAGGATCAACTCTATTCGTCTTTATAGTCTCACAAATCTGCAAGAACTCAGTTAAAAACTGATATGGATCTTCAGATGGAAGTCCATAAAACTTGCAGTTTTGTTGCATTAAGGCAAT
>NC_029777.3:23794081-23795860 GCF_000817695.3 Arachis duranensis
TTAGCTTCTCTTAATTTTCTCTTCAGAGTCCTTTCAGGTTCTGGATCAATTTCAACAAGAGTGCCTTTTTCCTTGTTCCTGCTCATATGAAAGAGAAGAAAACAAGAAAAGAAGAGGAATCCTCTATGTCACAGTATAGAGATTCCTTTATGTTAGTAGAAAAAGAAAGGGGAGAAGAATGAAGAAGAATGGGTTCAGATATTTAGATGGAGAGAGGTGAAGAGAAGTGTTAGTAAATAATTAATTAAATAGAATAAGAAAAGAGATGGAGAATTTTGAAAATGATTTTTAAAAAGGTGTTAGTAATTTTCGAAAATTAGAGATAAGATAAGATTAAAATTAAAATTTAAAATAATTAAAAAGAATTTTTGAGAAAGAGAGAAGTATTTTCGAAAATTAGAGAGGGAAAAGTAGTTAGTTGGTTTTGAAAAAGATAGAAAACAAACAAAAAGTTAGTTAGTTGTTTGAAAAAGATATTAAAATCAAATTTGAAAAAGATAAGAAGATAAGAAGTTAGAAAAGATATTAAAATCAAATTTTGAAAAAGATAATATTTTTTAAAAAGATAAGATAAAAGATAAAAAGATTTAATTCAAAAATTTGAAATTACTTACTTCACTAACAAGAAACTACAAGATAAGATTCTAGAACTTAAAGATTGAACCTTTCTTAACAAGAAAGTAACAAACTTCAAATTTTTGAATCAATCACATTAATTGTTAGCTAATTTTCGAAAATATGATATAACGATAAGAAAAATATTTTGAAAATATTTTGAAAAAGATTTTTGAAATTTTCGAAAAAGAGGAAAAATTGGAAAAGATATGATTTTTGAAAAAGATTTTGAAAAGATAAGATTTTTTAAAATTGAAAATTTGACTTGACTTGTAAGAAACAACTAATTTTGAAAATTTTTGACTAAGTCAACTCAAATTTTCGAAAATTTGGAGAGAAAAAAGGAAAAGATATTTTTTTTTATTTTTTAATTTTTAAAGAAAAACACAAAAATGACCCAAAACATGAAAATTTTGGATCAAAACACAAGATGCATGCAAGAACACTATGAACGTCAAGATGAACACCAAGAACACTTTGAAGATCATGATGAACATCAAGAACATATTTTTGAAAAAGTTTTGATGCAAAGAAAACATGCAAGACACCAAACTTAGAAATCTTTAATGCATGGACTCTAACAAACAAAAAATGCATATGAAAAACAACAAACAACACAAAACAACAAATCATCAAGATCAAACAAGAAGACTTGTCAAGAACAACTTGAAGATCATGAAGAACACTATGAATGCATGAAATTTTCGAAAAATGCAAGAAATTTTTTTTAAAGCATTCAATTGACACCAAACTTAAAAATTGACTGAAGATTCAAACAAGAAACACAAAATATTTTTGATTTTTATGATTTTCTAATTTTTTTGGATTTTTATTATTTTTTTCGAAAATATATTTTGGAAAAAACGAAAAAGAAAAGAAAAATTTTGAAAAAGATTTTTGAAAAAATTTTAGAAAAGAAAATTACCTAATCTGAGCAACAAGATGAACTGTCAATTGTCCAAACTCGAACAATCTCCGGCAACGGCGCCAAAACTTGGTGGACAAAATTGTGATCACATCAATGTAGTACTCTTTGTTATTGTATGGAATCATTATTGTGGCTCTTGACTATGTGTGGACACAACTCCGTTCAACTTAACCAGCAAGTGTACTGGGTCATCCAAGTAATACCTTACGTGAGTAAGGGTCGATCCCACAGAGATT
>NC_029777.3:23796096-23814962 GCF_000817695.3 Arachis duranensis
AGGAGTTTGAAGCTCGTCACAGTCATTCAATCCCAGAATCCTACTCGGAATACCATAGACAAGGTTTAGACTTTCCGGATTCTCATGAATGCCGCCATCAATTCTAGCTTATACCAAGAAGATTCTGTTGGGGAATCTAAGAGATATGCGCCCGGCCTAGAGTAGAACGGAAGTGGTTGTCAATCACGCGCGTTCATAGGTGAGAATGATGATGAGTGTCACGGATCATCACATTCATCAAGTTGAAGTGCAACGTATATCTTGGAATAAGAATAAAAGAGAATTGAATAGAAAGTAATGATAATTGTATTGAAACTTGAGGTACAGCAGAGCTTCACACCCTTAATCTATGGTGTGCAGAAACTCCACCGTTGAAAATACATAAGTGAAAGGTTCAGGCATGGCCGAATGGCCAGCCCCCATGAAGGTGATCAAAAGACCGAATGGTCAAAAGATGATTAATACACTAGTAAAAAGTCCTATTTATAATAAACTAGCTACTAGGGTTTACATGAGTAAGTAATTGATGCATAAATCCACTTCCGGGGCCCACTTGGTGTATGTTTGGGCTGAGCTTGATCTATCCACGAGCTGAGGCGTTTATTGGAGTTGAACTCCACGTTATAGCATGTTTTGGGCGTTCAACTCCGGATCATGACGTGTTTCTGGCGTTTAACTCCAGACAGCAGCATGTACTTGGCGTTCAACGCCAAGTTACGTCGTCAATTTCCGAATAAAGTATAGACTATTATATATTGCTGGAAAGCTCAGGATGTCTACTTTCCAAAGCCGTTGAGAGCGCCCCAATTGGAGTTCTGTAGCTCCAGAAAATCCACTTCGAGTGCAGGAATGTCAGATTCCAACAGCATCAGCAGTCCTTTTGTCAGCCTTTTTTAGAGTTTTGCTCAAGTCCCTCAATTTCAGCCAGAAATTACCTGAAATCACAGAAAAACACACAAACTCATAGTAAAGTCCAGAAATGTGAATTTATCATAAAAACTAATGAAAATATCCCTAAAAGTAGCTTGAACTTACTAAAAACTACCTAAAAACAATGCCAAAAAGCGTATAAATTATCCGCTCATCAGTTATTGTCCAATTTTGCTCCTGATGCTATAATCTCTATGGATCATGTCAAGAGTAGTGTTTTGAATAAAGAAATGAGAAAAAGTCACAAGGTACATCGACTACACATTCATATGTTCTTGTTTCTGAGTCTAGGGGGAAAAACAAAAGCTGAAGTCCTAAAAGTAGAGATCAAAGAAGAAGCAAGTCTCAAGAAAAGTATAAAAATATTGAGTGTCATTATTGTGGTCAAAAGGAACATGTGAAAAAATTTTGTTGGCAGTTAAAGAAGGAGAAAGCCAATGCAAGTAAAGACAAGAGCAAAAATAAAGATGATAGTAATAATAAAGACAAAGTTAATGCAACTCATGATGATTTTCTTCTTACTGAGGAGTTTGAATTTGTTAACTTTATTGATAATAGCACTAGTTGGGTGATTGATAGTGGTGCTTCTATTCATGTTACATTTAGGAAGAATTTGTTTACATTTTATACTCCTAGTGATTTTGGTGATGTGAAAATGGCTCATCAAGGTGTTGTAAAATGTGCCAGTGTTGAACAGGTTTGCTTAGAAACCTCCAACGGTACCAAGTTGACTTTGAAATGTGTGAAGCATATTCCAGATATTCGGTTGAACTTACTTTCTGTTGGTAAGTTGTGTGATGAAGACTTGGATATCTCATTCTCTTGTGATAGTTGAAAGCTCACCAAGGATTCTATGGTTGTTGCTAGAGGTACACAACACTTTACTCTTTATTTAACTCAAGCAAAGATTATGAAAGATGTTGTGAATGTTGCTAAGTTTGTTAATGAAACTGATTTATGGCATAAGAGATTATGTCAAATGAGTGAGAAAGGCATGAATATGTTTTCCAGGAGCAATCTTTTATCTGGTTGCAAGGTTGCTTTGCAAAAGTGCAACCATTGATTTGCTAAAAAATAAAACAGCATTTCTTTCAAAAAGCCATCCACCTTCAAGGAAGCCATAGATACTTGAATTGGTGCATTCTGATGTATGTGGGCCAATGAAGACGAGAGCACTTGAAAGGTCTATCTATTTTGTAAACTTTATTAATTATCATTCTAAGAAATTATGGGTTTACACTTTGAAGACCAAAGATCAAGTTTTGAATGTATTCAAGCAATTTCAAGCTTCTGTTGTAAGAGAAACTGAGAAGAAGTTGAAATGCATTTGTACTGACAATGGAGGTGAGTACTTAGATCCATTTGATGCTTATTATAAAGAGCATGGTATAAGACTTCAGAAGACTCCTCCGAAGACTCCTCAGTTGAATAGCTTGGCTGAAAGGATGAACAGAACATTGGTTGAAAGAGTTAGGTGTTTATTGTCACAGTCTAAATTGGAAAAATCTTTTTGGAGTGAAGCTTTGAGCACTATTGTTCATGTCACGAACCAGACACCATGTGTTCTCTTGCAATTTAAAGTACTATAGAAGGTATGGTCAGGTAAAAATATTTCTTATGATCAATTAAAAGTCTTTGGATGTAAAGCCTTTATTCATATTCCCAAAAATGAGAGATCCAAACTTGATGAAAAGACTAAGCAGTGTATTTTTATTGACTATGGCATGGATGAGTTTGGTTACGTGTTTTATGATCCTATAAGCAAGAAGGTGATTCAGAGTAGAGATGTTGTCTTTGTTGAAGACCAAACATTGAAGGATGTTGATAATGCGGAGAAGCCAGTGGTTCATCCTAGTGATGATTTTTCTGACTTGGATATTACTCCCTCTATGCCTATGGTGGAAGATAGTAGAGTTGAAGCTCAAAATAATAAGTATGATACAAGTGCAAGTGAAGATGGAATAGTTAATTTGATACTTGATGAAGTTGGTAATGATGATCAAGATGAATAACCAGCTTTAGAAATTCCTGCAAATGCACTTAGAAGGTCTACAAGAGAAGAGAAGCTTTCGTCAAGGTATTCTCTACATGAGTTTGTTTTGTTGACTGATGGGGGAGAACCTGAATGTTTCGGAGAGGCTATCGAAGATGAAAGTAAAGCTCAATAGCTTGAAGCTATGCAAGAAAAAATGAGGTCGTTACTTGAGAATGATACCTATGAGTTGGTGAAGCTACCTAAAGGTATCGGAGTTTTGAAGAATAAATGGGTATTCAGAATCAATAATGAATAACACAATTCTAAGCCTCGGTATAAAGCTAGATTGGTTATTAGAGGCTTTAGTCAAAGAAAAGGTGTTGATTATGAGGAGATTTTTTCTCCTGTTGTGAGGATGTCATCCATTCGTGCTGTTCTTGGATTAGCAGCTTCTCTTAATCTGGAGATTGAGCAAATAGATGTGAAAACAACTTCTCTTCATGGTGATTTGGACAAAAAAATCTACATGGAACAACCGGAGGGCTTTGTTGTTAAAGAAAAGGAAGATTTTGTGTGCAAGCTTAAGAAGAGTCTTTTTGGATTAAAGCAAGCTCCAAGACAGTGGTACAAGAAGTTTAAATATGTTATGGGGGAGCATGGTTACCGTAAGAAAACTTCATATCATTGTGTATTTGTGCAAAAAATTTTTGATGGTAATTTTATCATTCTTTTGCATTTTGTGGATGATATTTTAATTGTGGGGTATAATATATAGCTTTAGTGCATATTATCTAGGATGCAGTTACTTTGTTTTGACATTAGCTTATAACTGCTATCTGCTTCATAAAATAGATCAAACTATTAATTATTGTCTTTTGATAAATTGGTGACCTCTTCTTTTGAAGGAAGTAATTTTTGTTTCTATTCTACTCACATAATGTACAGACTGCTTTTGAATAGAAATATACTCTAGCTAAGGACGAGGCTAAACTTTCAATATTGGAAGAAAAAAAAGAAGAAAGTGCACTTGAAGATGTGCAATAGCTAAATGGTATCACTTTTATGACTTATTATTTCCTATGCACTGGGTATAGCTAGGGGAAGCATTTAGTTGCTTTGCATTTTTAGTCGGTTGGAGAATTCATAGGGACAAGAGGAAAGTGTGGTTGTCACTGTTTTATAAGTAATTTGGTGTATATAGTAGGAGTGAAAAATCAAATCTATAGTCAAAAGGAAAGGAGTCTAGAGGAGTGGTAGATAGTGGTGATTCAAATGAGAAATAAATGAATGGAGGATAGAAATTGTGTTTGTCTACTGTAGTTTTGGTGTTTGTTGTTGCCTTGGTTTGACCTTCATGTTTTTGTTTTGGCAAAAACAATTCTTTGGCTACTGTAATATGAGAAATTTCCAATAAGTATAGATGATTTATATGTGAACTGCTTTGGTAAGAATAATGTCTTGAGATAGAGACTGATATGTAGTGTTTTTATGTGTTTGATTTCGAAAAAAAACAAGTCAAAAGCAATTTTTTCTCATTGGGATTGTACATGGTTCTTTTGAACAAAGATGTTAGCTTAGTAATTTCATCTATTAATAATAATTTAGTGCAATATAAGATAAGATTATAACAAAATTTGAGTCATTCTAGGAGAAAATTGAATTAAAGGTGTGAAAATTGAATAATAAACCATTTTTGTAAAGATGAAGATCGTGTGGATTAAAGGTATATTCCTTACATTGTGTTATTTTATGTTTTCTTATTATTATTAGTAATTAGTAACCAATTAGTTTCTAGCTGTTTAGTTTTAATTTGTTTTGGTAAAAATTCATGATATTTATTGGATTTTTTTCTTTTTTTAATATCAATTTTTTAGTGCCTCAAATTAATTAGGGCTTAATATTCTCTCTTTGGCAGTTACCAGAACATTTTTTGAAATTTTTTCTTGGCATTCGAGTTCTTGGGAAATTGATTTGCAACAGTGGATCTAAGAAGGATATGTTTGTTGTTGTCTCCAATGGAGTCTTTGATTACCTACAACCTCCCCCAGGTAACACTATCCTTTATAATTTTCTTTCATTGCGTTTTGCATTTATGTTGTTATTAAAGGAAGGAAAATATTGCTGTCCAGGATGGTTGAAATTGATGCTATAAATTGAAATGTTGATATTAAATTTCTGCACTTTATGCCTCATTTGACATGATTGACAACATTTTTATCAAGTCCAAAGATACATTTTATAGTTTAATTTAATGTTATTTAGACTACCTCAATTATACTGGTACTTTAATCATAGGTTGAAAGCAATCTTTTTTCTCATTCAGGATTTTGATGGTTCTTTTGAAAGAAGTGGTTAGTTTAGGAATTTCATCTATTAGCAACAATCTAGAAGAATTGATTTTCAATAATTGGAATATGCAAAATAAATCTGTTATTTTGGTTTCTACTTGAAATCAATGGCTGTGTTCTTAGTCTATCTATTGCATTTATGTGCATTCAATATAATATTTTTTTGTGGTTTCTACAAAATTTTCTATTACTGGACATGCTTTGGGCCTAAGATAAGGAAGATTGTTTATAGCTGTAAGAGCAATCTGAATTTGTTATTCAATTACAAGTAAAATTTTTAGTCTCTATAATTCTTTGTTATGGTCTCCGATGGAGTCTTTGATTATGCCAACAATGTCCTCTAGGTAACACTATCATTTATAATTTTCTTTTGTTGCCATTTGCATTTATGTTGTTATTAGAAGAATGAAAAGATTGCTGCCTAGGATGGTGGATATTGACTCTATATAATGAAATTGACATTATATTTCTACATTTTATACCTCATTTGGCATGATTAATAACATTTTTATCTAGTTCAATGATATATTTAATGTTATATAGACATTTTCAGAGGTGTTATGCCCTTGATGTTATGAACTTGGATGTAGATGCTCGATTGCGGGTTAGAAGTACAGAGAAGAAGGCAGAGATAATAAGAGATGTATTCATCATAATTTTGTGTTATTGCTGAAAGTTTTAAATTGCTCTCTCTTGTCTTTTGTGTTATTCCTCGCTCCCCCTCTGATTTGCACTTATGTGTATTTAATTTTAAAGATTTTATTTTCAACTTAGATGATAACAGCTTGAGCTGTTCACCATTCAATTTGCACAATTGATCCTTGGAGCTAATGTAGTTATTATGCTACTAATAATCTCATTTTTAATTATTATAATTGAGAGTATGGAAATGACTATAAGATTAATAAATATATAATTATTGTTGCACATTAAAGATACACAGTTGTTGTTTTAACATAGATGTCGACATAGATGAAAGAACTTCTTAATCTAAGGTTTAATCACTGCATTATTATTCAACATTGTTGGCCAATGATAAATAATTTTACTTCATTAAAACTGTCATTGCAGTGTTTTTTAGTGAGCACAGAAACCAAGTTCATGGTATATAATTATATCACTGGCTTTGTTGCATGTTTGGTTCTTCTTCTTAAACTATGTTTTGTTAGTATTATTGCTGTTATTGTTTGTGTTGAAGCTTGATATATTTTGTTTTATGTTTTTAGTGGGTTAAGTAGGATATTACAAAGAGTGATATTATATTTGCCATGTGGTTAGATGCAAATTATAGCCTTTTTTGTAGCTCGTTTAAGACGTATTTAGAAAATAGATGATCACTTTTAATGGCATCGCTCTACATTAAAGGTTTTATGTATAATGATTAGTGTTTATCAGTGTAAAAAGAAAAAAGTCTTCCATATTGGGAGAATGTAGAGAAATGAGGAAAGAGTTGCAAGGATAATTGCCCTTGCTCTTTGTTTGGATGCCAAAAGCTTTGATCAAACGTTATTGCTTGGAGAGCTAATAACACTTCTGTCTTTGCTGCACTATGAAGGTTTTGAATCATTACTATTGTGTCATATACTCATGCTTTTTGTTTAATTACTCATGTTGCAAATAAAGCAAAATTTTTTTGTTTTAAATTAAAATGATTGGCTGTGTTCTTAGTCTCTCTATATATAATAGGAGAGCAGTAGATGATTAGATTCTTGAAAAGTATACAGTCTATTTGCTCGACAAGTGTCTCATGCTAATCAATATAGTCTATTTGCTTTTGTGTAGTCATGTCATAGTAGAAAATTGTCATAGAGGAATTGTCACAAAAGCTGTGTGCATGTGAGAACATAATTACAACTTTTATTAGCATATATATGAAAAATCAAATTTGTTGATCTATATGGGATGAAGAAATAATTTTTACTATAGAAAAAAAGGTTTGAACCCTAAGAACTTGAGAACATAAATTGATAAACATAATTTTTTTATATTTGGTCGGATTCAAAGTGCAATTGGAATAAGAAAACAATGACTATGAGATTAATATGGTAATTATAAGATAAAAAAAGATTAGTACATGTATAAACTTTTATATCTATGCATTATGTATTTAAATTTGTCATGAGGTTAGTTGTATTTTTGAAAAGGAAGAACCTTTTTTGTGTCTATGTAAGAAGATGTGGTTGTTTTTAGGAATGGAGATGGTTAAAGAGGTAAATATCTTTTGATTTTTTTTTTGTTAAAATATATATATATTATAGATCACAAATATATATTAATTTTTTTTATAAATAAACTATATATAAATACAATAAAATAGGTTATATACATGATCCGTGCTTTGTGCGGGCTTTACACTAGAATATCATAAAAATCAAAATCTAATACTCACAATATATCAATTTACAAGAGTTTTTGAGAAACCTTACCTTATCCATTGAGATTTGGGATAGAACCCAACAATCCCTCACTAATGGTTAGTACCTAAAAAACCAAAACACAAAATTTCACTCAACACCAAAACCCAAAAATTCAAATTTCTTAGGGCAGAGGAAAGGAGAGAAAGTTTCAAAATATTACCTATACGAGTTAGATAGAACTAACGGGCTCAGCGAGAGCTTTGCGTAGTTGCTGACGAGATGCGAATTGGAGCTCCGTAACTCAAGTTATGGCTAATTGAAGAGAGGAGTGAATAGTGTTTCTTCTCCTTCCTCTCTCTCAAATTCCCAGCCGTGTGTGTTTGTATTTTTGTGATGAATGAGGCTGAAATGAGTTCATTAATGAACTTATATATGTTGGGCTTGGGTCCAACTTGGGTCTGATCTAACCTATTAGCATTTTGTTCCGTTTGACCCAACTTTGGGGCAAACCTTTAAAATTAGTGCTCGGTTTTCATTTTAACTTATTTTTGTCCTTTCAAAAAAATAAATTAAATTTTTAAAATCTTATTTTTTTCAAAACATGGTATCGGACAGACTAGAGCCGGTACTGCTGCCTTAAGTACCAATACACATTTTTACGAAAAAATATTTTGCAAAAGATACGTTTTCAAACTCAGAAAATTCCATTAAATTAAAATTTTACCTTTTTATTTTCAAAATATCATTTCTATATTTTTGAACCTATTTAGAGCAATTAAATTATTATTTTATTAAAACGGTTAAGTCAGTTTTTACAGTAAATAGGTTACCAGCAATTTTTTTTTACTAAATTTACTGATAAATTCAACGGTATATGACGATTTTCTTGTAATGTGCCACCTCCAACCTTTACTAATCTCAGATACATTAATAGGGCATGAACTTTGCATGTGTTGTTTCTTGTAAAGCCACAACACTATAAGAATATCTGAACTTTTAGAAGAGACTCCATCAATATCGCCACAAATCACAGTAACTGAATAATCTAGTGGATAATCGTATTGTGTCGCAGATACATACATTACTTCCAAATGGAGCAGTAAAGCATCAATTTAGTTTAATGGTCTGCAATTAAAAAGAGATAACATATACTAATTATTGATCTTATAAAATATTTTTTTACGGTCAATTTCCAAATACAGAGTAATAACATAGAAAAAGTTTAGGGGACTAGCAACTTTTATGTTTTTTGGCCAGCACTTAACCATCAAAAGAAATGTGAGTGATTTCTCACCATTGGATGTAATTTCACACCATTAAAAATACTATTGATAACTAATTGATGGTTACAAAATACCAAAATTGCTAGCCCCTAGCATTCCTTAATAACATATATAGAATATTCAGTGTGTACAACATATATGTAATTATATTTTATTTAAATATATTTAAATTATAAAACCTACAAGGCTACAATACATATTATGTATTTTTATTCTTCTCTTTATAATTTTTATACAATTTTATTCTGTATCACAATAAATTTTTCTTTTAATTCTCTTATTTTGATTGGTAAAACTTGAAAGTTTTTTGTTTAAATTTATGTTATTAGTTTGTTTAATCCTAAGAGCAATTTCAATGTGATTAATTTTGGATAACACTTTTGATTTTTGTAGTAAATGAATTGATATAAAATTAAAACTTGTATTGAATATTATTTTAAAATGATACAGGTATCAATCATATTATTTTAAAGAAACAAGAGTGAAATGTTATCACTTGTTTAAACTCATTAAATGAACACTCATGGTATTACTATAACGTTATTATTGTAACATAGTAACAATGACTCAATCAAAATTTACTTAAATAAATTAGATACACTGAGTTGTACTCTGTGTTTTAGTACTTTATTTTTTTATTATCTTCTTATCAGTTTAGTAGAAAAATAAATCTAAACCAATTTAACGTAAGTTTTTATCAATTTATTATATTTTTTTATTATGCTTAATTAGGTAATATTTTAAAGTTTATTTTCATTAGTGTGTAATCACTTTTAAATATGGTATATAATTATTAATTTTGTAATTTATATTTTTATTTTAGTTAAATTTTTATAATTTAATTAAATTTATTTAAAATAATTAAAAATAATTTAAAATTAAAATTAAAATGAAATCAAACATTGGAGTAATAAATTTTATATTAAAGGGTAAAGTACTAAATTGGTCTCTTAAGTTTGGGCGTAATCTTGTTTTGGTCTTTAAATCTAAAAAAGTCTCATTTAGCTTCAATGTAGTCCTACCGTGAGGTCAAAGTTGCTTAATTAACGAAATGTCCTACATAAAAGCAGTACAAGAACAAGGTCGATAATATGAAGAACAAGTATAAGCTTGAGAGGCACAAAATCAACTGTGGATATGTCAATATATTTATTTATCATTCTCTTTAGTTCTATAGAAAATATTTTATTTAAATTGTAAGAAGAATGGTAATAAATGTATTGATACATCCATGGTTGATTTTGTGCCTTTGGAGCTTGTACTTGTTCTCCAGATTATCGACCTTGTTCTTGTACCACTGTCATGTAGAATATTCCGTTAATTATTTAACTATGACCTCACGGTGGGACTACATTGAAGCTAAATGAAATTTTTTTGGATTTAAATAGAACACTTTAAACTTTAAGGACCAAAACAGGATTAGGCCCAAACGTAGCGGATTAATTTAGTACTTTACTCTATATTAAATTTCAAATCAAGTCTTATGATATATAGTCCTACAAATACTTATATGTAGCATTTTATGGAACCAAAATAAAATGAAATTAATACTAAATATTAGAGATGCTATAACAAATAGGTGAAATGCTCAAAATTATATCACATTAGCATTTAGTGTTATGTGAGCATTTAGGTTTTTTTTTTTAAATAAGAAAATTATTTCCAAAAACAAATGATTTGAATTTTAATTTGAGATATGTTTTTTTTTTGTTTAGGCAAAGTTTGCTGCATTCCCGACGAACTTCACGTTGAGTTCGCCATACTATATAAACCGTGGGGCTATTCAGGTTATCGCTTTCCCTTTTTCTCTTCTCCAAATCTCCTTTCTCCCTTCTTCGTTTGTCATTTTCAGAATCTTCTCTACGAGGTTTTTTGTCCTCCGATGTCCGTAAAGTCCTTTATTTGCTAGATTATCAATTTCAGATCAGTATATAATATGTTAGTTAGAGTATATAACATGTTAGTTAGATTTTTATGTTATTATTTTTAAGTAGAGTTACTGTTTACTCTAACATGTTAGTTAGAGTAACTTATTAGTTAATTGTTAGTTAGTTCAGTCGAAATAGTTAGTTTAAGTTGTGAGTTAGATGTTAATTAGTTAAATATGTAGTTAGATTATATATTAGAATGATATATAGTTAGTAAAATTAAGTTATCAGTTAATTATTGATTAGTATGTTTATGGAGTTAGTTGAATATGTAATTAGATTAGATTAGATTAGAATGATACATAGTTAGTACAATTAAATTATCAGTTAATTATTCATTAATATGTTTATAGAGTTAGTTGATGTGATCATGTAGTTGGTTTACATATTAATTAGTAAGTTTTTATAAACTAATTAAGATGTAAGATAAGATAATTAGTTAGTCTAAATATGTCTTTTAAACATTTAGTTAATTTGAAAGGAATTGAATTCATTTTATTTTATTTTACTAGAGTATAGTTAGATGGAGCAGCAGTTATTGGGGTATGGACATACGCTTTATAGATTAGATCAGACTGAGCACATTGTAGATAGACTTGATCGAGTAGTACATTTCTTTCATCACTCTTATTTATTATATTGTAATAAAATGTGAATTTATAATTTTATGTATTGACCCTCTTTTTTTAACTTGTTTATTTTGTTCCGTAGTTGCCTGGATCTTGCTTACCAGACGAAATTTGATGAGACGCCCTCCTGAACAAATTAGGCCATATCTCAGACGAGCTAGGTTTGAGCATGTGACGTACATGGTGGAGTTCGAGCATGATCGGCCATTGGTGTCAGCGTTGATGGAGAGATAGAGACTTGAGTCCTATACGTTTCATCTGCCATGCGGGTAGATGACTATCACCCTGTAGGATATGGCATATCAATTGGGACTCAAGATTGATGGTGATCCTGTTAGTGGCTGCATCGGTGGGTGGGAGCAGCACCATGATGGATGGTCCATTAAGAATTTTTGCCAGTAGCTACTAGGTGCTATTCCGGGCCCAGATGATAGATAGTCATAGATGAAGTGGACTATCAAACTCACATGGTTTCACAATACCGTCTGCAGAGAGCTGGAGCAGGACACCACTGAGGAGCGCCTGCTGTGGTACATGAGAGGATATATCATGCAATTGATCAGGGGTATTTTATTCTCGGATGTATCTGACTCTCGAGTACACATTAGGTGGCTCCTCCTACTAGAGGACCTTGACAGATATGGCATGTTTTCATAAGGCTCGCCTGTGCTGGCATGGTTATACCGCCAGATGTATCATGTCATGGAGCATGGTCAGCACAATTTGGTGGTTGCGTCAGTTTGCTACTCTCTTGGAATTATCACCATATTCCGCTGCCACGACCGGATGGCTTTAAGACTCGTCGATTTCTTCTAGTTGAGAGGTATTATTCATTTTTGCTATTTTCTTCATTAGTTAATGAAATTGAGAAATAATGTGTAATCATTTATAACATTTTAGGTGGGTTGAGTACCGTCCAGATAATGCTAGAGGCGAGCACAAACATAGGCATTATAGGCGTACACTGAATGGGATCGACAACCTCAACGTAAGTGCTAAAGATTTTAGAATTATAATTTTATGTTAATTAACTTTAAAACTTGTATATGATGCGTCTTGCGGTAGAACCTTTTTTCATCATACACTATTTCACCATCATAATGAATGGATAACAGTAAATTTATTGACATTGTAGAAAAAAAATTCCAAAATAAAAACTAAAAAGAAGAATGAATAATGGTATTGCACTCCGTTCTCCAACAGCCATGCTTTTATTTGCAAATTCAACGTACATAAATGATAGAGATTAAAATCATTTTTTAATTTTATTAAATCATAACAAAAAATAAAAAAATAAATACTTTATAGAAACTAAAAATTCATTAAGATAATGCATAAAAAATAAATTATAAAAATAAAAATAGAGTTCATATTCCTAAGCGTTGAATTTCTGAATTCTGACTAAAAAGAAAGACAATTTGATTAAGAAGTTACTCTTTTAATTTCACTCAAGACTTTCGTATAGTTTCATAGTTGTCTTATTGGCTTCCTGCATCCCTGTCGATTATTACTTTTATGACTCTTTCAAAAATAAATAAAATACGATAATATACGTAGATTACTTGAAAATGCCCTTGAGTCCTTGATACAATTGAGGGGCTTTTTTATATTTAAATTAAATAAATAAAAATTTATAAAAATAAATAAATTACAGCATAATTACATAAATACATAATTGAACACGTTTTTTAGATACTAAAATTCTAATCTGCATCAGAAGAGCTTAATAGAGTCTTAGTATTCGAGATACATGCAAAAATAAAATACAAGTTTTGTATTCGAGATATACACAATGCATAAATTGGTGATTCAATATTTGAGATATGATCATTTTTTATTCCAGTGGTATTTTTGATAGAACACGTGGGTATGAGTTTGATCATGATGTTATGACAATTGATTATGATACAAATAAAATTGGTACTGATTATTGGATTATTAAGAACTTACGGGGTACTGAATGAAATGAGAGAGTACATAAGAATGAAAAGAGGTATATGTGCTGGTCTTGAATTATGTGAAATTAGATGCTTCTTATTCCTGTATAACTGTGAGTGAATTCAAATTTTTCTGATGAAGTATGTTGTTTTCTTTAGGTTTCAATGGTATTTATATATTTATAAATAAAAATTTTAATTTTTTTTAAAGCAAAGGAAGCTCAACATAGTAGAGTAGAGTAAATGACCCAAACAACAAGTACTACATACAAATTCATAAATCCCCTGTCATCTCTGGTATTGCCATAAACAACCAAAAGGATCTCTACCAGTCCATTCTTCGTAGCTCAGAAACATCCTCCTTTGTATGATCTCAACACCTGCTTCCTTATTATTGAAAATCATAGAATTACGTTCGAACCAGATGTTCTAAACCACTGCAAAAAACCCAGTCAGCCACTTCTTCTGCTCTTGTTTTCGCTTGTACATGCCAGTCCAACTCTCAAACAGTTCTCTGATGGTTCCAGGAATAGCCCAATCTTCACCAAAAGACCATAACCAACTGCACCACACCTTCCATGTTAGTTCACATAGAATAAATAAATGTTGAACAGATTCTATCTCCTTCTTACATAGGACACATATATTATCATTGTGAATAACAACGTCTAGTCTACTCAACCTCTCTTTGGTATTAACTCTACCAACAATCACAAACCATCCAAAAAGCTCAATTCTCAGAGGCACCACTCCTCTCCAAATTGAACTTGTGAAACTGTAGCTCGTTATCTCGTCTGACAGAGTCTCCGATTGTAGGACCTGCGTAACAGATTTAGTAGAAAAAACACCTTTACTATCAAAACTTCCACACCACATTATCCTCTTTACCATCTGATAACTTCACCGGTCTTAGCCTCTCATGAAGATGATGGACAAGTTCCAGCTCCCATTGGAATAACTCTCTTCTCCATTAGAAATTCTATATCCACTCGAACCCATCCCAAAATCTACAATCCCTTATCATAGATCCTTATTAGTTTGAAATAGAAAAGAGTCGTGGAAAAGACGCTTTCAGTGGTCCACCTTGCAACCAGTTATCTTCCCAAAACAGGGTGCTCCTTCCATTCCCTACTTCCATCTCTAGACCAGTAACCATTTTGTCTTTTATCATTTGTTCTTTTATATTTAATTGACAGATGTCTCTCTAGGGCCCTCTTTTAACTGGTAACTGCTGATTTACTAGCATAACATTAGGGTTCAGGTTGTTACACGAGCAAATAATCTTCTTCCACAAGGGACAATCCTCTTTTGAAAACCGCCACCACCACTTAAATAAGAGCGTTGTGTTCCGAAGCACTGCATTTCCACTTAATCCTCTTTTTCGATGCATGAACCATCTCCCACTTAACTAATGGGATACCATCATTACCGTCTCCCTTACACCACATAAATCTCCTTTGCAATGCAATCAGCTTATCTGCAACCGCCTTTGGCATCTTGTATAGACTTTGGTAATATATCGGTAGGCTATTCAGTACTGATTTAATGAAGACAAGCTTACCTACTTTGTTTAGGACCCTCGCTTTGCACAGGATGAGCTTCTCTTCCACTTTATCTATGATTGGTTTCCAAGTCTTCACCAGACACGGATTCACACTTAAAGAAATGCCGAGGTACCTAACTGGTAAGACCGCTTGCTTGCACCCCAGTAGGCCACACGCATGATCTACCCATTCTTGCTCACAATTCACCGATATCAGATTTGACTTATCAAAATTGATGTTCAGTCCCGACATCAACTCAAAACACTGTAACAGTCCCTTATAACTCACAACTGTCTCTGTTATCGGGGAACAAAACAAGATCGTATCGTCTGTAAATTGTAGGTGCGACAATTCTATATGCTCTCCTCCGACCAGTAGCGGATCAATGCGTCCGTTTTTGACGGCTTCCCCCAACATCCGATGCAACACATCAACCACAAGCACAAACAAAAGTGGAGAAAGAGGATCCCCTTGTCTGAGACCTCTCTCCATGTTAAACGGCTTGGATGGTAACCCATTGACCAAGACTGACATAGTGGCCGTACTGACACACTCCTTCACCCAATTCCTCCATCTCTGGCCAAATCCCATTTTCTATAACACTATATCCACAAAACTCCATCTGACGCTATCATAAGCTTTTTGAAAATCTAGCTTAATAATTGCCGTTTTCTATTTCCGCGCCTTGAGCCAATGGATCGTCTCACAGGCAATGAGAGCACCGTCATGAATTTTCTACCTTTCACAAATGCAGTCTGAGTCTCTCCTACCAAGCCCGACATAAATGATTGCATCCTTCTCACCAAAACCTTCGAAATCACCTTATACACACATTCCACCATACTAATCAGCCGAAAGTCCTTGATCTTCTTAGCACCCACAAATTTTGGGGCTAGCGTCACCCATGTTATATTCGCATTAGATGGTAACGTAGCCCTTTGGAAGAACTCCATCACCGCTACAGTGAACTCTTGACCAATCTTTTTCCAATATTTCTTGATGAAATTCATATTGTATCCATCACTACCTGGGGTCTTAGAAGATTCACAATCCCATACTGCCTCCCTGATTTCTTCCACAGATGGCAAAACGTCCAAGGCTTTAGCCTCAGCTCTATCAATTTGCTTATCAATTTACTTCACCAACCCATCCTGAACACCAATCCTCGGAGCATACTCCTGGCGATATAGATCCTTGTAGAACCCTCTAATTGCATGCTTTATTCTTGCCTGATTGCGCACAAGCCGCCCATGAATCATCAGAGCATCAATCCTGTTATTCCTCCTTCTAGCCGAGCCAATGTTATGAAAGTAACGGGTATTCCTGTCTATGTCCCTAGCATGTTTGGACCGAGACAGCTGCTTCCAGTAAATTTTTTTCTAATGTACCACTTTTCACAAAAGCTCACCAACGCCTTCCTCCTAGCCTCCGTTGTACCATCATAGATCCCATCACTAACCTGTTTGTCCAGCTTCCTAATCTCATCCTCAAACTTCATCAGTCTGTTTTCCATATTACTAAACTTATTCTTGTGCTATTGCCGCAAAGGTATCATCAAAGCCTTCAGTTTACCTATGAACAGAGCATCTCCCAAGTTTCTCCATTCATTTTTTACCGTCCTCAGAAAATCCTCATGCGTAAACTAGGAATCTAGACTCTTGACAGGTTGAGGGCCCCATCTTACTCTTGTATCCTCCACAATCAATAGGTAGTGATTTGACAAGCCCCTTGGATCACTTTTTAGCCGAATGTCAGAAAACTCCTCCACCCATTCAATATTAACCAGCATCCTATCAATTTTACTACAAGATTGACTCCTGAACCACGTGAACTTCCTATCAGTAAAGGATAGATCCACCAACTGCATGTCTTGAACCCAACTCTTAAACTCTTCCGCTGATGTCGGCAAACTCATCACCCCTTTGCGATCCTCAACTTGCAAAATCTCATTGAATTCTCCTAACAAGCAGAAAGAAACCTAGCACAAGCCCGCAATATAGCTCAACTCTTCCCACACCACCCACTTTTCCTCCCTCCAGTGCGCCCCGTACACCAAACAATAAGCACACTGAAAATTATTCTTTGTTAACACTCCTTCAATGCACAACCACCTCTCACCTTTATAATAATTATTTTTCTGAAATATCATGTCATCCCACATCAACAATAGCCCCCGACTACTCAAATAGATTCCACAAACTCCCAACCTGCAGTACTATTTCCCCAAATCATCGCAACATCATACTTAAAAATTACCTTCCTTTTTGTTTCAAGCAAACCTTAAATTTTTATTTTAATAATAAATAATAAATAAATTAAAAATTAAACCTTTTATAAAAAAAGTCTTTTTGATAAATAATGAATAGGTATATTTGTTTTTATTGAAATAAATTAAATTATTAATTAAATATATTTGTACTATTATACTGATTATTTATGAGTACTGACAAATTATTATATTTAATTATTTATACTTATATATTTAATTATTTATAATTAAATTATTAACGATTATTTTAAAAGAGTACTATTATATTTAATAAAATTATTGTCTCTTAGATATTTGTGTGATATTATTAAATTAATTTTATATTGTATAAATACTAACATAAAAAATGCTGTTATTAGATTAAGTATGCATCTAGAGTATAGCTAATTTATTTTTACACGTACATAACTTAATTTAATAATATCATTTTTTTAAAATTAACTTTATACTACTCATAAATAATTAGTACAATAACACAAGTATATTTATTTTTATTGAATTAAATTAAATTATAATCATCTAAATTTTAAATAAAATATTTTTATAATTTTAAAATTTAAAATTATTTAAATTAAATTAAATGAACACATCTTTCGTATTGAGTCATTAATTTATATATGATGTATATCTCAGATACTAAATTTATATTCTATTTTTGTATGTATCTTGAATACTGAAATTTTATTAAACTCTTCTGACACAAATTGAGATTTCAGTATTTAAAATGTCGTAATTTGTTTAATTTTTAAAACCTTCGATATGAGATATAAATATTTGAGTGGTAACCATCTTGTGGTGTAATATGATGAAAGTAGAGAATTGGAGCCGATGAAGTCAAGGCACCGATGGGTAAGTGTGGATATTTGAGCCCAAACCATGTGGCAATCACTACGTAGTAACAAATTAAAATCTATCAAAATATTATATAAATAAAAGAGGAAAATTAAAAGTGAAAAATCATGAAACTTAATTAAAAAATTAGTGAATAATTGAGAAATTAAACAGACTTGTACAGTAAGATGCTCTAATTACGATGACGGAGAATTTTGTGTTGTATGTATTTTATTGTTGAGGATTAACGTTTTAGATATGTAGTATATAAAAATTTTGTCTTAGTACTAAATTTTTTACTCTACCTTATTCTTTCTATAATAATATATAAATTACCTTTTATGATATGTCACTCTTTAATTAGTTTTTATGTTAACTATAGTTAAATTATTTTAAAATTAAATTATATCTTAAAATAAATAATTATATAATTTATTAAAATACTAAAAACCGAATCTTTTCTTCTTCTCTCAAATCATGCTTCCAGTAGCTTTTCCCTTTTTTTTTCCTTGGACCTTTTATCAGAATATTTGTTGGCCCAGTATCACTTACCATTATTGGACTCATTCAATCTTTCTGAATCATACCTTTTTATTTGATTAGTTACTTGTAGATCATCCGACATCTTAGAGCCAAAAGACCCTGAAACACCTAATGTCTCCAACTCTTTCACCACGTGATCACGTATGTCCTATAGAAAGAAAAAAATGGCACCAGAAAACCAATGAAAAAAAAATAGCAGCAGATAGTGATCTTTTGTTCAACAGTAACTTTTTATTACTTATATCAAACACCATATCTTCATAAAGCTGCTACGGGGCTGCGGGTTGAGGTG
>NC_029777.3:23814971-23822823 GCF_000817695.3 Arachis duranensis
ATTGGGCTTCAGAATAATGGTAAAAAACATAAATTTACTTTTTAATATTTACAGAAATTATATATTTATTTTTATATAATCATCTACTACCAGCACAATTATCTCCTCCACCACCACCACCACTAACACCAACACCACCACCACAACCAGCACCAACACCACCACCAGAACCACCACCAACACCAACACCAACACCAACACCACCACCACCACCAATAGCAAAATAAAAAATAGAAAAATCAGAAACAGAGACAAAAAAAGAAGCAAATTTAACAGCAAAATTCAACAGATGCAGAAGAAAAAAAAGCAAAATTCAAATGCAACAGCAAAAATAGCAAAACCACTTTCTCTTCCTCTTCATTTTCTTCCTCTTCTTCTCCGGCTTCTTCCACTTCCCCTCCTCCCTCTCCCCCACCACCAACACCAACAGAATAAACAGAAGAGAAAAAATTGAGATCTGGGAAGCAGAAAATTAGAGCAGGGAAGGAGAAGAAAACGTGGTGGTGAAGAACGGGCAGAGCAACTCAGCTGGCCTGATGGTGGCGCTGGCGACGTGGCAGCGGTCAGTACACAGTGAAATGGAAACAAGGGTTTTGTCCTGTTCTAACCTTCGAAGACAGTGGGAGGAGCGATGGAGTAATGGAAAGGGGAAAGGGCTTCGCACGAAGGAGAGGGGCCTGGACGCCGCGGCGGCGCTGGGTTGGATCGCCATGGCTCGTCGATGGTGGAGGCTACGGGTCAGTGGTTCGGCCATGGGGAGGTTGGTTCGCGATGGTAGTTCGACACTGAGAGGAGATGCGAGGGGGAGAAGATGGTAGAGGGTCGCGGGGGTGGTTGGCTGGGTTAGGATTCGGACAGGGGGTGGTGACAGGTTGGGACGCCGATAAGGGCGCAGTGGCGAAGGTTGGGTGGCAACGCCGTCACTGAGGGGCGCGGCGGCTGTTCGGTGGCAGAGGAGAGGAGAGTGGGGGCAAGGGGACAGAAAAGAGATGAGAGAAGAGGAAGAAGAAAGGGGAGAGGGGGAAAGGTGGTCGCGGTGGCTCGCTGGCGATTAAGGTTGCTAGCGGCACTGTGGTGGTGGGCTTGGCTCGGTGGTTTTATTAAAGTAGGGGTAGTTTAGGAATAAAATTAAAAAATTTATTAAAAAGGACGATTTTAATATGAAAAAAACATTAAGAATGATTCTAAATCGGAAATTACGTTGGAAACGGTTTCGATTTTGACCCTCAACATTAGGGACCAAACAATACTTATCCTTTAAAAAACGTATGGTAACTTAGTTGAATATTTGATTAAAAAAATTGGACGACTAACTTTATTGATTTATAACTTAGTCAATTTATTTTTTTTTATTTGACGTGTAAATGCTAACTTATAAGTAGTATTATAACATAATAATATCTAATTAACTAAAAATATAAAATAACCTTATTCAGAATATTAAATCTCTATGTAAATTTTGTATAATAAAAAATGCACAACAGGTCATTTTTACTGGTTGGAAGAATAATCACAATGGCAGAAAATTACAATACCCTGATCCGCTTTACATTGATGCACAGGTAATAATTTGGCCATCTTACATAATTGAAAATATTAAAAGTTTGTTATCGCAAAACCTTGTTACTATTTTCTAGATAACATTGTTACTATTTTCTAGTTTGTTTTATTCCATGTTATAGAGTAGGTCTTAGATTGTAATGTTGCTTATTCATACCTTGTCCTAAAACATAGCCAAGTCCAAAATGAATAAAGTTTAATCAGGAAATGTTACCGATCGATACTTGTTCGACTTTATAGAGGTAGGATGTTGCAGCATCAATTTAACTCCACTTATCTAAATAAGTAACTAATTCTTAAGACATATTTTATTAATCTAGAAGGGATATCTTAACAACTTCCCTAATAAAAGAAAATGGTTATCCACCATCAAAGGTGGAACCACTAAAAAATATCCTGACACCCTCAGGTATACTTCGAACCCAATCTACTAAAATATCTATTTTAAAACCCTTTCTAACTTAAACATCAGAGTTCCTTGTAGGTACTACCCTCCACCTCCTCACGAGAAACTCGGACGGCGGAACCTCGATATCAATAGACGTCGGATGCTGCCTCGAAAAATGGAGTTTGGACCTCATGTTTAGGCCCAAAAGCAACCCAATTTCAAGTAATCCTCGGAATATTGGCACCGTTGCTAGGGACCTGAAAGTCTCCAATCATGGTGGATGATCATCCTGAAGATGGACACACAACATCTGAATCTGAGCCAAAATGTTACAACGACGATCTTGCCATAGTAATACCCCGCGACAAGATAGAATGGATGGTTCTAATGGAGAAGGAACTTTGCAAAACCCTCCATCCAGAAGAATCATTTTAGAAATATACCCAACAGAAGACACAGTGAATTGACATCCACCAAAACTCATGGAGCTAGTTCACAGACACCATGGCCAACGAGAACAACTCAAGAAGGAAATTGAATGTCAAAGAGAAGTTGAAAGAGATATAAGAAGGAAAGTACGATGACGAAGAGAACTAGAAGAAAAGCTTTTGAAAATAGAAGCCAATCTTCAAGGTTAGAACAATCATATAGAGTGGGAAGAAACTCCTCTTCGAGGGAAAGATCCGTTCATTTAAGAAATCATGCGAGTTAGGGTCCCTAGAAATTTTAAGAGCCCAGACATGGACCTCTATGATGGAACGACCAATCCGAGACACCATCTAAGAAACTTTAAAAGTCAGATATACTTATCTGATGCGTCGGATGCAACTCATTGCAAAGCGTGTTGACCAAAGCAGCAATGAAGTGGTTCAATAGTCTACCACCTAGGTCTATGACCTGCTTCGATGATCTTGGAAGAAAGTTTCTCACTCAATCCAGAAAGACCAAGTCAAGCATGCTCTAAGCCTTTTGGAGGTTAAGCAGGAGGTCGGAGAAACTCTCTGAAATTATATGGAAAAATTCAACAAAGCCTACGCCTCCACAAACAGTGATAATGGGGCTAGTTAATGGCCTCCACAAACAGTGATAATGGGGCTAGTTAACGTCTGACCTCTCTATATGAAGTACAAGAGCTAGCAGAGAAGTACATAAATATGGAAGAAAATTCCTAACTAAGAGAGCCCTCTCCAAGACAAAATCTTCGTTATCAGGCTCGGGATAAAGAGAAAGAATCAAAGAAAAAAGATGAGTATAACTTGTATAAGTCTCGAAGGTATCATAACTATACGCCCTTGAGAATTTCCCTTGTATAAGTCTCGAAGGTATCATAACTATACGGAGAAATCTGTTATACCGAAAAATTCCACCTCCTCGTCCTATAAAAAATAAGAAAGGTGAAAGTCGGACAGAATATTGTAAATATCACAAGATATATGAAAATTCCACCAACGATTTCTACGACTTGAAAAATATGTTAGAAAAATTGGCCAGAGAAGGTCGGCTAGAAAGATACGTGGTAGAAAGATCTGACAATCCAGGAAAATAGAAGAGAGAAGAGGAAGATAGAGGTCCATGAGATCGGCCACCACAAACTGTTGATAGACACATCCACATGATAGGTTGAGATTTTGCAGGAGGTGGAGTCACTAAGTTTTCTCGCAAAAGGCATTTGAAAGAAGTCTATCAAGTCGGGGAGGATGTTGAAGCCCCTGACTTTCCCGCTATTTCCTTCACAAAAGAAGATGCACAAAGGATAACACCGCGGCACAACGATCCCGTCATAATTACAGTGATACTTGCTAATGCAAATCTCCACAAGACTTTGGTGGACCAAGGGAGATTGGTTGACATCTTGTTTAAACCTGCCTTTGACAAGTTAGCGTTGGTAAGAAAAGGAACTCACGTTATACCCCATACTCTTTTTGGTTTGGAGACATGCCCATCCGACCTCTTGGCTTCATTCCTTACATACCACCTTTGGTAAAAGTATAAAGTCCAGGACTTAGCCTCAGCCTACAATGCCCTGATAGATCAGACAATATTATATTGACTTGTTGTGGTTGTCTCCACCCCTCATCTCTGTATGAAATTTCCGACCTCAAAGGGAATCACCACCGTGAGCGGAGATAAAAAATTTGCAAAAATGCTTCAATAAAAGCCTTAACCTACATGGATGTACAAAAGAAAAAGAAGTCAACACCATCAAACTTGGTAGTATCTGAACACAAGAAGAACTAAGGCCACAACTTGATGGAAAGACTGAAGAAGTTCAAATTGGAGATCAAGTTGGAGAGACAACAAACATAGGAGCACACTTGGACAAAGAATTGAAAGCAGATCTTGTTATGATCCTACAAGAAAATTCTGACCATTTTGCTTGAAAAGCCTTTGATATGCATGGAATATATCCTGATCTCATGAGTCATAAGTTCACCATCTATCTGGGTTCTCGAACTATTTTACAGAAAATGGTAAAAGCTCGGTCCCAAAAGAACACAAGTCGTTGAAGAGCAAGTCCAAGCTCTATTAGAAGCTGGGTTTATAAGGAAAATGAAGTACCTTTGTGGCTGGTCAATGTTATACTCGTGAAAAAATAGAATGGAAAATGAAAAATGTGTGTTGACTACACCGATTCCAACAAAGCTTGTCCCAAAGATCCATACCCTCTTCCTAACATTGATGCTTTGGTTGATTTGGCTTCAGGATATAGATATTTGTCCTTTATGCACAAATATTTGGGATGCAACGAAATTATTGTTATGTGTTAATGCCTTTCGGATTAAAGAATGCTAGAGCCACATATCAATGATTAATGAACAAGGTGTTTTAACTATTAGAATGTTGATGGAGGTCTATGTGGACGACATTCTCATCAAGACCAAAGAAGAAACCAGTCTATTGTCTGACTTATCAAAATTATTTAACACCATAAAGCAGCATGTGATGAGACTAAATCCCTCAAGGTGCACTTTCGCTGTGGAAGCTGAAAAGTTCTTTGGGTTTCTTGCTGTGCAAAATTAGAACTCGCACAACTGAACCAGCAAGTGCACCGGATCATCCAAGTAATACCTCAGGTAAGTGAGGATCGATCCCACGAGGATTGTTAGATTGAGCAAGCAATGGTTATCTTGCAAATCCTAGTCAGGCGAATAGAAAAGAAAGTTGTTGTTGTAAACGCAAAAAATAGAATAATAAGAAAAGCAATACTGAATTGGTGGAGAAATAATGATAGAGAATCTGTTAAGGCCTTAGAGATGCTTGTTCTTCCGGATTAATACTTCTTACTGACTACTTTAACAATGAGTGATTCATTTAATGGCAAGGCTGTAAGTGATTAAGCCAAGGCCAGTGGTCATTAATCTCCTATATCCAAACCAAATACCAGGCCGCTGATCATTCAGTCTGGATGAGGTGACGATCACGCATTTCAATCTCTGATGATCCTACTCAAAATGCCACAGACAAGGTCGGGTCTTCCAGATCCGAGAATGAAGCTCTATGATTCTAGCCTTAACACCACAGAAACCTCAATTACCTATAACTAACAAAATTTTAGGTCACATATCTCAATTAGCCCAGACAACTTGTTAGAATTTGTGATGCATTCTCAAGCTGCAGCTCAATACTATCCCGCTAAGGACTCGCAAGAAATCGTAGAATAAGGGGTCATACGCCAGTTCCACTCCAGATTCATAAGGATGAAGAACAAAAATGCATCATAGAATGAAGTCAAACATGTATTAAAGTAGAAAAGTAATGATATTAATCCATAAGAATGAGCAGAGCTCCTATCCTTAACCTAAGAGGTTTAGTTGCTCATAATTTACAGAGAAAACAGAGAAAGTAATGTGTCTGTGCTTCTCCCATCCCTGGAGGCATGATCCTCAGGAGGAAGGAAGTCCCTTATTTATAATAAAAACTTTAAGACTAAACAAAAAAGATATTGTTTTTAATTAAAAATTACAAAAGAAAAATAAAATAAGCTAAGAAGTGATAAAATCCACTTTGGTGCCCACTTGGTGAGTATTTGGGCTGATGCTTGGCTTCCAACGCTAGTCCCTGCTCCCTGGCTGGCGATGAACGCCAGATATGAAATCAAACTAAAATAACAGAAAAAAAAATAGAAAAGAAGAAAATACTATATGATACTTATGGTTAGGTTGCCTCCCAATAAGTGCTTCTTTAATGTCATTAGCTTGACACTTGATTGTTGAATTTCTTCCTCTTCTTCCAGTTAGTTAAACGTAATGACTCCATGGGAGAAGAGGAAAAGATTAATGCCCTCAGATGTGAATTCCTCCTAATAAGCATTCTAGTATTGTTATCAGAGTCTGTCTCTTTGCTTGTTAGGGTAGGGGTTGGATTGTTTCTCCATCCCCTATGCATCTTCCTCTTGGGACCTTCTTCCCTTGTGGGTAGTGAATGTGAAATAACAATCTTAGGTTTGATGTCTGAGAAAACTGTTTGAGTTTCTGCCAAGGGAGGAGGCTTCAGCATTGAACTCAACATGCAGGTACCTCCTTTGTCAGAGGGTATTGGAGGTTTAAAGACCTTTAAAACCATGTAATCCTTATGTAACCTCCACATCAATTAGCCTCTCTCAGCATCAATGAGGTTTCTTCCATTAGAGAGAGACCCTTACTCCAAATCCTCAGGAAAAGTAATATTGATTTGTAACTTCTTAGAGTCTTCCAAGGATTTGAGTAGTGCTCGTCTTTGGTCTCTTTTTGGAGCGTCTGAGGGTGTGGAACTTTAGGCTTTCTTCCCATAAGAGGAGCATGTAATAGTGTGCTTCCAGCCTCTTCTTGAACCTCTCATTCATTTAGTTCATCAACAGTGTGTACCACCTTAGGCTCAGCCTCTTTTGTCCTGACTCCTGATGAGGGCCTTACTCTCTTCTATTAGATGCACCTCTGTGTCTCCAAGGAGAGTGTTAGGAGGACTTTGAAGTGTCTGAGGGTATGGCAACTTGGCTCTGTATTCTAGGGTCTTTGGTGATACAGGATGAGCGTGCAGAGTAATTTGAAAGGGCATTTTAGGATGTCTAGGGGGTGTCCTCTGAACTGGCGCTTATGCCTCCCCCCTCTCTGGGAGTTGGACGCTAGTGCGATCCCTCTTTAGGCATTCAATAACCCTGCTACTCCCTTTCATGCAATCAATATTCTATCTGCCCCTTTCGGGGCATTCAACTTCAATCCTGCTCCCTCCGGAGCGTTCAACTTCAGCTCTGCTGGAGTAATTCCTTCACCCTTGAGCTTCCTTCCTAACTGGAGTCCTCTTAGATGAGTATAAGTACTGGTTATTGGCAACCATCTTAATGAGCTCATTTGCCTCTTCGCGTGTCTCTATAAAGTACAGAGAACCGCCTGCAGAGTGATCTACTGATCTCTTAGCCATCTTAGAGATAGCTTCATAGATGATGACTGTCTTGCCCCAACTTGAGAACATATAGGAGGGGGCAATCCCTGAACGTCAGCTTGTACCTCTCCCAAGCATTATAGAGGGACTCGTTATCCTTCTGTCTAAAGGTTTGAATGTCTGTTGATGAGCGGATAATTTATACGCTTTTTGGCATTGTTTTTATATAGTTTTTAGTAAGTTTGAGCTACTTTTAGGGATGTTTTCATTAGTTTTTATGTTAAATTCACATTTCTGGACTTTACTATGAGTTTGTTTATTTTTCTGTGATTTCAGGTAAATTCTGGCTGAAATTGAGGGACTTGAGCAAAACTCTGAAGAAGGCTGACAAAAGGACTGCTGATGCTGTTGGAATCTGACCTCCCTGCACTCGAAATGGATTTTCTGGAGTTACAGAACTCCAATTGGCGCGCTCTCAACGGCGTTAAAAAGTAGACATCCAGGGCTTTCCAGCAACATATAATAGTTCATACTTTATTCGAAGAA
>NC_029777.3:23823128-23823669 GCF_000817695.3 Arachis duranensis
TCATTCGGTCACTTGATCATAGAGAGGGCTGGCCATTCGGCCATGCCTGAACTCTTTGCTTATGTATTTTCAACGGTGGAGTTTCTGCACACCATAGATTGAGGGTGTGGAGCTCTGCTGTACCTCAAGTATTAATGAAATTCTATTATCTTTTATTCAAATCTCTTTTATTCTTATTCCAAGATATTCATTCGTACCCAAAAACATGATGAATGTTATGAGTCAGATTACCCTCATTATCATTCTCACTTATGAATGCGCGTGATTGACAACCATGTCCGTTCTACATGCAACAGAGCTTGAATGTGTATCTCTTAGATTCCCCAATAGAATCTTCGTGGTATAAGCTAGATAGATGGCGGCATTTATGAGGGTCCGGAAAGTCTCACCTTGTCTGTGGTGTAGGATCATTTTCCCGAGAGGATTGAAAGTAGCCACCACTGATGGTGAACCCCTATACACAGCTTGCCATGGAAAGGAGTAATAAGGATTGAGTTGAAGCAGTGGGAGAGCAGGCGTCCTTGAGCCATACAGTATCTCG
>NC_029777.3:23823795-23825439 GCF_000817695.3 Arachis duranensis
GATGACCATAGCTTGCTTCATACCAACAATCTCTATGGAATCGACCCTTACTCGCGTAAGGTTTATTACTTGGACGACCCAGTACACTTGCTGGTTAGTTGAACGGAGTTGTGTCCACTCGTGCCAAATACCTAAATTCCACATTTTTACAATGAATGCACATCAAAGAATAGTGATCACAATTTCGTCCACCAAGTTTTTGGCGCCGTTGCCGGGGATTGTTCGAGTATGGACAACTGATGGTTCATCTTGTTGCTCAGATTGGGTAATTTTCTTTTCAAGAATCTTTTTCAAAAATTTTTCTCTTATTTTTCGTTTTTCAAAACATGTTTTCCGAAAAAAATAATAAAAATACAAAAAAAAAATTTAGAAAATCATAAAAATCAAAAATATTTTATGTTTCTTGTTTGAGTCTTGAGTCAATTTTTAAGTTTGGTGTCAATTGCATGCTTTTAAAATTTTTCTTGCATTTTTCGAAAATCACATGCATTCATAAGTGTTCTTCATGATCTTCAAGTTGTTCTTGACAAGTCTTCTTGTTTGATCTTGATGATTTCTTGTTTTGTGTCTTTTGTTGTTTTTCATGTGCACTTTTGCATTCATATTTTTCATGCATTAAAAATTTCTAAGTTTGGTGTCTTGCATGTTTTCTTTGCATCAAAATTTTTTCAAAATTATGTTCTTGATGTTCATCATGATCTTCATAGTGTTCTTGGTGTTCATCTTGACATTCATAGCATTCTTGCATGCATCTTGTGTCTTGATCCAAAATTTTCATGTTTTGGGTCATTTTTGTGTTTTTCTTTAAAAATTTAAAAATCAAAAATATCTTTTCCTTATTTTCCTCCAAATTTTCGAAATTTTGGGTTGACTTGGTCAAAAATTTTTAAAAATTAGTTGTTTCTTACAAGTCAAGTCAAAATTTCAATTTTAAAAATCTTATCTTTTCAAAATCTTTTTCAAAAATCATATCTTTTTCATTTTTTTATAATTTTCAAAAATTTCAAAAATTATTTTTCAAAATATTTTCAAAATCTTTTTCTTATCTTTTTATCTAATTTTCGAAAATTAGCTAAGAATTAATGTGATTGGTTCAAAAATTTGAAGTTTGTTACTTTCTTGTTAAGAAAGGTTCAATCTTTAAGTTCTAGAATCTTATCTTGTAGTTTCTTGTTAGCTAAGTCAATTTTTAAAATTAAATCTTTTTCAAAATATCTTTTTCAAATATATCTTTTTATCTTTTATCTTATCCTTTTCAAAAAAAAAAATTTATCTTTTTCAAATTTGATTTCAAAACATCTTATCTAACCCCTTATCTTCTTATCTTTTTCAAAATTTGATTTCAAATCTTTTTCAATCAACTAACTAACTTTTTGTTTGTTTCTTATCTTTTTCAAAACCACCTAACTACTTTTCCCTCTCTAATTTTCGAAAATTCTCCCTCTCTTTTTCAAAAAAATTCTTTTTGTTTTAAATTTTAATTTTAATTATATTTTGTCTTTGATTTTTCGAAAATACTAACCCCTTTTTCAAAAATTATTTTCGAATTTTTTTTCTCCCTCTCTCTTTTCTTCTTTTATTTAATTATTTAATTACTAACACTTCTCTTCACCTCTCCTCATCCAAAAATCCGAATCCTTCCTT
>NC_029777.3:23826969-23827224 GCF_000817695.3 Arachis duranensis
AATACAGAAGAGAATCCAAAAGGAGAGTGCAAGGCCATTGATTTAATCAAAGTGGCCGAATGCACTAGGGAGGAGAAGGACGAAAATCCTAGTGAGGAAGACCTCCTGGGGCGTCCTTCAAGCAAGAAGGAGTTTCCTATTAAGGATCCAAAGGAATCTGAGGCTCATACAGAGACCATAAAGATTCCATTAAATCTCCTTCTGCCATTCATGAGCTCTGAAGACTATTCTTCCTCTGAAGAGGATGAAGATGTA
>NC_029777.3:23827337-23828008 GCF_000817695.3 Arachis duranensis
TGAACCTCCCTTGCTCATTAGTGAACTGGATACTTGGATTCAGAAAACTCTACCTCAAAAGAAACAAGATCCTGGCAAGTTCCTAATACCTTGTACCATAGGCACCATGAGCTTTGAAAAAGCTCTATGTGATTTGGGGTCAGGGATAAATCTTATGCCACTCTCTGTAATGGAGAAGCTGGGGATCATTGAGGTACAACCTGCCTTGTTCTCATTACAATTGGCAGATAAGTCTTTGAGACAAACTTATGGAATGATAGAGGACGTTTTAGTAAAGGTTGAAGGCCTTTACATCCCTGCTGATTTCATAATCCTAGACACTAGGAAGGAAGATGATGAATGCATCATCCTAGGAAGACCTTTCCTAGCCACAACAGAAGCTGTGATAGATGTCAACAGAGGAGAGTTAGTCCTTCAATTGAATGGAGACTACCTTGTGTTTGAGGCACATGGCCATCCCTCTGTGACAAAAGGGAGTAAGCAGGAAGAGCTTCTCTCAGTTCAGAGTAAAGAAGAGCCCCCACAGTCAAACTCTAAGTTTGGTGTTAAGACCCCATATCCAAACTCTAAGTTTGGTGTTGGCAACTATACAACATTGACCTGATCACCTTGAGGCTCCATGAGAGCCACTGTCAAGCTATTGACATTAAAGAAGCGCTTGTTGGGAGGCA
>NC_029777.3:23830553-23834425 GCF_000817695.3 Arachis duranensis
GCCATGCCTGAACCTTTTGCTTATGTATTTTCAACAGTGGAGTTTCTGCACACCTTATATTAAGGGTGTGGAGCTCTGCTGTACCTCAAGTATTAATGCAATTCTATTTTCTTTTATTCAAATCTCTCTTATTCTTATTCCAAGATATTCATTCGTACCCAAGAACATGATGAATGCTATGAGTCAAATTACCCTCATCATCATTCTCACTTATGAACGCGCGTGATTGACAACCACTTCCATTCTACATGCAACAGAGCTTGAATGCGTATCTCTTAGATTCCCCAACAGAATCTTTGTGGTATAAGCTAGATGGATGGCGGCATTTATGAGGATCCGGAAAGTCTCACCTTGTCTATGGTATTCCGAGTAGGATCCTGGGAATCCGGAAAGTCTAACCTTGTCTGTGGTATTCCGAGTAGGATTCCGGTAATGAATGACTGTGACGTGCTTCAAACCTGTAACCTGCTGGGCGTTAGTAACAGACGCAAAAGAGGGATTCTATTCCAGTAGGGGAGGGAACCAACCGGTGATTAGCCGTACTGTGGCAGAGTGCGTGAGCATTAGTTTTCACTGCGAGGATGGGATGTAGCCATCAGCCATGGGTGATGCCTCCAGACGATTAGCCGTGCGACTGACAACCGCATAGGATCATTTTCCCGAGAGGATGAAAGTAGCCACAGTTGATGGTGAACCCCTATACAAAGCTTGCCATGGAAAGGAGTAAGAAGGATTGAGTAGAAGCAGTATGAGAGCAGGCGTCCTTGGGCTCTACAGCATCTCCATCCGCTTATTTGAAATTCCCACCAATGAATCTGCATAAGTATTCTATCCCTTTTATTATTCTTTTTTTTACTATTTATTCCAATAATCACAATTACCCTTTAATCTGCCTAACTGAGATTTACAAGGTGACCAAAGCTTGCTTCATACCAACAATCTCTGTGGGATCGACCCTTATTCACGTAAGGTTTATTACTTGGACGACCCAGTACACTTGCTGGTTAGTTGAACGGAATTGTGAATTCCACCAGTGCCATAATAAAGCTTTCATTCAAAATCCAAAGAATGTAGATCACAATTTCGTCCACCATCTGTTATTAACTTAGTCAGCCTCTACGAGGGAGAGAACCTGTCTAGGACTTTGTTAACAAGCTTCTCCCAAGTGTTTAGACTTCCCTTGGGTTCAGCATGCCATCAATCTAGTGCTGGACCCTTCATAAAAAATGAGAAAAGTAATAGCCTGGAGACTTCAGGGTCTAGTCCATTGGTCTCTACAGTGTCACAGAACTGCAGAAAGTCAAAGATGAATTTCTTAGGTTTTTCCTATGGACTTCTGATGAGCGGATAATTTATACGCTTTTTGGCATTGTTTTTAATTTGTTTTCAGTATGTTTTAGTTAGTTTTTATTATATTTTTATTAGTTTTTAGTTAAAATTTACTTTTCTGGACTTTACTATGAGTTTTTGTGTTTTTCTGTGATTTCAGGTATTTTCTGGCTAAAATTGAGGGACCTGAGCAAAAATCTGATTCAGAGGCTGAAAAGGACTGCAGATGCTATTCGATTCTGACCTCTCTGCACTCGAAGTGAATTTTCTGGAGCAATAGAAACCCAATTGGTGCGCTCTCAACTGCGTTGGAAAGTAGACATCCTGGGCTTTCCAGCAATGTTTAATAGTCCATACTTTTCCCGAGATTTGATGGCCTAAACAGGTGTTCCAAGTCAGCTCAAGAATTCTGGCGTAAAACGTCAGAACTGGCACAAGAATGGGAGTTAAACGCCCAAACTGGCACAAAAGCTGGCGTTTAACTCCAAGAAGAGTCTCTACACGAAAATGCTTCAATGCTCAGCCCAAGCACACACCAAGTGGGCTCGGAAGTGGATTTTTATGTCATTTACTCATTTCTGTAAACCCTAGCTACTAGTTCTCTATAAGTAAGACCTTTTGCTATTGTATTTTCATCTTTTGATCACTTAAGATCTCTAGATCATCTTTGGACGTCTAGTTCTTAGATTATGGGAGGCTGGCCATTCGGCCATGCCTAGACCTTGTTCTTATGTATTTTCAACGGTGGAGTTTCTACACACCATAGATTAAGGTGTGGAGCCCTCGAGTATTAATGCAATTACTATTGTTCTTCTATTCAATTCGGCTTATTCTTGTTCTAAGATATCACTTGTTACTCAACTTGATGAATGTGATGATCCGTGACACTCATCATCATTCTCATCTGTGAACGTGTGCCTGACAACCACCTCCGTTCTACCTTAGATTGAGTGGATATCTCTTGGATCCCTTAATCGGAATCTTCATGGTATAAGCTAGAATTGATGGCGGCATTCAAGAGAATCCGAAAGGTCTAAACCTTGTCTATGGTATTCTGAGTAGGACTCGAGGATTGAATGACTGTGACGAGCTTCAAACTCGCGATTGTGGGGCGTTAGTGACAGACGCAAAAGAATCACTGGATTCTATTTCGACATGATCGAGAACCGACAGCTGAATAGCCGTGCTGTGACAAAGCGTGTTGAATATTTTCACTGAGAGGATGGGACTGTAGCCATTGACAACGGTGATGCCCAACATACAGCTTGCCATGGAAAGGAGTAAGAAGGATTGGATGAAGACAGTAGGAAAGCAGGGAGACGGAAGGGACAAAGCATCTCCATACGCTTATCTGAAATTCTCACCAATGAATTGCATAAGTATCTCTATCTTTATTTTATGCTTTATTCATAAATCAACAAGGATTGAGTGACTGTGACGAGCTTCAAACTCCTGAGGGCTGGGCGTTAGTGACAGACGCAAAAGAATCACTGGATTCTATTCCAACCCGATTGTGAACCGACAGATGATTAGCCGTGCTGTGACAGAGCGCGTTGAACATTTTCACTGAGAGGATGGGAGGTAGCCATTGACAATGGTGAAACCCTACATACAGCTTGCCATGGAAGGAGCTTTGCGTGCCTGAAGAAGAAGACAGTAGGAAAGCAGAAAATCAGATGATAGAGCATCTCCAAAACCTCAACCTGTTCTCCATTACTGCAAAACAAGTACTTATTTCATGTTCTTTTACTTTTTACAATCAACCCTGATAATTATTGATATCCTGACTAAGAGTTACAAGATAACCATAGCTTGCTTTAAGCCGACAATCTCCGTGGGATCGACCCTTACTCACGTAAGGTATTACTTGGACGACCCAGTGCACTTGTTGGTTAGTTGTGCGGGATTGCAAAAGTGTGATTGCAATTTCGTGCACCAAGTTTTTGGCGCCGTTGCTGGGGATTGTTCGAGTTTGGACAACTGACGGTTTATCTTGTTGCTTAGATTAGGACTGTTTTATTTTTTTGTTGGTTTAGAGTCTTTTATTTGAGTTTAGTTTCATATTTTAAATTTGGTATCAATTGCATGATTTTGTTTTCTTTTATTTTTCGAATTTGCATATCCTTAGTCCTTTCTTGATCCTTAAAAATTCTAAGTTTGGTGTCTTCTTTGTGTTTTCCTTTAAGTTTTCGAAAATTTGTGTCTAATTTTCTAAAAATTTTAAGTTTGGTGTCATTTTGTTGTTTTTCCCTTTCCTCATTTCAAAAAAAAAAATCAAATCTTTTTCAAAATAATTTTCAATCATATCTTTTCAATTGCTAATTCCAAAATCTTTTTAATTAACTAATTGATTTAGTTTTCAATTTGCTTTGATCTTATTTTCCTTTAGTTTTCAAAAATTTATTTTATTTTCCTTTTGTTTTATTTTATTTTTTTTCGGTCAAAAAAAAAGATAAAATTATTTTACTTTACTTGTGAATTCATATCATATTCCCTTTCTCCATCATGGACCTAAGTGGAATTGAACAGTCCAGAAGGACTCT
>NC_029777.3:23835348-23840978 GCF_000817695.3 Arachis duranensis
CTCTTGAAATAAAGATTCCGTTTGCAGAGGCACTTGAGCAAATACCTTCTTATGCTAAGTTCATGAAAGAAATTTTAAGTCATAAGAAGGATTGGAGAGAAACTGAAAAAGTGTTTCTCACTGAAGAGTGCAGTGCAGTCATTCTGAAAAGCTTACCAGAAAAGCTTCAAGATCCAGGAAGCTTTATGATACCATGCACATTAGAAGGTGCTTGCACCAAGACAGCCCTGTGTGACCTTGGAGCAAGTATCAATCTAATACCTGCATCAACTATCAAAAAGCTTGGGTTGACTGAAGAAGTCAAACCAACCCGGATATGCCTCCAACTTGCTGATGGCTCCATTAAATATCCATTAGGCATAATAGAGGACATGATTGTCACGGTTGGGCCATTCGCCTTTCCAACTGACTTTGTGGTGCTGGAAATGGAAGAGCACAAGAGTGCAACTCTCATTCTAGGAAGACCTTTCCTAGCAACTGGACGAACTCTCATTGATGTACAAAAAGGGGAAGTAACCCTGAGAGTCAATGAGGATGAGTTCAAGTTGAATGCTGTAAAAGCTATGCAGCACCCAGACACACCAAATCACTACATGGGCGTTGACATTATTGACTCTTTGGTGGAAGAGATCAATATGACTGAAAGTCTAGAATCAGAGCTAGAGGACACCTTCAAGGATGTTTAGCCTGATCAGGAAGAACCAGAGGAAACAAAAGAATTTTTGAAAATTCCTCAGGAGGAGGATAAGCCTCCCAAACCTGAGCTCAAACCACTACCACCATCCCTGAAGTATGCATTTTTGGGAGAGGGTGACACTTTTCTAGTGATCATAAGCTCTGCTTTAGATTCACAGGAAGAGGAAGCACTGATTCAAGTGCTAAGGACATACAAGACAGCTCTTGGATGGTCCATAAGTGATCTTAAGGGCATTAGCTCAGCAAGATGCATGCACAAGATCCTATTGGAGGATAATGCCAAACCAGTGGTTTAACCACAAAGGCGGCTAAAACCAGCCATGAAGGAGGTGGTGCAGAAAGAGGTCACTAAATTACTAGAGGCTGGAATTATTTATCCTATTTCTGATAGCCCCTGGGTGAGTCCTGTGCAAGTTGTCCCCAAGAAGGGAGGCATGACAATGGTTCATAATGAAAAAAATGAACTGGTTCCTACAAGAACAGTTACAGGGTGGCGTATGTGTATTGACTACAGAAGGCTCAATACAGCCACCAGAAAGGATCATTTTCCTTTACTATTCATAGACCAAATGCTAGAAAGACTAGCTGGTCATGATTATTACTGCTTTTTGGATGGCTATTCAGGTTACAACCAAATTGCAGTAAATCCTCAAGACCAAGAGAAAACAGCATTCACTTTCCCTTCTGGCGTGTTTGCCTGCAGGAGGATGCCTTTTGGTCTATGTAATGCTCCTGCAACCTTTCAGAGATGCATGCTATCCATCTTCTCTGATATGGTGGAGAAATTCCTGGAAGTCTTCATAGATGACTTCTCAGTATATGGAGACTCATTCAGCTCCTGTCTTAACCACCTAGCACTTGTCCTGAAAAGGTGCCAAGAGACTAACCTGGTTTTAAACTGGGAGAAATGTCACTTTATGGTGACTGAAGGAATTGTCCTTGGGCACAAAATTTCAAGCAGGGGAATAGAGGTGGATATGGCAAAGGTAGAGGTAATTGAAAAATTGCCACCACCTGCCAATGTTAAGGCAATCAGAAGCTTTCTGGGACATGTAGGATTCTACAGAAGGTTTATAAAGGATTTTTCAAAAATTGCTAAACTTCTGAGCAACCTGCTAGCTGCCGACACACCATTTGTGTTTGACACACAGTGTCTGCAGGCATTTGAGACCTTGAAAGCCAAGCTGGTCACAGCATCAGTCATCTCTGCACCAGACTGGACATTGCCATTCGAACTAATGTGTGATGCCAGTGACCATGCCATTGGTGCAGTGTTGGGACAGAGGGATAACAAGCTTCTGCACGTCATTTATTATGCCAGCCGTGTTCTAAATAATGCACAGAAGAATTACACAACCACAGAAAAAGAGTTACTTGCAGTGGTCTATGCCATTGACAAGTTTAATCCTATCTAGTGGGATCAAAGGTGATTGTGTACACTGACCATGCTGCTCTTAAGTACTTACTCACAAAGCAGGATTCAAAACCCAGGCTCATAAGATGGGTGTTGCTTCTGCAAGAGTTTGATATAGAAATAAGAGACAGAAAAGGGATAGAGAACCAAGTAGCTGATCATCTGTCCCGAATAGAACCAGTAGCTGGGGCGTCCCTCCCTTCTACGGAGATCTCTGAGACTTTCCTAGATGAGCAACTCTTTGCCATTCAGGAAGTTCCATGGTTTGCAAATATTGCAAATTACAAAGCTGTGAGGTTCATACCCTAGGAGTACAGCAGGGTGCAAAGAAAGAAATTAATTTCAGATGCCAAGTACTACCTATGGGATGAGCCATATCTCTTTAAGAGATGTGCAGACGGAATGATCTGCAGATGTGTACCCAGAGAGGAAGCACAAAGGATCCTATGGCACTGCCATGGATCACAGTATGGGGGACATTTTGGAAGTGAGCGAACAGCCACTAAGGTCCTCCAATGTGGCTACTACTGGCCTACTCTCTATAGAGATGCCCGAGGGTTTGTGCGTAACTGTGACAGCTGCCAAAGAGCTGGTAACTTACCTTACGGATACGCGATGCCTCAACAAGGGATCTTAGAGATTGAATTGTTTGATATATGGGGGATTGACTTCATGGGTCCGTTCCCACCATCATACTCAAACACTTACATTCTGGTGACAGTGGACTATGTATCTAAGTGGGTAGAAGCAATTGCTACACCCACTAATGATACTAAGACCGTGCTGAAATTCCTCTAGAAACACATCTTCAGCAAATTTGGTGTTCCCAGAGTCCTAATCAGTGATGGGGGTACTCATTTCTGCAATAAACAGCTCTACTTTGCTTTGGTCCGATATGGAATTAGCCAAACAACTGTACTCTGCTATGGTTAGATATGGAATTAGCCACAAAGTAGCAACTCTGTATCACCCACAGACAAATGGGCAAGCTGAGGTCTCTAACAGAGAGCTCAAAAGAATCTTGGAATGGACTGTTATTGCCCGTAGAAAGGATTGGGCAAAGAGCTTGGATGATGCTCTGTGGGCATACAGAACAGCATTCAAGACTCCTATAGGAACCTCTCCATACCAACTTGTGTTTGGCAAGGCCTGTCATCTGCCCGTGGAACTGGAACATAAAGCCTACTGGGCAACCAGATTCCTAAACCTGGATGCTAAGTTAGCGGGTGAAAAAAGATTGCTCCAGCTAAATGAGCTAGATGAATTTAGACTCAGTGCCTTTGAAAATGCAAAGATTTATAAGGAAAAGGCAAAGAAGTGACATGACAAGAAGTTATCATCCAGAGTCTTTGAGCCAGGACAAAAAGTTCTACTCTTCAACTCTAGGCTCAGACTGTTCCCAGGAAAACTTAAATCCTGGTGGAGGGGTCCGTATGTAATTACAGGAGTATCACCATATGGATATGTTGAGCTTCAGGATACTGATTCTGACAAAAAGTTCATTGTTAATGGACAGAGGATCAAGCATTATCTTGAAAGCAATTTTGAGCAAGAATGCTCAAAACTGAGGCTTGAATGATTCTCAGTGAAGATCCAGCTAAAGACAATAAAGAAGCGCTTGCTGGGAGGCAACCCAGTCATTAGCAGGTCATCTGTTTTGTTTAATCAAAGTTTGATACATATTCTCGAAGGGCAATTATCAACATTGAAGGAGTTCACAGAGTTACAGAAGGATTCAGTGCAGAAAGCAGAGAAAAAGAGCTTGCTGGCGAAAAAATGCCAGTAAGGGGTACTTTGGGCGTTAAACGCCAGAATGGGCACCATTCTGGGCGTTTAACGCCAGTAAAGGTGCCATTTTGGGCGTTAAACGCCAGAACGGGCACCATTCTGGGCGTTTAACGCCAGGTGTGCAGCATCCTGGGCGTTTAGCAAAACGCCCAGTGATGAAGGGAATTCTGGCGTTTAACGCCAGCCAGGGTACCTGGCTGGGCGTTAAACGCCCACAATGGCCAACATTTGGGCGTTAAACACCAAAATGGATACCATTTTGGGCGTTTAACGCCAGAAAGGTGGGGGACAGATATTTTGCTTTCTAATTAAAATTTTTTCAAACTTTCCTGTATTGATCCATAATTTTCTACATAAACACATTTCAAACTTTCATCATTCACCCTCAGATTTTCAACAAATAAAATCATTCTTTAAATCTCTCTCAAATCCTTCTCAAATCTTCTTCAAAAACTCAAATATTTCTCAAAATTCTTTCCAAATCTTCTCAAATCTCCTTCAGAATTTTTGAAATCTCTCCCCCTCCCTTATAAATACATGTTCGACCATCCCTTTCTCCCCACCATTCAAATTTGCTCTCTTCCTCTCTCCCCTCTTTCCTTTCTTTTGCTTGAGGACAAGCAAACCTCTAAGTTTGGTGTGCTTTTCCGTGATCACTAAGCCAAGATTCATCAAGATCATGGCTCCTAAGGGAAAACAAACCAATTTAAGAGGCAAGAAAGAGAATAATCCAAAGAGTCTTTGGAATCAAGAGAAGTTCTTAACTAAAGAACATGAAGACCATTATCACAAAATAATGGGTCTGAGGTCAGTGATCCCGGAAGTCAAATTCGATCTAAAAGAAGATGAATATCCGGGGATCCAAGAGCAAATTCGAAACAGAGGATGGGAAGTTCTAACCAATCCTGAGATAAAGGTTGGAAGAAATATGGTTCAGGAATTCTACTCAAATCTGTGGCTAACAAATAAGCAGAGAATGACTGGAACTGCGTACCATACCTACAGAACCATGGTCAGAATTCCATCTGGACAAAATAAGAGAAATCTTCAAACTAACTCAACTGCAAGATGATCCTGATTCCTTCAAGAGGAGGATGGTGAGAGTAGATAAAGGGTTGGATCAAGTTCTAGAGGACATATGCCTCCCTGGAACTAAGTGGATAACCAATTCAAAAGGTGTCCCAAACCAACTCAAGAGGGGAGACCTCAAACCAATTGCAAGAGGTTGGCTAGACTTTATTGGGCATTCCATATTGCCCACTAGCAACCGTTCTGAGGTCACTATCAAGAGAGCAGTGATGATTCATTACATTATGCTTGGAAAAGAAGTGGAGGTTCATCATGTGATTGCTTGTGAGATCTACACAATTGCAAATAAGAATTCCACTGAAGCCAAATTGGCTTACCCAAGCTTGATCTCCTTGCTCTGTAAAGAGGCTGGGGTAAAGATGGGAGTAGATAAATTCATACCCATTGAACATCCAATCACCAAGAAGTCAATGGAAGGACAAATGCAAGACAACTCTATCAAAAAGAGGGCGCAGGAGTTCCTCCCTGAATTTCCTGAAATTGACTACTGGGCCAGCCTAGAAGCATCCATCACCAAGTTGCAAGAAACTATGGAACAACTTAAGGACGAACAGCAGAATCAGAACTGCATGCTCTGCAAATTGCTGAAGGAACAAGAGAAGCAAGGGCGTGAACTCCAAGAATTGAAACGCCAAAAGCTCTC
>NC_029777.3:23841850-23842540 GCF_000817695.3 Arachis duranensis
ATTTTTATTATTTTTTAGTTAAAATTCACTTTTCTGGACTTTACTATGAGTTTGTGTGTTTTTCTGAGATTTCAGGTATTTTCTGGCTGAAATTGAGGGTCCTGAGCAAAAATCTGATTCAGAGGTTGAAAAGGACTGCAGATGCTGTTGGATTCTGACCTCCCTGTACTCGAAGTGGATTTTCTAGAGCTACAGAAGCCCAATTGGCGCGCTCTCAACGGCGTTGGAAAGTAGACATCCTTGGCTTTCCAGCAATGTAAATAGTCCATACTTTTCTCGAGATTTGATGGCCCAAACCGGCGTTGCAAATCAGCTTCAGAATTCCCAGCGTTTAACGCCGGAACTGGCATAAAAATTGGAGTTAAACGCCCAAACTGGCATAAAAGCTGGCGTCTAACTCCAGAAAAAGTGTCTACACATGAAAGCTTCAATGCTCAGCCCAAGCACACACTAAGTGGACCCCGGAAGTGGATTTTTACGTCATTTACTCATTTATGTATACCCTAGGTTACTAGTTCACTATTAATAGGATTTTTTGACATTGTATCTAGACCTCATGACACTTTACACGTTTCTCATTGTATCTTTTACAGCATGAGTCTCTAAACCCCATGGTTGGGGGTGAGGAGCTCTGCTGTGTCTTGATGGATTAATGCAATTACTACTGTTTTTCATTCAATCACGCTTGCG
>NC_029777.3:23842701-23843116 GCF_000817695.3 Arachis duranensis
TGGATTCCTTAATCAGAATCTTCGTGGTATAAGCTAGAATTGATGGCGGCATTCAAGAGAATCCGGAAGGTCTAAACCTTGGCTGTGGTATTCTGAGTAGGATTCAAGGATTGAATGACTGTGACGAGCTTCAAACTCCTGAGGGCTGGGCGTTAGTGACAGACGCAAAAGAATCACTGGATTCTATTCCAACCCGATTGAGAACCGACAGATGATTAGCCGTGCTGTGACAGAGCGCATTGAATATTTTCACTGAGAGGATGGGAGGTAGCCATTGACAACAGTGAAACCCTACATACAGCTTGCCATGGAAGGAGCTTTGCGTGCCTGAAAACGATAACAGTAGGAAAGCAGAAATTCAGAAGACAGAGCATCTCCATAACCTCAACCTGTTCTCCATTACTGCAAAACAAGT
>NC_029777.3:23843284-23843549 GCF_000817695.3 Arachis duranensis
TATTACTTGGACGACCCAGTGCACTTGCTGGTTAGTTGTGCGGGATTGCAAAAGTGTGATTGCAATTTCGTGCACCAAACCATTTGAATCTGCCTGACTGAGATTTACAAGATGACCATAGCTTGCTTCATACCAACAATCTCCGTGGGTTCGACCCTTACTCGCGTAAGGTTTATTACTTAGACGACCCAGTGCACTTGCTGGTTAGTTGTGCGAAGTTGTGATAAAGAGTTGAGATTGCAATTGTGCGTACCATGTTGATGGT
>NC_029777.3:23851877-23854286 GCF_000817695.3 Arachis duranensis
TTTCACTGAGAGGATGGGAGGTAGCCACTGACAACGGTGAAACCCTTGCTTAAGCTTGCCATGGAAAGGAGTAAGAAGGATTGGATGAAGACAGTAGGAAAGCAGAGAGACGGAAGGGAAGGCATCTTCATGCGCTTATCTGAAGTTCCTACCAATGAATTACATAAGTATCTCTATCTTTATCTTTTATGTTATTTTCGTTCATCACCATTACCATTTGAGTTTGCCTGACTAAGATTTACAAGATGACCATAGCTTGCTTCAATACTAACAATCTCCGTGGGATCGACCCTTACTCGCGTAAGGTTTATTACTTGGACGACCCAGTGCACTTGCTGGTTAGTTGTGCGAAGTTGTGTAATGCCATGGTATTTGAACACCAAGTTTTTGGGGTTCATGACCGGGGATTATGAGAGTTGTGAAAAGTATTGTTCACAATTTCGCGCACCAGCCAGCCATGTCTAATTTCTTTAGACTGAAGCTTTAGACTAACATTGCATGATTCCTAGAATTCTCATTAAGAATTTTGATACCCTTATTTTCTTTTTTTCAATCAATTTTTGAAAAAATCCAAAAAAAAATTACAAAATCATAAAAAACCAAAAATATTTCTTGTTTGAGTCTAGTGTCTCATTTTAAGTTTGGTGTCAATTGCATGCTTCTGTTCTTCTTGCATTTATCATGTGTCTTCATTGATCTTCAAGTTGTTCTTGATGATTTACTTGCTCTGATCTTTAAATTCTCTTGTTTTGTGTGTTTTGTTGTTTCTCATATGCATTCTCAATTTGTTAGTGTTAGTAGTATACAAACTTCTAAGTTTGGTGTCTTGCATGCATTGTTCATTTGATTTTAGTTGCATTTTGATTTTTCCTCATCATTAAAATTTTTTAATTTGTGTCTTTTCAAGTCAATAATGCAGAGAATTGAAGATTCAGAACATACAGCAGAGGAATTACACAGAAAAAGATGGGCGTTCAAAACGCCCAATGAAGAAGGAAAACTGGCGTTTAAACGCCAGCCAGGGCACCTGGCTGGGCGTTTAACACCCAAAAGGGTAGCATTTTAGGCGTTAAACGCCAGAATGTATACCATTCTGGGCATTTAATGCCAGGATGGCACAAGAGGGAAGATTCTGTTTTTAATTCAATTTTTTTTCATGTTTTCATAATTTTTCAAAATCAAATCTTTTTCAAATCATATCTTTTCAATCATATATTTTCAAAATCAATTTTTTTTCCATTTTCAAAAATACTTGCTAACAATTAATGATTTGATTCAACATTTCAAGTATGTTGCCTTTTCTGTTGAGAAAGGTTTAATGTCTGAATCATATCTTTCAAATTTCTTGTTAGCCAAGTCATTAATTTTCAAAATCAAATCTTTTTTTAAATTGTTTTTCAAATCATATCTTTTCAATCATATCTCTTTAAAACCATAACTTTTCAATCATATCTTTTTAATCACATCTTTTTCAAAATAGTTTTCAATCATATCTTTTTTATTTCTAATTTCAATATCTTTTTCAAAAATCATTTAATTTCTTTCCCACTCTTAGTTTTCGAAAATCATCAATCAATTTTCAAAATTTCTTTTAATTAATTCACTTTAATTTTCAAAAATTTCTTTCCCTCTTCTCACATCCTTCTATTTATGGACTAACACTACTCCTCAATGCACAATTCGAACTCTATCTTTCTTGATAAGTTCGAATTCTTCTACCTCTTCCTTCTATTTTTCTTTTCCTCTGACTCCTCAAGGAATCTCTATACTGTGACATAGGGGATTCCATATTTTCTTGTTCTCTTCTCTTTCATATGAGCAGGAGCAAGGACAAAAGCATTCTTGTAGAGGCTGACCCTGAACCTGAAAGGACCTTGAAGCGAAAGCTAAGAGAAGCTAAAGCACAACTCTTTGTAGAGGACCTAGCAGAATTCTTCAAAGAAGAAGACATGGCAGCCGAAAATAACAACAATGCCAACAATGCAAGGAAGGTGATGGGTGACTTTACTGCACCTACTCCCGACTTCTATGGGAGAAGCATCTCTATCCCTGCCATTGGAGCAAACAACTTTGAGCTTAAGCCTCAATTAGTTTCTCTAATGCAACAGAAACCTTCAGACAGAAGGAAGGTGAATCCCTCTATGAAGCTTGGGAAAGATACAAACAATTGATCAGAAAGTGTCCCTCTGCCATGCTTTCTGAATGGAGCATCATAGGTATCTTCTATGATGGTCTGTCTGAACTGTCCAAGATGTCATTGGACAGCTCTGCTGGAGGATCTCTTCATCTGAAGAAGACGCCTGCAGAAGCCAAAGAACTCATTGAAATGGTTGCAAATAACCAATTCATGTACACTTCTGAAAGGAATCCTGTGAACAATGGGACGAATCAGAAGAAAGGAGTTCTTGA
>NC_029777.3:23854356-23854851 GCF_000817695.3 Arachis duranensis
AATAAAATATTGACTCAGCAAGTCAATATGATTTCTCAAAGTCTGTCTGGAATGCAAGCTGCCCCAGACCGTACTAAGGACGCTTCATCTGAAGAAGAAGCTTATGATCCTGAGAACCCTTCAATGGAAGAGGTGAATTACATAGGAGAACCTTATGGAAACACCTATAATCCTTCATGGAGAAATCATCTGAATCTCTCATGGAAGGATCAACAGAGACCTCAACAAGGTTTCAATAACAATAATAGTGGAAGAAATAGGTTTAGCAATGGCAAGCATTTTCCATCATCTTCTCAGCAACAGACAGAGAGTTCTAAGCGGAATACTTCTGACTTAGCAACCATGGTCTCTGATCTAATCAAAACCACTCAAAGTTTCATGACTGAAACAAGGTCCTCCATTAGAAACTTGGAAGGACAAGTGGGTCAGCTGAGTAAGAAAGTTACTGAACTCCCTCCTAGTACTCTTCCAAGCAATACAGAAGAAAATCCAAAA
>NC_029777.3:23854974-23855546 GCF_000817695.3 Arachis duranensis
CACTGGCCTCCAATGAGTTCCCTAATGAGGAACCATGGGAATCTGAGGCTCACACTGAGACCATAGAGATTCCATTGGATTAACTTCTGCCATTCATGAGCTCTGATGAGTATTCTTCCTCTGAAGAGGATGAAGATATCACTGAAGAGCAAGTTGATAAGTACCTTGGAGCAACCATGAAGCTAAATGACAAGTTATTTGGTAATGAGACTTGGGAGGATGAACCCCCTTTGCTCACCAAAGAACTGGCTGACTTGTCTAGGCAGAAACTACCTCAAAAGAGACAGGACCCTGGGAAGTTCTCAATACCTTGTAAAATAGGCACCATGACCTTCAAGAAAGCTCTGTGTGACCTAGGGTCAAGCATAAACCTCATGCCTCTCTCTGTAATGGAGAAGCTAGGGATCTTTGAGGTACAAGCTGCAAGAATCTCACTAGAGATGGCAGATAATTCAAGAAAACAAGCTTATGGACTTGTAGAGGATGTTTTGGTAAAAGTTGAAGACCATTACATCCCTGCTGATTTCATAGTCCTAGAGACTGGGAAGTGCATGGATGAATCCATCATCCTT
>NC_029777.3:23856125-23859182 GCF_000817695.3 Arachis duranensis
TCAACACCTCTTCCCCAAAAACCCCTCACCTATCAAATCCCATTATTCTCTTCACCACTCACATCCATCCTTCATAAAACCCCACCTACCTCACCATTCAAATTCAAACCACTTTCCCTCCCAAACCCACCCATAATGGCTGAATTACAAAGCCTCCTCCATCTCCTCCATTTCTTCTTCTTCTACTATCTTCTTTCTTCTTTTTCTCGAGGACGAGCAAACCTTCTAAGTTTAGTGTGGTAAAAGCATTGCTTTTTGTTTTTCCATAACCATTTATGGCACCTAAGGCCGGAGAAACCTCTAGAAAGAGGAAAGGGAAGGCAAAAGCTTCCACCTCCGAGTCATGGGAGATGGAGAGATTCATCTCAAGGGTGTATCAAGACCACTTCTATGAAGAAGGTGATCCCCGAAGTCCCTTTCAAACTCAAAAAGAGTGAATATCTGGAGATCCGACATGAGATCCGAAGAAGAGGTTGGGAAGTTCTTACCAACCCCATTCAACAAGTCAGAATCTTAATAGTTCAAGAGTTCTATGCCAATGCATGGATCACCAAGAACCATGATCAAAGTGTGAACCCGGACCCAAAGAATTGGCTTACAATGGTTCGGGGGAAATGCTTAGATTTTAGTGTGGAAAATGTAAGGTTGGCATTCAACTTGCCCATGATGCAAGGAGATGAACACCCTTACACTAGAAAGGTCAACTTTGATCAAAGGTTGGACCAAGTCCTCATAGACATTTGTGAAGAGGGCACTCAATGGAAGAGAGATTCAAGAGGGAAGCCGGTTCAACTGAGAAGGCATGACCTCAAGCCCATGGCTAGAGGATGGTTGGAGTTTATCCAATGCTCAATTATTCCCACTAACAACCGGTCCGAAGTTACTATGGACCGGGCTATCATGATTCATAGCATCATGATTGGAGAGAAAGTAGAAGTTCATGAGGTTATATCCCAAGAACTTTATAAGGTGGCAGACAAGTCCTCTACCTTGGCAAGGTTAGCTTTCCCTCATCTCATTTGTCACCTCTATTATTCAGTTGGAATTGACATAGAGGGAGACATCCTCATTGATGAAGACAAGCCCATCACTAAGAAGAGGATGGAGCAAACAAGAGATCCCACTCACCATGAAATCCCTGAGATACCTCAAGCGATGCACTTTCCTCCATAAAACTATTGGGAGCAAATCAACACCTCCCTAGGAGAATTGAGTTCCAACATGGGACAACTAAGGGTGGAGCACTAAGAACATTCCATCCTCCTCCATGAACTTAGAGAAGATCAAAGAATCATGAGAGAGGAGCAACAAAGGCAAGGAAGAGACATTGAGGAGCTCAAGCACTCCATAAGATCTTCAAGAGGAAGAACAAGCCGCCATCACTAAGGTGGACCCGTTCTTTAATCTCCTTGTTCTTTATTTTCCTATTTTTCGAATTTTCATGCTTATGTTTATCTATGTTTGTGTCTTATGATCATTAGTGTCCTAGTGTCTATGCCTTAAATTTATGAATGTCCTATGAATCCATCACATTTCTTAAATAAAAAAAATGTTCTTAATTGAAAAGGAGAAGGATTGCATGAATTTTGAATTTTATAGCAGATTAATCATTTTGATGTAGTGGCAATACTTTATTTTCTGAATGTATGCTTGAACAGTGCATATGTCTTTTGAATTTTTTGATCATGAATGTTGGCTCTTGAAAGAATGATGAAAAAGGAGACATGTTACTGAGGATCTGAAAAATCATAAAAATCATTCTTGAAGCAAGAAAAAGCATTGAATTCAAAAAAAAAAAAACAAAAAAAGAAGAAAAAGAAAAAAATAAAATTGTGATCCAAGGCAAAAAGAGTGTGCTTAAGAACCTTGGACACCTCTAATTGGGGACTCTAGCAAAGCTGAGTCACAATCTGAAAAGGTTCACCCAGTTATGTGTCTGTGGCATGTATGTATCCGGTGGTAATACTGGAAGACAGAGTGCTTTGGGCCACAGCCAAGACTCATAAAGTAGCTATGTTCAAGAATCATCATACTTAACTAGGAGAATCAATAATACTATCTGGATTCTGAGTTCCTATAGAATCCCATCATTCTGAATTTCAAAGGATAAAGTGAGATGCCAGTATTTTCTGGCTGAAATTGAGGGACCTGAGCAAAAATCTGATTCAGAGGCTGAAAAGGACTGCAGATGCTGTTGGATTCTGACCTCCCTGCACTCGAAGTAGATCTTCTGGAGCTACAGAAGCCCAATTGGCGCGCTCTTAACTGCTTTAGAAAGTAGACATCATGGGCTTTCCAGAAATATATAATAGTCTATACTTTGCTCGAGATTTGATGGCCCAAACAGGCGTTCCAAGTCAGCTCAAGAATTTTGGCGTAAAACGCCGGAGCTGGCACAAGAATGGGAGTTAAACGCCCAAACTGGCACAAAAGCTGGCATTTAACTCCAAGAAGAGTCTCTACACGAAAATGCTTCAATGCTCAGCCGAAGCACACACCAAGTGGGCCCGAAAGTGGATTTTTATGTCATTTACTCATTTCTGTAAACCCTAGCTACTAATTATCTATAAGTAGGGCCTTTTGCTATTGTATTTTCATCTTTTGATCACTTTAGATCTCTAGATCATCTTTGGACGTCTAGTTCTTAGATTATGGGAGGCTGGCCATTCGGCCATGCCTAGACCTTATTCTTATGTATTTTCAACGGTGGAGTTTCTACACACCATAGATTAAGGTGTGGAGCTCTGCTGTACCTCGAGTATTAATGCAATTACTATTGTTCTTCTATTCAATTCGGCTTATTCTTGTTCTAAGATATCACTTGTTACTCAACTTGATGAATGTGATGATCTGTGACACTCATCATCATTCTCACCTATGAACGTGTGCCTGACAACCACCTCCGTTCTACCTTAGATTGAATGGATATCTCTTGGATCCCTTAATCGGAATCTTCGTGGTATAAGCTAGAATTGATGGCGGCATTCAAGAGAATCCGGAAGGTTTAAACCTTGTCTATGGTATTCTGAGTAGGATTCAATGATTGAATGACTATGA
>NC_029777.3:23859383-23873130 GCF_000817695.3 Arachis duranensis
CATACAGCTTGCCATGGAAAGGAGTAAGAAGGATTGGATGAAGACAGTAGGAAAGCAGAGAGACGGAAGGGACAAAGCATCTCCATACGCTTATCTGAAATTCTCACCAATGAATTACATAAGTATCTCTATCTTTATTTTATGCTTTATTCATAAATCACCTATAACCATTTGAGTCTGCCTGACTGAGATTTACAAGATGACCATAGCTTGCTTCATACCAACAATCTCCGTGGGATCGACCCTTACTCGCGTAAGGTTTATTACTTGGACGACCCAGTGCACTTGCTGGTTAGTTGTGCGAAGTTGTGATAAAGAGTTGAGATTGCAATTGTGCGTACCATGTTGATGGCGCCATTGATGATCACAATTTCGTGCACCAACTTCCATGAAACTGGCAATTTTGCTGCATTAGCATGATCAGGTTTATGCTGACCTTAAATTCATAGAAGCCAGGAGAGCCCGCAGTTCTCCTGATTTGTGTTTTCCTCTTTTGTTCCATAGTGACTTTGGTGTTTCTATATACACAAATAAGAGATAAAGAAAAATGGGACTCTCTATGTCAAAGTCTAGAGGATTCCTAGTGAGATACCCAATTTTTTTTAATTCGAAAATAAATAAAAAATTCAAAAATAAATAAAATGAAATAAAAATAACTTAGGAAATTCGAAAAATTAAAAAAATTAGGAAGAAAAAGATTTAAAATTTTTGAAATTAAAAAAGAAAGTAAAAGATAACACCAACTTTTGAAATTGAGTTAGAACAAAATAAACAACCAACAAGATTTGAAAATAAGATAGAAGATTTGATTTTGAAAATTTTGAAATTTAAAAAGAAAGATTCAATCAAAGATTTGAAAAATTAAATTTGAAAAGAAAAAGTCAAACAAGATAAGATAAGATTTGAAAATTTAAAGATTTTGAAATTCAAATTTAAAAGGAAGACTAAAGAAACACCAAACTTAAAATGAAAACTAGATAAAGCAAACAATAAATTAAAAAGATTTGAAATAAAAAGGCAAGTTTTGAAAATTAAGGAAGAAACAGTCAAGATAAGATTTTGAAACTTAAAAATTAAAAAGAAGGAGTCAAGAGAAAGAAACAAGATAAAATAAGATTTAAAAATTTAAAGATTGGAGATTTGATTTTGAAATGTTTTGAAAATTGGAAAGAGAAAGTCAATGAGAGATCTTGAAATTCAAATTTGAAAAAGAGAAAAACTAACAAAATACTAAAATTTTAAAATTTGAATTTAAAAGAAGGATAAGATAACAAAGTTTTAAAATTAAAGAAAAAGATAAGATAAAGATCAAGGAAGAAAAGATAAGCAAGAAAATTGAATTTAAATAAAAAGATTACTAACGGGACACCAAACCTTAAAATTTTAAACCAAGATAGAGAATATTTTCGAAAATATATAATTATTTTTTTTGAAATTTAAAAACAAAAGAAAAACTCAAGACGGACAACGAATTAAAAGAATTTGACATCAAAGACACTAATTTTGAAAAATTGGAGAGAAAAAAAACACTTCAAGACACCAAACTTAAAAATTTTGAATTCAAACAATAGAAAACACTAAGAAAAACTCAAACACAAAGAAAGAAAATAAGAACAATTTTTGAAAACTCAAGAAAAGATATGAAAACCAAAGGGACACCAAACTAAAGACTTGACACAAGACTCAAACAAAAGAAAGAATGACTAAAGATGAAAATATTTTTGAAAAAGTTTTTTAGGAAAATTTTCAAAAATTAACAAGAAAAAAATTAAAAGAAAGCTAGTAAAAAGTACCTGATCTAAGCAGCAAGACAACTGGTAGTTTGTCAATCTCGAACAATCCCCGATAACGGTGCCAAAAATTTTGGTGCGTGAAATTAGAACTCGCACAACTGAACCGGTAAGTATATCGGGTCGTCCAAGTAATACCTCAGGTGAGTGAGGGTCGAACCCACGAGAATTGTCGGATTGAGCAAGCAATGGTTATCTTGCAAATCTTAGTCAGACGAATAGAAAAGAGAGCTGTTGTTGTAAACGCATAAAACAGAATAATAAGAAAAACAATATTCAATTGGTGGAGAAACAATGATAGAGAATCTGTTAAGGCCTTGGAGATGCTTGTTCTTCCGGATTAATACTTCTTGCTGACTACTTCAACAATGAGTGATTCATTCAATGGTAAGGCTGTAAGTGATTAAGCTAGGCCAATGGTCATTAATCTCCTCTATCCAAGCCAAATACCAGGCCGTTGATCAATCAGTCTGGATGAGGGTGACACTCACGCATTTTAATATCTGATGATCCTACTCAAAACGCCACAGACAAGGTCGGATCTTCCGGATCAGAGAATGAACCTCTATGATTCTAGCCTTAACACCACAGAAACCTCACTTACCCATGGCTAATGAGATTTTAGGTCACATATCTCAATTAGCCCAAACAACTTATTGAAATCTGTGATGCATTCTCAAGCCGTAGCTCAATACTATCCCGCCATGGACTCGTAAGAAGTTGTAGAATAAGGGGTTATACACCAGTTCCACCCCTGGTTCATAAGAATGAAGAACAAAAATGCATCATAGAATGAAATCAAACATGTATTAAAGTAGAAGAGTAATGATATCAATCCATAGGAATGAGTAGAGCTCCTATCCTTAACCTAGGAGGTTTAGTTGCTCATAATTTACAGAAAAAATGGAAAAAGTAATGTGTATGTACTTCTCCCCTCCTGGGAGGCATGATCCTCAGGAGGAAGGAAATACCTTGTTTATAATAAAAACTCTAAGACTAAACCTAAAAGATATTGTTTTTAATTAAAAATTACAAAAGGAAAATAGAAAAAAAAAAAAAAATAACAAAGAAAAGAAAAAATTCTTTGTTTTGAGGTAGATTTTTTTGTATCTGAGGACATTATTTCTTGACTAAGAAATATAATATTCAATATTGTAGTTCACTTTTTCTTTAGGTAAGTAAGAATTTGTTGTAGGCAGCTCGGTGAGGGACTTTTTTATTTTTAAAACTTAATGTCTTGCTGGCTTTCACTACAAATGGTGCACATGATCTGTTTTACACAACAAATGCAGACCCTTATATTTATTTATTTTTTTGCTGTGGTTGCCGTTTTATTGAATCATTACAAAATGCACTCTTGATATGATTAAAGATTTTGCCTCAGATTTATTAGATTGGTCTTGAGAATTGCTTTTCATGCATTCTTGTCAAACAGTTCCATAACTATGCATTGGACAATGTTATGAGACCACAGCAGACAGAAGTTTGTGCTACAGATAAAGTCTGCAGTTGCAGGCATTGTGGAGGCAAGGCAGATGGGACAGACTCCTTGATTTGTGATTCATGTGAGGAGATGTACCATGTATCTTGTATTGTGCCGGCTTTGAAGGAATTACCTGAAAAAAGCTGGTTCTGTGCCAATTGTACTGCTATTGAAATAAGATCTCCACATGATAATTGTGTGGTGTGTGAAAGGTTGAATGCCCCAAAGTCCTTGAACAACATTGTTGGTGATGAGAGCATTCCTACAAATGATGAAACACACAATGAATTGGAGGAAAATTCAAATTGTACATATGGGATCGAGGTGTCCATAGGGAGAAGAAACTTGCCTGATTGCAAAATTTGTAGGGAGGAAGTAGATGGAGAAGATGTACGGATATGCGGTCACAATTCATGCCCTAGTAAATACTATCATGTAAGGTGTTTGTCCACTAAGCAGGTCCAGTCATATGCTCACTGTTGGTACTGCCCTTCTTGTTTATGTCGAGTTTGCCTCGTTGATCGAGATGATCACAAGATTGTTCTCTGTGATGGTTGCGACCATGGATACCACATCGATTGCATGGAGCCTAAACGGACTACCATTCCAAAAGGCAACTGGTTCTGCAGAAAATGCGATGCAGGGATCCAAGCAATACGCCGGGCTAAAAAGACATATGAGAATTTCAATTTTAGAACTGGCGAAGATGTTTCAAAGCCTAAGTATAAGCTTGGTAAGAAATGGAAACAAGGACGAGAATTGGAGAAAGATGGAGGAATGGACATGCTTTTAACAGCAGCCAACACACTTAAATTTGAAGAGAACTTGGCTAGTAGCTAGATTGGTTAATAAAAAGCATGAATTCCTTGACGGCATATGCATTAACTGGTAAAACCCGATTACTTAGCATTTTGTGCATTATTTTGATTATTGACTCATTTTGTTAGGCTGTAGAACTGCCACATTTAGCTGACTTTTGGGTACAAAATCATTTGAAACATAGGACTATAGAGGCCGAAAAGATAAACCACCAAAAAACTGTATGCAAGAGTAAGTTGGTCATAACAATTATGTAGTACATATGGGTGATATGAAACTTGATTGTCTCCTTTGCTACTTGTGAATTGTAAGATATTGAGTGGCCCAACTTATGGCAATTACGACTTGTTTTGTGTTCCTTTTTAGGTCCTAAACATGCTTGTGATAAAAAGATTTTGCACTCCTGTTTTGGGTTTCTCAGAGAACTGCTGTTATCAAGAAGATCCTTTCTAAATGTTTCTCAAGAAGAGTTAATTTCTTTGAAGGAACCGAAGGCTGTGTTATATTTATTATTTGAAGGAACAAGAAACAAAGCGCTTGACATTAACAATCAGAAAATCTCCAATTTATTAAGGGAGTGGGTGATAAAATTAACTCATACCTTTGCAAGTAAAACGAGCGGCAGCTTAGATGGGGCAACTGTAATCTTCAATATTGATTTTGTTAGATCTGCTGAGAAGCCAGCAAATGCATCCGATTATCAAATATTCGTATAGGTATACTTATCCTAATCAAAACCTAATGACCTATCATGTAACATGTATACCTGTCCTAATAACAACCTAATGACCTATCATGTAACATGTATACCTGTCCTAATAACAACCTAATGACCTATCATGTAACATGTATACCTGTCCTAATAACAACCTAATGACCTATCATGTAACATGTATACATTTTTTATTTTTTTGGATCAGTGGGGGGCCAAAAGGCGCAGAGACGTACTTTATAATCAAAGGTAAAAAATATCAATGATAATGATTCATTTTGAAGTGGAGTAAAATTACCTTTAAAAGAGCGGATAGAGAGATCCAGAGAATGAAAGAGGAAGAAAAAGCTACAGGGTTTGGACTTCAGAGAGGAGAACCAAAGAAGGATGCAACTTCTAAAGGAGAATATAGTAACATTATGGAGACAATCGGAGAAGTTTTGGGGATAGCGGTCTAGATTAAAATGGCTGTGATGAGGGGACAAAAATACGATATTCTTTCATACCACCACTATTTACAGAAGACAAAGAGAATAGAAAGGCTGAAGAATGTGATAAGAGAATTTTTGCCGGTTTAGAATCGATCAAAAGCAAGAATCAATTCATTGGTAGTATCGTCTAAACCAACAATGAACTCTCTTAATCAAATGTCAATTTCAAAACACAATATAAATTGAGAGTAATTAAACATCGGGTCATCTTCTCTAGGATGCAATTGAAATGTTATACGCTTTCGGTTGTGACAAAAAAGGGGTTTTGCAATTAAAGAACTAAAGATTGAAAGAACTTAATATATAAAAGAACTAAGCAATGATCAAAATTGGAAATTAACAAGCAAAGGTAAACAAGATCAAGACTAGTGAAAATGCTCTAAATGCAATAAGGAGACTTGACTTGGGAATTAAGAATCCAAGGAATCCTATCATCGCTATAACCACAACTATGATAATTGTCATGAGTTAGTCTCGCCTAGTTAACCCCAACCATCGAGGAGTAAGTCAAGCAAGCATAATTGACCTTAATCCATAAGTCCTAGCCAACTTACCAAACTAGTTAATATAAAGCTAGCGTCAATGGAAACAAAATCCAACTAACTCCCCAAGAATTACCACTAAATGTCGGACATTATGACTTTAGTATCGTAGGAACTCAAACTACAAGCCAAGGTATGAAAATCCACTCAAGATCTAAAGTTGGCATTTTCACAAACACCTTGTGTGCATAAAACCAAAACATGGAAGTTTGCAAAGTAAAATAGAAAGCTATAACCAACTATGCACAAAATCAACAATAAACATCCAAACAAACATAAAGAAGGCATGAAACATTAAATTCATCAATCAAAACTTCAAGAAACTAAAAATTGCAATTATAAACAAAGTAACTTGAACCAAAGGAAATGAAAATAAAGACAATGCAATTAAAGTGAAATTAAAGAGTACTTACAATTAAAGATGATCAAAATCCAAAATTAAGCTTGCTATAAAATGTTACATGAGAATGGAAAATGAAACCCTAAGAGAGCAATGCTACACTACTCCTACTCCTACTCCTAATTACTCTTCTAAGTGAGCTCCCTTTGAAATGTGTTGAATCTCCCTTCATATAGCACTCCAATTCAGCCTTCAGGCCTTCCAAAATGGGCCAAAAGGCCTCAGAAAACGCGTTGCACGTGTTGGGTCCTGTGCGGATGCACAGATGTGTGCGTCTGCACACTTGGTTGAAAGTTGACCTGTGCATACGCACAGGTACTCGTGCGCACACACACATGAAAATTCTCGCTTGTGCGTACGCACACAGGGTGGTGCGCACACACACTTTGCTATGTGTGCTTTTTCTTGTTTTCTTCATTTTTTCTCCCTTGTACATGCTTTCTTCCACTTTTGGCCATCTATTCTTGCCTAAATGACCTGAAATCACTAAATAAAATATATCACGACATCGAATGGCATTAAAGTAGAATTAAAATAACTCATTTAGGCACAAAAACGCATGTTTTCACATTTAGGCTCATTTTAGGGACAAAACATAAAAGTATGCTCTTTTGGTGCTTAAGTGTGAGTTCTTGTGCAAGAATCCATCCAAATTGAGTCAAAATACACCATCAAATATGGACTCATCACTACTCCCTTTCAGGCATTCAACCTCCTCTCTGCCCCCTTCAGGGCGTTCAACTTCAATCATGCTCCCTCCGGGGCATTCAACTTCAGTTCTGCTGTAGTGATTCCTCCACTCTTGAGCTTCCTTCCTAACTGGAGTCCTCTTGGATGAGTATAAGTACTGGTTATTGGCAACCATCTCAGTGAGCACATATTTCTCTTCGTGTCTCCCTATAAAATACAGAGAACTGCCTGTAGAGTGATCTACTAACCTCTTGGCCATCTTAGAGATAGCTTCATAGATGATGACTGTTCTTGCCCCAACCTGAAAACATATGAGGGACAATTCTGAACATCAGCTTGTACCTTTCTCAAGCATCATAGAGGGACTCGTTATCTTTCTGTCTAAAGGTTTGAACGTCTGTTATTAACTTAGTCAGCCTTTGTGAAGGAGAGAACCTGTTCACGAATTTGTTAACAAGCTTCTCCCAAGTGTTCAGACTTCCCCTAGGTTTAGCAAGCCACCAATCCAGTGCTTGACCCTTCACAGCAAATGGGAAGAGTCTGGAGACTTTAGGGTCTACTCCATTGGTCTCTACAATGTCATAGAACTGCAGAAAGTCGGAGATGAATTTCTTGGGGTTTTCCTATGGACTTCCATGAAACTGGAAATTTTGCTACATTAGCATGATCAGGTTTATGCTGACCTTAAATTCATAGAAGCCAGGAGAGCCCGCAGTTCTCCTGATTTGTGTTTTCCTCTTTTGTTCCATAGTGACTTTGGTGTTTCTATATACACAAATAAGAGATAAAGAAAAATGGGACTCTCTATGTCAAAGTCTAGAGGATTCCTAGTGAGATACCCAATTTTTTTTAATTCGAAAATAAATAAAAAATTCAAAAATAAATAAAATGAAATAAAAATAACTTAGGAAATTCGAAAAATTAAAAAAATTAGGAAGAAAAAGATTTAAAATTTTTGAAATTAAAAAAGAAAGTAAAAGATAACACCAACTTTTGAAATTGAGTTAGAACAAAATAAACAACCAACAAGATTTGAAAATAAGATAGAAGATTTGATTTTGAAAATTTTGAAATTTAAAAAGAAAGATTCAATCAAAGATTTGAAAAATTAAATTTGAAAAGAAAAAGTCAAACAAGATAAGATAAGATTTGAAAATTTAAAGATTTTGAAATTCAAATTTAAAAGGAAGACTAAAGAAACACCAAACTTAAAATGAAAACTAGATAAAGCAAACAATAAATTAAAAAGATTTGAAATAAAAAGGCAAGTTTTGAAAATTAAGGAAGAAACAGTCAAGATAAGATTTTGAAACTTAAAAATTAAAAAGAAGGAGTCAAGAGAAAGAAACAAGATAAAAAAAGATTTAAAAATTTAAAGATTGGAGATTTGATTTTGAAATGTTTTGAAAATTGGAAAGAGAAAGTCAATGAGAGATCTTGAAATTCAAATTTGAAAAAGAGAAAAACTAACAAAATACTAAAATTTTAAAATTTGAATTTAAAAGAAACATAAGTTAACAATGTTTTAAGATTAAAGAAAAAGATAAGATAAAGATCAAGGAAGAAAAGATAAGCAAGAAAATTGAATTTAAATAAAAAGATTACTAACGGGACACCAAACCTTAAAATTTTAAACCAAGACAGAAAATATTTTTGAAAATATATATATTTTTTTGAAATTTAAAAATAAAAGAAAAACATTAGACGGACACCGAACTTAAAGAATTTTAAATCAAAGACACTAAATTCGAAAAATTGGAGAGAAAAAAACACTTCAAGACACCAAACTTAAAAATTTTGAATTCAAACGATTGAAAACACTAAGAAAAACTCAAACACAAAGAAAGAAAATAAGAACAATTTTTTAAAACTCAAGAAAAGATATGAAAACCAAAGGGACACCAAACTTAAGACTTGATACAAGACTCAAACAAAAGAAAGAATGACTAAAGATGAAAATATTTTTGAAAAAGATTTTAAGAAAAATTTTCAAAAATTAACAAGAAAAGAAATTAAAAAAAGCTAGTAAAAAGTACCTGATATAAGCAGCAAGACAACCGGTAGTTTGTCAATCTCGAACGATCCCCGACAATGGTGCCAAAAATTTGGTGCGTGAAATTAGAACTCACACAACTGAACCAGCAAGTATACTGGGTTGTCCAAGTAATACCTCAAGTGAGTGAGGGTCGATCCCACGAGGATTGTCGGATTGAGCAAGCAATGGTTATCTTGCAAATCTTAGTCAGACGAATAGAAAAGAGAGCTGTTGTTGTAAACGCATAAAACAGAATAATAAGAAAAACAATACTCAATTGGTGGAGAAACAACGATAGAGAATCTGTTAAGGCCTTGAAGATGCTTGTTCTTCCGAATTAATACTTCTTACAAACTACTTTAACAATGAGTGATTCATTCGATGGCAAGGTTGTAAGTGATTAAGGCAGGGCTAGTTGTCATTAATCTCCTTTATCCAAACCAAATACTAGGTCGTTGATCATTCAGTCTAGATGAGGGTGACACGCACACATTTTAATCTTTGATGATCCTACTCAAAATGCCACAGACAAGGTCGAATCTTCCGGATCGGAGAATGAAGCTCTATGATTCTAGCCTTAACAACACAGAAACCTCAATTACCCATGACTAATGAGATTTTAGGTCACATATCTCAATTAGCCCAAACTACTTGTTGAAATCTGTGATGCATTCTCAAGATGTCGCTCAATACTATCCCGCCAAGGACTCGCAAAAAGTCGTAGAATAAGGGGTCATACGCCAGTTCCACCCTAGATTCATAAGGATAAAGAACAAAAATGCATCATAGAATGAATCAAACATGTATTAAAGTAGAAGAGTAATGATATCAATCCATAATTTACTGAGAAAACGGGAAAAGTAATGTGTCAGTGCTTCTTCCCTCCTGGGAGGCATGATCCTCAAGAGGACGGAAATCCCTAAATTATAATAAAAACTCTAAGATTAAACCTAAAAGATATTGTTTTTAATTAAAAATTACAAAAGAAATATAGAATAAGCTAATAAGTGCTAAAATCCACTTTAGGACCCACTTGGAGAGTGTTTGGGCTGATGCCTGGCGTCCAATTTAGGTTCTGGGCCTTCAACTCTGGTCCCTGCTCCCTGGCTAGCGTTGAACGCCAGTTTAGGCATTCAACTTGGAGGGTTGGTCCTTCTTGGGCATTCCAATACAAAGAAAAGTATTGACCATTATATATTGCTGAAAAGCCCTGAAAGTTGGCTTTCTAACACCTCTAAGAGAGCATCAATTGGACCTCTATAGCTCACGATATGCTCATTGGAATGCACGGAAGTCGGGAACTGACAACATCTGCTATCCTTTTGTTGCCTCAAAATCAAACTTTGCCAAAACTTCCAAATTCACCAAAAAACACCTAAAATCATAGAAAAATCACAAAAAATCAAAGTAGCATCCAAAAAGTAATTTTTTCACTAAAACCTACTAAAACATAATAAAACTTAACAACATATACTAAAAACACTAAGAAAATAATGCCAAAAAGTGTATAAAATATCTGCTCATCAGAATACCAAACAGAAACTATTGCTTGTCCTCAAGCAACCAAAAACAAGTAGGACTAAAAAGAAGAGAAAGATATAATAAGTCTTAGAGTTTTCCATGAAGGTCAGTTCCAATTAATTGAATGGGGCTATTAGCTCTTTACTTCTGAATAGTTTTGGCATGTTACTTTCCTTTGAAGCTCAGAAATGTTGACATCTATTGGAACTAGAATCTGAATGATATTATTGATTCTCATCTTTTTGCTTTTCTTGATTCTTGAACACAACCTCTTGTTGGTGCTTTGCACCTTTGAGCCTAGCCGTGACTCTAACCATTTTGTTTTTTTGTATTACAACAGGATACATAAACGCTGCATGAGATATCTTCTACCTAATTTTTTTTTAATTTTCAAAATTGAACTACTAGACTAGAAAGCAAAGGAAATCCTAATAGTGATCATGCAAGAGCTAGAATAGAAAACAAAAAATAGAACAGAATACTGAAAAATAGAAAGGAAGGGGGAATGAAACTCAACCACTGTAGTGCTTATAGAGGTCTACGTGGACAATATTGTCATGAAGACCAAAGAAAAAATCAGTCTATTGTCTGACTTATCAGAAGTATTTAACACCAGAAGGCAGCATGGGATGAGACTAAATCCCTCAAGGTGCACTTTTGCAGTGGAAGTCAAAAAATTCTTTGGGTTTATACTCACCTAAAGGAGAATCAAAGCCAATCCGAATAAATACAAAACGATACTAGAGATGAAAAGTCCGACATGTCTTAAAGAAGTCCATCAATTTAATGAGAGGTTAGCAGCCTTAACTAGGTTCTTGGTGGGGTCAGTCCTAAAATCTCTACCTCTATTTTTAATACTCAAGAAGGGATGCCAATTCAAGTGGACCAAGAATATGAGCAAGTCCTTCAAGACTGTAGGAACTTCCTGAGTCAGCCACCGATTCTTACCCAACCTGGAAAAGGAGATGAGCTCGTACTATAGTTAGCCGTTGCAAGCAAGGCTAGAGTCTCTGCTCTCATCCAAGAAGATGAAAATAGATAGCAATCAGTTTACTTTACTAGCAAGGCCTTACAGGGGGCAGAACTAAACTATTAGAAAATAGAAAAGTTCGCGTAAGCCCTTGTCCTCACCTCTAAAAAGCTCTGACCTTATTTCCAGGATATACTATAAAGGTCCGAACTAACCAACCCATGAAGCACATCCTCTAGAAGATAGATATTAAGGGTCAAATGCTACAATAGGCCATGGAGTTGTTCAAGTTCGATTGGAAATAAGAAACTCGCACAACACTCCAATCTCAATACCTGGATGACCTCTTAGCCGGGTATACAAGAGACAAAGAAGATCCTAAAGCTTGACATTTATATGTAGATAGATTATCAAAAAAAGCTAAAAGTGGAGCAGGAATCATTATTAAGAATGAAGAAGGAACTCAGATAGAATTTTCATTGAAATTTGAGTTTCCAGCTTCCAATAATTAAGTAGAGTATGAGGCCATGCTTGCTGGCTTGAGACTAGCCAAAGAAGTCAGGGCAACAAAATTAACAGTGTTTAGTGACTCTCAAGTAATAACTTCTCAAATAAATGAGACTTATCAAGCTAAAGATCCCAGCATGAAAAAGTACTTGGAAGAAACACTAGAAAAATTAGCCCAATTCCAAGAAGCAGAGGTCAAGCACATAACTCAAAAATTCAACAGCCGAGTTGATGCCATCTCTAAATTAGCTACCACTAAGCCATGAGGAAATAATAGAAGCCTAATTCAGGAAACTCTCCATACCCCTTCAATGACCAAAGAAGTCGACAAGTCAAATGCACTGACAATCACTAACCTAAATATGGGATGGACGACCCCCATCATTGAATACTCAAATTTTACGTATTATTGAATACCTCAAACTCGACATTCTCCCTGAAAAGGAAAAAAGAAGCAAGGAGACTCATAAGGGACACATAGGCAGAGTACCCTCAGGCCAATAGACAAGCAGAAACTGCGAATAAGGTCATACTGGCTGGACTTAAGCAAAAACTACAGATGCAAAGGGTGCTTAGGTCGTAGAACTCCCCCAACTCTTATAGGCATATCAGACAACTCCCCATTCAAAAATTGGAAAATCCCCATTTCGACTTACTTATGTCATAGAAGCCATGATTCCTATAGAGGTTAACAAAGAAAGTCCAAGAGTATGATTCTAAAACGAAGTGGAAAACGTCCAAGCTCAAAGGGAAGAACTTGATCTACTTCCAGAAGTCTGAGAACAAGCTCGAATAAGAGAGGAAATATTGAAATAATGAATGATCCTAAGATACAACAAGAAAGTCATTAGAAGAAACTTCGCCATAAATGATTTCATGCTAATCCGAAATGACATCGGAGTGTAGAAGTTGGGCGAAGGAAAGTTGGCTGCAAACTGGAAAGGACCTTACATGATCGTTAAACTCCCACGGTTGTAGCATGCATGATACTATAGCAAGGAAGTGAACCTTGTTCCATGGTGTACTCTTTTTTCCGACTTCATAGTTTTTTACCGATAAGAGTTTTTCCTGAATAGGGTTTTAACGAGGCATCATAACAAGGGCTGGGAGCTACAATAGAAAAGATCTTAGTAGCCAAATAGCATTTGTAGATTATTCTTTCAGTAATGATAATTCAATATTTATTCCATTGATTATCCTACTAATGCGCACTAATTTTAGCTCGAAAAAGGTGCAAAAATTATTGCCTAACCTAAGATGGTGATGAGCGGATAATTTATACGCTTTTTGGCATTGTTTTTAGGTAGTTTTTAGTAAGTTCAAGCTAATTTTAGGGATGTTTTCATTAGTTTTTATGTTAAATTTACATTTCTGGACTTTACTATGAGTTTGTGTGTTTTTCTGTGATTTCAGGTAATTTCTGGCTGAAATTGAGGGACTTGAGCAAAACTCTGATAGGAGGTTGACAAAGGACTGCTGATGCTGTTGGAATCTGACCTCCCTGCACTCAAAATGAATTTTCTGGAGCTACAGAACTCCAAATGGCGCGCTCTCAACGGCGTTGGAAAGTAGACATCCAGAGCTTTCCAGCAATATATAATAGTTCATACTTTATTCGGGAATTGATGACGTAAAGTGGCGCTCATCGCCAAGTACATGCTGCTGTCTGGAGTTAAACGCCAGAAACACGTCACAACCCGGAGTTGGACGCCCAAAACACGTTATAACTCGGTGTTCAACTCCAAGAGAAGCCTCAGCTCGTGGATAGATCAAGCTCAGCCCATACA
>NC_029777.3:23873323-23873533 GCF_000817695.3 Arachis duranensis
TACAATTACTATTACTTTCTATTCAATTCTCTTTTATTCTTATTCCAAGATATACGTTGCACAACAATTGATGAATGTGATGATTCGTGACACTCAACATCATTCTCACCTATGCGATTGACAACCACTTCCGTTCTACCTTAGGCCGGGCGCATATCTCTTAGATTCCCCAACAGAATCTTCGTGGTATAAGCTAGATAGATGGCGGCA
>NC_029777.3:23874210-23874763 GCF_000817695.3 Arachis duranensis
GTTTGTTAGAGTCCATGCATTAAAGATTTCTAAGTTTGGTGTCTTGCATGTTTTCTTTGCATTAAAAATTTTTCAAAAATATGTTCTTGATGTTCATCATGATCTTCAAAGTGTTCTTGATGTTCATCTTGACATTCATAGTGTTCTTGCATGCATCTTGTGTTTTGATCCAAAATTTTCATGTTTTGGGTCACTTTTGTGTTTTTCTCTCTCATCATAAAAAATTTCAAAAATAAAAAAAATATCTTTTCCTTATTTCTCTCCAAAATTTCGAAAATTTGAGTTGACTTAGTTAAAAAATTTTTAAAATTTAGTTATTTCTTGTAAGTCAAGTCAAATTTTCAATTTTAAAAATCTTATCTTTTCAAAATCTTTTTCAAAAATCATATCTTTTTCATTTTTTTCTATTTTTTCGAAAATTTTGAAAATTATTTTCCAAAAATCTTTTTCTTAATTTTATTTCAAATTTTCGAAAATTATGCTAACAATTAATATGATTGATTCAAAAATTTGAAGTTTGTTACTTTCTTGTTAAGAAAGGTTCAATCTTTAA
>NC_029777.3:23874784-23875351 GCF_000817695.3 Arachis duranensis
AAATTCTAGAATCTTATCTTGTAGTTTCTTGTTAGTTAAGTCATTTTAAAAATTAAATCTTTTTCAAAATGCCTTTTTCTTAAAAAAATCTTATCTTTTTATCTTATCTTTTTCAAAATTTTATCTTTTTCAAAAGTTGATTTCAAAATATCTTATCTAACCTCTTATCTTCTTATCTTTTCAAATTTGATTTTAATTTCTTTTTCAACTAACTCTTTGACTTTTTGTTTGTTTCTTATATTTTTCAAAACCACCTAACTACTTTTCCCTCTCTAATTTTCGAAAATATCTCATCTCTTTTTCAAAAATTCTTTTTGTTTTAAATTTTAATTTTAATCTTATCTTATTTCTAATTTTCGAAAATTACTAATCCTTTTTTTTAAATTATTTTCGAATTCTCTATCTCTTTTCTTATTTTATTTAATTATTTATTTACTAACACTTCTCTTCACCTCTCCTCATCTAAAAATCCGAACCCAATCTATCCCTTGTGTTTGGATTCTTCACTTTTCTCTTCTTCTACTAACATAAAGGAATCTCTATACTGTGACATAGAGGATTCCTCTT
>NC_029777.3:23875440-23875864 GCF_000817695.3 Arachis duranensis
AGGAACAGGGAAAAAGGCACTCTTGTTGAAATTGATCCAGAACCTGAAAGGACTCTGAAGAGAAAATTAAGAGAAGCTAAGTTACAACAATCTAAAAGTAACCTTTCAGAAACATTAGAACAAGAGAAGGAGATGGCAGCCGAAAATAATAATAATGCAAGGAGAATGCTTGGTGACTTCACAAAGCCAACATCCAAATTTGATGGAAGAAGCATCTCCATTCCTTCCATTGGAGCCAATAACTTTGAGCTGAAACCTCAGCTAGTTGCTTTAATGCAACAAAACTGCAAGTTTTATGGACTTCCATCTGAAGATCCTTATCAGTTTTTAACTGAGTTCTTGCAGATCTGTGAGACTGTAAAGATGAATGTAGTTGATCCTGAAGTCTACAGACTCATGCTTTTCCCTTTTGCTGTAAGAGACA
>NC_029777.3:23876051-23876225 GCF_000817695.3 Arachis duranensis
GGTGAATCCCTCTATGAAGCTTGGGAAAGATACAAGCAGTTGACCAAAAGATGTCCATCTGACATGTTTTCAGAATGGACTATATTAGATATATTCTATTATGTCCTGTCTGAATTTTCGAAAATGTCATTGGACCATTCTGCAGGTGGATCTATTCACCTGAAGAAAACGCCT
>NC_029777.3:23876450-23876869 GCF_000817695.3 Arachis duranensis
TGGAAGGATCAACAAAAGCCTCAACAAGGCTTTAACAATGGTGGACGCAATAGGCTGAGCAATAGCAAGCCTTTTCCATCATCTTCTCAGCAACAGATAGAGAATTCTGAACACAACCAAACTTCTAATTTAGCCAATCTAGTCTCTGATCTGTCAAAGGCCACTTTCAATTTCATGAGTGAAACAAGATCCTCCATTAGAAAGCTGGAGGCACAAGTGGGCCAGCTGAGTAAGAAAGTCATTGAAACTCCTCCCAGTATTCTCCCAAGCAATACAGAAGAGAATCCAAAAGGAGAGTGCAAGGCCATTGATATAATCAATATGGCCGAATGTACAAGGGAGGAGGAGGACAAAAATCCTAGTGAGGAAGACCTCTTGGGACGTCTCTCAAACAAGAAGGAGTTCCCTATTGAGGACCC
>NC_029777.3:23876886-23879199 GCF_000817695.3 Arachis duranensis
GTTTGTTTTGTATTAAATTTAGAGTGTCTTGATAACCTTTTGTCACATTTAGCCTATGAATTAGCATGGTTTTGTTATCTCTCCCATATTCGTGCTTAAGTGTAAAAACATGCTTTTTGAGCCTTATTTTGATGAATTCTAGTTTCTCTTTGATTCCATAAGATGCCTTGATGTGTTTGCTAGTAATCTCAGGGTGAAATAGGCTAGGCATGGATTAAAGGAAGCAAGGAAGGAAGCATACAAGTGGAGGGAAGCACAAAAAGCCAAAGAATTGATCCAGGCCATGCATGCGCACGCGCACAAGGCGCTCGCGCGCACATTGCGAAACAGGACAAGGACGCGCACGCGCACCGCGCGCTCACGCGCCGATGGTGGCACATGACCTCATTAATGTAACACGTGCCTGGCGATTTTGGAAGGTTTTCAGCAACCAACTTTGGCGCCAAAATGCATATAAGAGCCAAGGATTGAGGGGGATTGACACACATTCACACCCATAGACTAATTAGGGGATCATTAGATAGATAGTTAGTTTTAGGAATAGTTTTCTAGAGAGAGAAGCTCTCACTTCTCTCTAGAATTAGGATTAGGATTAGGTTTAGGATAATCTTTCTTCTTAGATCTAGATTTAATTCATGCTTTGATTCAATTTTCCTTCATCAATTTCTTTCCTTTAGGAGTTGATTAGGACTTGAGGAATCAAATTGATTCATCCACTTGACTTTCCTCCATGGTTAGAGGTTAACTAAGTGGGAGTAATGGATAATTTGTTATCACAATTGAGGAGGATAACTAGGATAGGACTTCTAGTTCTCATATCTTGCCAAAAGCTTTATTAGTTGTTAGGTTATTTCCCTTGCCATTTATAATTCTTGTCTATAATCTCAAAAACCCCAAAATAACTCACAACCAATAACAAGACACTTTATTGTAAATCCTAGGGAGAACGATCCGAGGTCCAATACTTCGGTTTATAAATTCTAGGGGTTTGTACTAGTGACAAACAACTTTTTGTATGAAAGGATTATTGTTTGGTTTAGAAACTATACTTTACAACGAGATTTCATTAGTGAAATTCTAAACCGTCAAAAATCCATTCGTCAAAATGGCGCCGTTGCCGGGGAATTTGCAATGGTGTTGTGTTATTGGTTATTGTACATATGTGAATATTGTAAAAAGGTTTATCTTTTGTTTGTTTCTTAATCTTTGTTAGTTTTATTTTGTTCTCTCACTATGAATTCTCACTATGGCTATGAGTTTGGTTCTAATTGTGTTGTAGGAAATGTGGACTTTAATGGGACCATGTACCATGGATGGAACCATCAAAGATGGGAGGAGCCTCAAGGAATTGATCACTCCTATTGGCAACAACCTCCGGACACGTATAGGTATAATTTCCATCCTAATGCATGTCAATTTAACGGCTATGATGACTCTTTTTGTGACACTCAACAACCACCATCATATGCCTATGAAGCTCATCCTCAACATGAACCTCAACCATTCTCACAAGCCTTTCCATACCGAGCACCTTCCTATGATCCATATTCACCATATGACCAATCATCCATGCCATATTTTTATGACCATTTTGAGCAAGAACCTATAGAACCACCACAACCTTTATCATTATTCTAACCAAGAACCACCTTCCTATCATGAATCCTCTCTCCAAAATAATGAACCCCCCTATCCACCCCAAGCCCCAATAGACGATTCTCTCACTTTGTTACTTCAAGGACAAGAAGCCATGAAGCGGGATACACTCGAGTTTGTGACCAATTTGACCAAGGTGGTGCACACTTTAGCCCGCCAATGTTTGAATACTCAAGGTACTTCCGTGACCACATGTAAAAAGTCAAAAGAAGAGCAAAGCATGAAGGAGAAATTGGAAAATTTGGTGGAAAAGGAAGAGTCAAATTTTGTGCTAGAACAATTGGAGGAGCCTATGATCATTGAAGAAAAGGGAGAAGTGGTTGAAGATCTAGGGGATGTTGAAAGTCCATGGGAATGTAGCATCATGGAGCACTTTCCCAAGAAGCTTGATATTGATGTTGAGGAGGGTGCGCAACCTCCAAGGCATGCCATAGTTGAAGACTTGGAAGAAGCTTATCAAGAGATGGATTCAATCATGGATGAATTCCTCTCTACAATGGAATCCTCTCCCATTGGACAAGAAGTTGAAACTATAAAAGAGTGTGCACAACCCCCCCAGGATAACGAAAATGGCATGGTATATATTGAAATTGAAGAATATGAAGAGGTTGATCAAGAGATGGATTCATTCATCAATGAATTCCTATCCAAAATTGA
>NC_029777.3:23879209-23885791 GCF_000817695.3 Arachis duranensis
ATGAATTCCTATCCAAAGTTGAATCACCTCCCATTAAACAAGATGAAGCTCTTGAAGACAACACCAAGCCACGTAACAAAGGGGATGAGGTTGAAATTGAACAAGCTTGTGAAGAGGTGGAAATAGCTAAAGAAGAGCCTAAAGAAGTAGACCTTGCATTGTCTAAGTGTGGGGAAGTCTCCCTTCCCAAGTCACCATCCAACACAACATTCAAGTGGGTAAAACTCTTATTCCTAAGCTTTAATTTCTCACTTGAATATGGTTTGATTGAAAATGATGGTCAACTTAGAACTCTTTGTGGAATTAAAAGTGGAAATGAGTTGTGTAGTGGTTAGAAAGTTGGTGTTAAGCTTATCAAGGTCAAGGCCTCAAGGTATAGGGAAGATGTTGGGACAAAGATCACCTCGTATGGATCTAGAAGGAAGCATTGGTGGAGTAAAGAGAATTCTGTGTGTCCACCACATTTATGCCAACCAACCATCCGACAAAATCATGGAACTCAACTAACGGATGGATGCGAAAATAAGATATGGGATCCCGGTTCGCTAGGTGAAGACCAATTAGGGGAACTCATATCTTGGGTAGAACTTTGCCCAAGCCTAATAAAAATGGTTGGAAATTCTGTCAACCAATTGAGGAGCAAAGATCCTTGGAGATTCAAGGATGAATACAAACATAAGCCACCATGACAACGAGCATCTCAAAATGTCCAACTTAAGGACTTAAACTAAAAGTGCTAGGTGGGAGACACCCCACCATGGTAAACTCTTTCCAATCTTTTACATTTACTTAATAAGTGATTTGAGTTACCATTGTAGGTAGATGTTTCATACAAATTTGTTTGTACAACTTAATTGTAGCTTAGTCACATGCATGTTGTGTTTAGTAGTAGATGAATAATACCAAAATTGCATTTTTATGAATTGTATGATGTTGAGTGAATAAGAGTTGTGAACACTAAAGGGAGCACCCAGAAATTTGTTTGAAAAAAAAAAAGGGGTGGACGCGCGCGCACCATGTACCATGAGCCATACTCCCGAGAGTTGGGCCTCCCTTGGGCAAACGTTATGCCTTGAGCCCAACCTTACCCACGCGGACGCGCACCACGTGCGTGCGCGCCGTTTATGAGAACATGGAAGCGCGCGCGGACGCGCACATGCCGCGTCCGCGCCGAATTGCTGCTGCAATTGATTGAGCCAAACCCCAGAGAGTTGAGCCATTTCTGGGCTAGCTTTAGGCCCCAGGCCCAACTCGATCTGCGCGAGCGCACGCATTGCGCCAGCGCGCCTCATCACAAATCGACAATGTACGCGGACGCGCACTTGCCGCGCGCGCGTCCCCTGCGTGCTGCTACCAATCTAGGCCACAGACCCGAGAGTTGGGCGTGCCTCAAGCCCCTCATAAGCCTCAGGCCCAATCTAATGTACGCGTGCGCGCACTGTACGCGCACGCGCTCTTGCCTATTCTGCCACCCACGCTATAGCGCAATGCACGCTCACGCGTGGACCTCCAATTTTTCTCACTGCGCGCGGACGCGTACATGCCGCGTGCGCGCCGATCTGATTGCGCGACTTCCAGGCCATTCTCCAGGGAGTTAGGCCTGGGTTGGGCCAACTCTAAGCCCCTAGCCCAACTCCATGCACGCGTGCGCGCACTGTACGCGCACGCGTCCCTTCCTATCTTGCTCATCCACGCTCAGGCGCGTTGTACGCGCACGCGTAAGGCCCACATTCTCTCAATGGGCGCGGACGCGCAAGGTACGCGCACGCGCCGATTTAAAAATAGGGATAACCCTAGCACGCATTGCACACTGCGCAGTCGCGCAATCTCTCCCCCAACCTCCATCTTCGTCCTCTCCCTCAACCCCTGTGACCGCCGCGGTAGCAGCAACAGCCACCACCGCCGGCCACCCTCCTTTCTTCTTCTCTTTCTCTCTTTCATCACCACTCACTCTCACCCTTCTCTTCCTCCGCCTCTAACTCTCCTCCTCTTCCTTCTGCCGCCGACAACCATCACTGCCGCCGTTCCCCCATTACCGCCGGTGATTCTCTTCCTCCACCCACTCACCATTCTTTCTCTTTAAGCCACTCCCTCTCTCTGCCTCTCAACCCTGACAGCTGTCCGGCGTAACCACCGTAGCAACCCACACCGCCGCTCCTTTTCAGCCACTCCCCGCCACCGTCCACGGCGGCGCAGCCCCTGCTTCTGTTGCCCCACTTCCCATTTCCCTTCCACGTTCAGTTCCTCTACTCCCAGGTTCCACTCAATTTTTTTCTGTTTTTCTTTTAATCTTTAATTTCTGTTAGTTAGTCTAATTGTATGTTAATTAGTTTTCATTCAAATTTTGTATGCTAGGTTAGATAGAAATAATTGCGGTTAGGTAGCTAGGGCTGGATAGAGGATTCTAGGCCTGATAAGTGCTCCGTTCGTGCATAATATGTTGTCTGCTCTTTGGATGTTGTATGCTGAGTTTGGGACTGTTTTTGTGCATTTCATGTTGCCTGAATGCTATACCACTGTCTCTTTGCCTAATTGATGTTGTTTTTATGCTTCTTGTGCTACTTTGCTATCCGGGAACGTCCAATTTTAAGCCGGAATGCTGCCCAATTTTCAAGGAAATTAGTTTCATTTTGAGCTTTATTTCAAATTTGGGCAACTTTCTATTTCCTTTTGACTTCCCGGATTTGCACAATCATTGTGAACATGAACCATATCTTTTCTTTTCATTACGCATAAATATCATCATATCACTAATCCACTTTTCTAACTCATTAATTTCTTTAACCATCTAACTTCCGCTCACCTTTAACCCACTTTAACAATTCTTTCAAAGATATGATGATATTATTGCCTTTTGAATATGACTTGTTGATTTTAATGAAGCTTGCTTTCTTGGTTTACTTGTTCACTTTTGCATATTCATTGCAACATCATGATTGTTCTTTGATAATTGTATCCTGAACATGCCTTCTTTGCTACATGCTAAATGTTTTATATATTCTATCATATTTTTCAGGATGTCGGATAAAGGCAAAGCCATAGCCACTACCTCCAAAAAGCGAAAACACTCTACCCCCTCCATTCCTTCCATCTACAAGAATTATGCCAAGAATCCGTTAAATGATGTGGACAAGGAGAATCAGTAGTTACCTTCTACCAATCCTGACAAATTCCCTAACCTTTACTGTGAGCTCCGGTTTTCCAAATATCGAACTACAAAGCTGAACATTGAGAAAAAGTTGCTCCTCCCTACTGATGTGAGACGGTCTATTACCGGTCAGATCCTTGAGTTGGGTATTCACTTTGTTGACCGGGATTTGGGGGATATCAATGTATCTTGGGTGAAGGAATTCTACTGCAACTTCTTCCGTCCGACATTGGATTCGGTTCAGGTGAGGAGTAGGGAGATTATGATCACTGAGACTGCTATTGAGGAGGCGCTACAGTGCCGGCATGTCCCTGATGAGCTGTGTGCCCATCAGCAGGCTGAGTTAGCCATCCACAGCATGACTTTTGATTATGAGGCACTCAGGACTATTATTGGGTTACCAGAGCAGGACTGTTATTGGGTTACCAGATGCCACATGGGTTATAGATGCGAACAATACCAAGCCGAAATGGATGCTCTTTACTCATCTGACTCGTGAGGCCAAGACTTGGCAGATGATATTCGCTTGCTATGTCCTACCCACCACCCACTTCTCTGAGATCCCTATGGAGATGCTCCTACTTATTGGGTGTGTTATGGAGGGGAAGGAGGTCTCCTTCCCTAGGCTTATCAGACAGTGTATGTGGCGGGCGCATATTCGTGGCCTACTCCCATTTCCTACATTGGTCACGAGTATGGCGGCCCTAGCTGAGGTCCCATGGCTGGACGATGATGTGCGACCACCACCCCCTGATGCTGATGACAGGGAGGTTACTATCCCCTGGGGTGGTTGGGTGCACGAGAGGCCACCTGCCAGACGCCGCTCTCGAGCTAGAGCTGTCATCGGGACACCTTCACCATCAGCCCCTACAGCTGCCCCATCATCCTCTATCGCTGCAGCTCCTTCATCATCTACTGATCCACCAGCAGCCCCTGCGCCTACTTATCTCCTGGTCCAGCACCTTTTTCGGTTCTTAGAGCGTGAGAGACGCCATGTCAGACGCCGTTTGGATCGGATGGACCAGGCACTGATTTCCTTGGGTGCTGAGCTACCTCCACTTCCCGATTCTCCGGCCTCCGATGAGCAGGATCATCAGGAGGAGGAGGCGGAGGCACCGATTCAGCAGGATGCTCCTCCAGCTGCTCCAGACACCACAGAGCCACAGCCATAGTCAGAGCCAGAGCACACCGTTGTACCTTCCACTGATCCTCCGGTTTAGCATCGAGGACGATGCTTGGTTTTAAGTGTGGGGAGGGCACCGGTAGCATTATTTGGGAACCGGTGAATTTTTCGGCCTAGTTATCTTATCTTGCACATCTTTGTATATATTTTGATGCATTTCTAGTTTGCTTTGGACACTTTTATTGCTTATTTTGGATTTTAGATATTTTGATGCTCTTGGATATTTTCTAGATGTTTTGGATGATAGATTCCGTATTTTTAGTTACTTTTAGTTGGATTTTTCTTTATACATTTTTGCTTATCTTTACTTTTAGTTAACCCAATTGATTGAAAGAAAATTTTTGGTGAAACTTGCTTGAATTCATACTTTGTGAAGCATGTATTGAATTAAGAACACAAGCTTGTGAGACTTGAGCCTATTGATGTGGTTACATTTTATAGCCACTTATTTTCCATTCTTGTGTGAAATTATTCTCTTTCTATGATTGTAATCCTTGATTTGCTTGATTCTATATGTCCATTTATTTCTTGTATTTATGCATTTATATGATTGAGGCCATTACTTCCTTAGCCACTTACCCAAATAGCCAACCTTTTACTCTCCATTGTTAGCCAATTTTGAGCCTATGCTTAACCAACTTATTCTCAATTTAGCACATTACAAGCCCAAGGCGGAAAAACCAATAAAAGTCCTTGTTTGGATCTTTGATTAGCCTAGGCTAGTGAGAGTGTTTATTATTCAAAGTTGGTGAGGCTTGGGAACATTGGATGGGATAAAAGGGGGAGTACACTTTCATGTTTAGGAATTGGGTACATACTCATGTATTAATTAAATGAATAGACCTTATGCATTGATGTTCTTGTATATAGTTGACAAAAGAAAAAAAAAGAAGAAGAAAAGAGAAATAAAAGTGAAAATGAGAAAAACAAAAGAAAAAAAAAGAAAATACTAAAAAGGGGACAAAATGCCCCAAAAGTGAAGTCAATAAAAAGGAATCAATGCATAGGTGTTAGGAATCAAATAGGAAATGCATGAATATGTAAGAAAAAGTGAAGAATGGGTAGTTAGAATAGTTTGAACTTGTATAAGTCATTATATAGTTAGGAGGGAAAGTCTATACTAATCAAAGATTCAAATTCTAGTCCATTTAACCATAAATGATGCTACCTTGACCCTAATCCCATTACAACCAAAATGAAAGACCTCATGATGAATGTATGCATGCATTGAATAAATGTTGATTGTTAGAAAAAAATCAAATTTTGGAAAGCTTGATTAGAAGAGAATTGAGTGAATTGACCCTTAAACACTTGAGTGAATAGAGCGGATACACATATCCGGTGAGGGTTCAAAAGTTCAATCACATGTGTTCACCCATATTATCTATATTCTTGCAAGTTTAAATTCTTTTTGACAATTCAATACAATTGTGGTTTGGAATTAATTCCTGTTACCTAGCCTTGTACTTACACATGCTCTCTTGGCAATTTGATGTGTTTGAATTAAGCATTTGCATTTACTTTAGGTAGTTGCATTTAGATAGGACTCATATAGTTCAGTTGCATTCAATAAATGTCATAACCCTTAGTTCCTTCTTATTTTAGCATGAGGACATGCTAAGGTTTAAGTGTGGGGAGGTTGACAAACCCTAATTTGACAGTTTGTTTTGTATTAAATTTAGAGTGTCTTGATAACCTTTTGTCACATTTAGCCTATGAATTAGCATGGTTTTGTCATCTCTTCCATATTCGTGCTTAAGTGTAAAAACATGCTTTTTGAGCCTTATTTTGATGAATTCTAGTTTCTCTTTGATTCCATAAGATGCCTTGATGTGTTTGCTAGTAATCTCAGGTTGAAATAGGCTAGGCATGGATCAAAGGAAGCAAGGAAGGAAGCATGCAAGTAGAGAGAAGCACAAAAGGCCAAAGAATTGATCCAGGCCATGCACGCGCACGCGCACAAGGCGCTCGCGCGCACATTGCGAAACAGGACAAGGACGCGCACGCGCACCGCGCGCTCACGCGTTGATGGTGGCACATGACCTCATTAATGTAACACGTGCCTGGCGATTTTGGAAGGTTTTCAGCAACCAACTTTGGCGCCAAAATGCATATAAGAGCCAAGGATTGAAGGGGATTGACACACATTCACACCCATAGACTAATTAGGGGATCATTAGATAGATAGTTAGTTTTAGGAATAGTTTTCTAGAGAGAAAAGCTCTCACTTCTCTCTAGAATTAGGATTAGG
>NC_029777.3:23885953-23887213 GCF_000817695.3 Arachis duranensis
TCTTTCCTTTAGGAGTTGATTAGGACTTGAGGAATCAAATTGATTCATCCACTTGACTTTCCTCCATGGTTAGAGGTTAACTAAGTGGGAGTAATGGATAATTTGTTATCACAATTGAGGAGGATAACTAGGATAGGACTTCTAGTTCTCATATCTTGCCAAGAGCTTTATTAGTTGTTAGGTTATTTCCCTTGCCATTTATAATTCTTGTCTATAATCTCAAAAACCCCAAAATAACTCACAACCAATAACAAGACTCTTTATTGTAAATCCTAGGGAGAACGACCTGAGGTCCAGTACTTCGGTTTATAAATTCTAGGGGTTTGTACTAGTGACAAACAACTTTTTGTATGAAAGGATTATTGTTTGGTTTAGAAACTATACTTTACAACGAGATTTCATTAGTGAAATTCTAAACCGTCAAAAATCCATTCGTCAAAGACCTCCTGGGACGTCCCTCAAGCAAGAAGGAGTTTCCTATTAAGGATCCAAAGGAATCTGAGGCTCATATAGAGACCATAGAGATTCCATTAAATCTCCTTCTGCCATTCATGAGCTCTGAAGATTATTCTTCCTCTGAAGAAGATGAAGATGTGACTGGAGAGCAAGTTGCTCAATACTTAGGAGCTATTATGAAGCTGAATGCCAAGTTGTTTGGTAATGAGACTTGGGAAAGTGAACCTCCCTTGCTCATTAATGAACTAGATACCTGGATTCAGCAAACTCTACCTCAAAAGAAACAAGATCCTGGCAAGTTCTTAATACCTTGTACCATAGGCACCATGACCTTTGAAAAGGCTCTATGTGATCTGGGGTCAGGGATAAATCTTATGCCACTCTTTGTAATGGAGAAGCTGGGGATCATTGAGGTACAACCTACCTTGTTCTCATTACAATTGGCAGACAAGTCATTGAGACAAGCTTATGGAATAGTGGAGGACGTGTTAGTAAAGGTTGAAGGCCTTTACATCCCTGCTGATTTCATAATCTTAGACACTAGGAAGGAAGAGGATGAATGTATTATCCTTGGAAGACCTTTCCTAGCCACAGCAGGAGCTGTGATAGATGTCAACAGAGGTGAATTAGTCCTTCAATTGAATGGAGACTACCTTGTGTTTAAGGCACATGGCCATCCCTCTGTGACAAAAGAGAGTAAGCATGAAGAGCTTCTCTCAGTTCAGAGTCAAGAAGAGCCCCCACATTCAAACTCTAAGTTTGGTGTTGGGAGGCCACAACCAAGCTCTAAGTTTGGTGTTAAAA
>NC_029777.3:23887400-23889688 GCF_000817695.3 Arachis duranensis
TTTATTTTATTTTATTGTTATTTTGTGTTTTATTAGGTACATGATCATGAGGAGTCACAAAAAAATAATAAAAATTAAAAACAGAATCAAAAACAGCAGAAGAAAAAAAATCATACCCTGGAGGAAGCACAGACTGGCGTTCAACGCCAGCGTTCAATGCCAGAACAGAGCATGAATCTGGCGCTGAAGGCCAGAAACAAGCAACATTCTAGCGTTTGAACGCCAGGAATATGCTTAGAGGAAAAGCTGGCGTTGAACGCCAGCAACAAGCATGAATCTGGCGTTCAACGCCAGAAACATGTTACACGTGGGCGTTGAACGCCCAGAATGTGCACCACTCGGCGTTTAAACGCCAGAATGGTGTGCAAAGGCATTTTACATGCCTATTTGGTGCAGGGATGGAATTCCTTGACACCTCAGGATCTGTGGACCCCATAGGATCACCTCAGGATCTGTGGACCCCACAGGATCCCCATCTAACATATTCCCACCTTACCTCCTAATCCTATTTTACTCTTCCCCATGTCACACTTCCCAAAACCCTTCACCAATCACCTCAATCCCTCTTTCCAATCACCCCCTTCACCACTCACATCCATCCACTCTTCCCCATAAACCACACCCACCTTCAAAATTCAAAAACACTTTCCCACCCATTCCCACCCTAAATGGCCGAACCTACACCCTCTCCCTCCCTATATTTACCTTCCTTTCTACTTCATTTTCACACAACACAACCCCCTCTTCTTCACCTTGGCCGAACCTACACTTCCCCTTCTCCACCATATTCTCTTCTTCTTCTTCTTCTCTTCTTTCTTCTATTGCTCGAGGACGAGCAATATTTTAAATTTGGTGTGGTCAAAGCATAATCTTTTTTGTCTTCTATTACCATCAATGGCACCTAAGGCCGGAGAATCCTCTAGAAAAGGAAAAGGGAAGACAAAAGCTTCCACCTCTGAGTCATGGGAGATGGTAAGATTCATCTCCAAAAGACATCAAGACCACTTCTATGATGTTGTGGAAAAGAATAAGGTGATCCCTGAGGTCCCTTTCAAGCTCAAGAAAAATGAGTATCCGGAGATCCGACATGAGATCCGAAGAAGAGGATCACTAGGAACCATGATCAAAGTATGAACCCGAGTCCAAAGAATTATCTCACAATGGTTCGGGGGAAATACTTAGATTTTAGTCCGGAAAATGTGAGGTTGGCGTTCCACTTGCCCATGATGCAAGGAGATGAACGCCCCTACACTAGAAGGGTCAACTTTAATCAAAGTTTGGACCAAGTCCTTATGGACATATGTGTGGAAAGAGCTCAATGGAAAAGAGACTCCAAAGGCAAGCCGGTTAAACTAAGAAGACTGGACCTCAAGCCTGTGGCTAGAGGATGGTTGGAGTTCATTCAACGCTCCATCATTCCCACTAGCAACCGATCTGAAGTTACTGTGGATCAGGAAATCATGATCCATAACATCATGATTGGAGAGGAAGTAGAAGTTCATGAGGTTATCTCCAATGAATTCTATAAAATAGCCGAAAAGCCCTCTACCATGGCAAAGCTAGCTTTTCCTCACCTTATTTGCCATCTATGTTACTCAGCTGGAGTTATCATAGAAGGAGACATCCTCATTGAAGAGGATAAGCCCATCACCAAGAAGAGGATGGAGCAAGCAAGAGAGACCCTTCACGGTTTTCAAGAGATGTATGAGAAAGCTCATCATCAAGAAATTCCTGAGATTCCTCAAGGGATGCACTTTCCTCCCAACAACTATTGGGAACAACTCAACACTTCCTTAGAAGATTTGAGCCACAATGTTGAATTTAATTCAAAAGAACAAGAAGTACATGAATTTTGAATTTATCCTTGAATTTAGTTTAATTATATTGATGTGGTGACAATACTTTTTGTTTTCTGAATGAATGATTGAACAGTGCATATGTCTTTTGATATTGTTGTTTATGAATATTAAAACTGTTGGCTCTTGAAAGAATGATGAACAAAGAGAAATGTTATTGATGATCTGAAAAATCATGAAATTGATTCTTGAAGCAAGAAAAAGCAGTGAAAAAGCAAAGGCTTGCGAAAAAAAAATAATGGCAAAAAAAATATATAGAAAGAAAAAGAAAAAAACAAGCAGAAAAAGCCAATAGCCCTTAAAACCAAAAGGCAAGGGTAAAAAGGATCCAAGGCTTTGAGCATCAATGGATAGGAGGGCCCAAATCCAGGCCTAAGCAGCTAAATCAAGCTGTCCCTAACCATGTGCTTGTGTCAAGAAGGTCCAAGTGTG
>NC_029777.3:23889893-23891195 GCF_000817695.3 Arachis duranensis
CTTAGGGCCACGGCCAAGACTCATAAGTAGCTGTGTTCAAGAATCAACATGCTTAACTAGGAAAGCCAATAACACTATCCAAAATTCTAAGTTCCTAGAGAAGCCAATCATTCTAAACTTCAAAGGAAAAAGTGAGATGCCAAAACTATTCAGAAGCAAAAAGCTACAAGTCCCGCTCATCTAATTAGAATTAATATTCATTGATATTTTGGAATTTACAGTATATTCTCTTCTTTTTATCCTAATTGATTTTCCGTTGCTTGGGGACAAGCAACAATTTAAGTTTGGTGTTGTGATGAGCGGATAATTTATACGCTTTTTGGCATTGTTTTTAGGTAGTTTTTAGTAAGTTCAAGCTAGTTTTAGGGATGTTTTCATTAGTTTTTATGTTAAATTCACATTTCTGGACTTTACTATGAGTCTGTGTGTTTTTTTGTGATTTCAGGCAATTTCTGGCTGAAATTGAGGGACTTGAGCAAAACTCTGATAGGAGGTTGACAAAGGACTGCTGATGCTGTTGGAATCTGACCTCCCTGCACTCAAAATGGATTTTCTGGAGCTACAGAACTCCAAATAGCGCGCTCTTAACGGCGTTGGAAAGTAGACATCCAGAGCTTTCCAGCAATATATAATAATATATACTTTATTCGGGAATTGAGGACGTAAAGTGGCGCTCAACGCCAAGTACATGCTGCTGTCTGGAGTTAAACGCCAGAAACACGTCACAACCCGGAGTTGAACGCCCAAAACACGTTATAACTCGGCGTTCAACTCCAAGAGAAGCATCAGCTCGTAGATAGATCAAGCTCAGCCCAAACATACACCAAGTGGGCCCCAAAGTGGATTTATGCATCAATTACTTACTCATGTAAACCCTAGTAGCTAGTTTAGTATAAATAAGACTTTTTACTAGTGTATTAGTCGTCTTTTGACCACGTTTCATCTTTGGTCTCAGTTTTGTTTTATTCTTCATCTTAGGAGGCCATTGAGCACGTTTTAGGGGGCTGGCCATTCGGCCATGCCTGAACCTTTCACTTATGTATTTTCAACGGTGGAGTTTCTGCACACCATAGATTAAGGGTGTGGAGCTCTGCTGTACCTCAAGTTTCAATACAATTACTATTACTTTCTATTCAATTCTCTTTTATTCTTATTTCAAGATATACGTTGCACAACACTTTGATGAATGTGATGATCCGTGACACTCAACATCATTCTCACCTATGAACGAGCGTGATTGACAACCACTTCCGTTCTACTCTAGGCCGGGCGCATATCTCTTAGATTCCCCAACAGAATCTT
>NC_029777.3:23891301-23902998 GCF_000817695.3 Arachis duranensis
TGATGATGGTGATGCCCTACATACAGCTTGCCATGGAAAGGAGTAAGAAGGATTGGATGAATGTAAGAAGAAAGTAGAGATCCGAGAGGAGCACAGCATCTCAATATGCCTATCTGAAATTCCCACTATTGATTTACATAAGTATTTCTGTCCCTTTATTTTATTTATCTTTTAAATATCTAATCCAATTACATTTGACCCTATGAATCCACTTAACTGAGATTTACAAGATGACCATAGCTTGCTTCATACCAACAATCTCTGTGGGATCGATCCTTACTCACGTAAGGTATTACTTGGATGACCCAGTACACTTGCTGGTTAAGTTGAACAGAGTTGTGAGCTTCTCTAACAGTGCCTGGAACTCTTTTATCACAATTTCATCCACCAGATGGCCAGTAAGATAAAGTGACGAGGTCCAAATTAGTGTAAGAAGTTATGTACACAGATCATGGCCAAAACTCGAGATACCAATCAAACAAAACAAGTTGGTACAAGAGGTGGCCGCAAAATAACTCGCAAAAGTAACTTGATAACAAAAATGACCGACCTCAAAAGGTCGGCACTAACTCTTTCGAAATGGAAAAAAGAATTATCATAGCTTCTTAAAAGAGGAACTCCAAGAGTTATTTGACTTATGAAAACTCACATGAGTTGAAAAAAAATTCATAACTTAGAAAACTATTTGCACAAATTCAAAGATAAATGGTGTTCGGAAAACATTTTCTTATTAGAAATGCAAATTCAAAACTGTAAAATCACTTATAATAAAATGTAACAAAAGTTATGACATTTCAAAAGACCCTCATCAAGGGAAGCATCCATCAGAAAAGTGTTTAAAATGCATCCAAACTAAACTATTAAAAAATAAAACTGTTTGCAAGACCCATAGATCGGGCTGCCAAATATCAAGAAAGAAATTAAGAGGGAGGATCCTATTTTCCATAGGTCATGTTGGAAGTTTTTTCAAGTTGAGCCGAGGCGGTAGAGAGAGTTTTTTCAATGTAACTTGGGGAGAAGGAGGGTTCCTCGTCCATCCCAGTTGGAAAGCTTTGGGAAGCTTCCTCAACACGGGCCCCTAATGTCTTAAGATTTTCAAAAGTAGGATCATCCTCGGGAGGAGGAACAATTTTCCCATCAATCACAACCATATTGGGATTAATAAGGGAAAGATCTACCTCAGGAGTAATAACCCGGAGTTGAGCTTTTAAGTTCTCGATCATCTCGTCTATGCCCTGGGAGATTGACTCGTCCAGATCGGCAAACCCCTCGGTTAACCTGGCGATCTCATCTGCCAAGTCCAATTTCTCTCCAAAAGCTCGGGTATAACTCTTCTCAACCTTCTTCTTTAGACCCTCTACCATGACACAGGTAGCTTGAGCATGTTTCACCCTCTCCCGAAGTTTTGAAAGATCAATAATAAAAGGCTTATTCTCCTTCTCTCACTCTTGTTTAGACTCCTGCAAAGATGACACCTTAGCTTGCAAGTCCATTAGAGTTCATTGAGTGGCACCAAGGGGAGTTTTTTCAACTTGTCTCAACAAAGCAAAGCAAACCCCAACTGTCCTTATCCCACCTTGGGCTAATACCTGAAAATGAATTTTTATAGAAATATCGTCGATACTAATGAAGCTATGAAGAAGGACATGTTTCTCACAAAAGGCCATGACATCAAAACCTTGTTCGTACACACTACCAGATTCAAAGTCTTGCGCTTTTTTAGATTCGACTTGGGAAAAGGAAGAACATGGAGAATATTTTTAACATTGGAACCAGTAGGAGGAGTAAGAGGAGGAGGAGTAGGATCAAGAAGAACCTTAAGGTAGCGTTTGGTGGAGAGACAGAGATAGAAAGACTGAGACTGAGAGACAGAGACTAAGAGACAGAGATTGAAATAAATCTCAGTATTCTGTTTGGTGCAAAATGGGAGACAGAAATTGAAACAAGAATGAAACTCTAATTCAATTTGCACAAAGGATAAAATTGGAATTAATTAATAGAAATTAGGGTATTTTAGGTATAAAATGTTATTAAAATTTCAGTCTCTATCTCAAACTTTTAGTCCCCTGTGTCCCTACTTTTTGGAGGTACTGAAATACTGAAGTTTTGGAGATAGAGACAGAAATTTTAGTACCAGTCTCTGAACCAACAAACATGATACTGAGTTTCAGTCTCTCAGTCTCTGTCTCATTACCTCAAAACAAACGCTACCTAATTGATGAAAAAAGGCCCAAATCTGACTTGGAGGGGGAGGAGAGGTGACCCAACTTACGGGTCTCTTTTAGTTCAATAAATCAGAAAGCATCATTTTTCTTGGATTGACAAAGGCTCTTGAGAGTTTTTAACCCACTAGTCATCCTCACTGCAAAACCAAGCATCAAAGTCGGGTTAGATAAGCATAATAAATACCAACAAAATGGTATTTTCAAAATGCAAAGAAATACTGCCTAATTCGCTACTAGAAATTTCTTGGTGTCTAAGTCCTCGAGGTTGTATTTTATAATAATGGGAAATTGTTCCCAATACAAACTAAAAATGGCTTCATCTTTTTCACTCAGAAAGAAAACAGATTGGATTTTGAAAAAAATAATTTTTGAAATCATAAAAAGAATAGTCAAAATTGGAAAAAATCCTTCCTCCCTTAAACAGCTCGGAAGGAGATCCAACCCTACTTCTTAGAACTGAATGGTTTGGTAAGTAGAAAAAGATAAAAGAAAATTTTGAAAGATAAGAGAAGGTCGAAACTAAATGGCGCCCATCTCAAAAGACAAAAATGGCACCATCTGGGGGCACCACAGAGCAAAACTTCATGTTCAATATACAACTTTACATCAAAGGAATAAATTTCTCAAGAAAAGAAAAAAGAACGCAGAGTTGCCAAATAAGGGAACATCATCAATAAACCACTAGCATTTCTTCACACAAACACGATGGTATCAGAGGTACATTTACAGAAAAAAATGAAAGAGAAAAGACTAACCTTGAATAAATGCCAAATAAAAAAGCACATGTAACAACAAACACATGAACAATCCAAATTCCTTAAAGAAGCACGAGTAGGAATTCAAAACAAGAATGTCAAAATGGGAAAATCTTGAAAGCAAGAAGGTCACAACAAAGAAAGTGAAAGCTTTTGAGAGAAAATGAAGAGAAAACGATTTAGAAGAAGCAAAAAGAAAAAAGAGAAAAGGAGTTGAGTATTTATAAGATCTAAGGGGAAAAATAAAAATTCACCCCCCTCTTTTATGACATGAGTGATTACCAATGTTTACAGTAAAAAAATGTGCAAATGATTACAAAAAATACATAACGCTTTAGGTTCATAAAAATACGTTGAGTACCCGGTCTAATGCATCAACCCCACAAAAGATCATTTCGACCTATAAATGCTTGAGTCTGACCTAATGAAGCTTAGTCTCAAGCAAAGGCACTATTCATATCCTGACCCAAAATAAAGCTTGGCCCAAAATGAATAAACCTCAATCATGAGATGTTACCGATCGACACCTGTCCGACCTTGTAGAGGTATGAGGTCGGACACCGCAACACCAGTTCAATCCCACTTATCTAAATAAGTAACTAACTCGTAAGATATCTCCCATTAATCTAGAAGGGAGATTTCAACAACTTTCCTAACAAAATGGAATAGTTATCCACTATCAAAGGTGATACTAATCTAAAAAGGTTTTTATGAACTACTACTCTAAAAACATGGTTATGATATCTTCATCTATACTTATAAATACCCTGACACTCTCGGTATACTTCAAACCCAATCTACTAAAAAATCTACCTAAAACCCTTGCTAACATAAGCATCAAAATCTTCTACAGGTACCACCCCTCAAAACATAAGGAACTTGAATGACGGCACCTCAATACCTGTAGACGTTAGACGCTGCCCCAAAAAGAGTCTAAACCTCATGTTTAAACCCAAAACAACCAAATTTTAAGTAACCTTGAAACAGCCTTTTATAAACTGAGATCATTGCATCGTCGATATTTCTGCATAGGTTGTGCTACTTGGGTGCTTACTGATGAGTGGATATTTTATACGCTTTTTGGCATCATTTTCATATAGTTTTTAGTATGTTTTATTTAGTTTTTATTAAGTTTTTATAGGTTTTAGTGTTAAATTCAAATTTTTGGATTCTATTACGAGTTTTTTATTTTTTTAGAATTGTAGATATTTTCTGGTTGAAATTGAAGAGTCGGAGCAGAAGTCTAATTCAGAGACAAAGAAAGCACTACAGATGCTGTCTGGATCTGACCTCCTTGCATTCGAAAGCACTTTTCTAGAGCTATAGAAGTCCAAATATAACTCTCTCAACGGATTTGAAAATCTGACTTCCGTAGCTTTCTAGCAATATATAATAGTTCATACTTTGCTTCGGATTTGAAGGGCTAAAACTGGCGTCCAACGCCAGCTTCCTGCCCCCTTCCAGGCGTCCAGTGCCCAAAGAGCAGAGACCGGCGTCCAAACGTCCAGAGAGAACTCCCCAGCTGGAGCTCCATGTCCAAAGACCTCATAGCACGTGGATCTCATCAAAGCTCAGCCCAAACACTCATCAAGTGGGCCCTAGAAGTGGATTTTAGCACTAAATAGACTGTTTTAACCTTACTAGTCATCTATTTGGTATTTAAAGTGTATTTTACATAATCATTAAATAACATACGAGAGAACAACCATTTATTTTGAGTTTTACTTTGTGTTTTACATCAGTATGAGTTTCTAAACCTCCTAGGTTGAAGGGAGGAGCCCTGTTAAGTCCTATAAATTAATAAAAGTATTACTATTTCTTCTTCGATCTGTGTTTGATTTAATTCTAAGATGTATATTCGATCTTCATCGTGGTGGATAGGATGATCAGACAATTAGCTTTGTTCATCACATTAAGGCAAACGTGCCTGACAAACACCCGTGTCTACTTTGGTTCGTGTGAATACGTGGCTGGAAAGCACGAACCAACAATTATGTTTATACATCTCTCAGACGGCTAATCCACGATTTCATTGGGGAGTTCTCAAGAGACCAGTTCAGCCAATTTCCAGGGAGATTAGGGTCTCCGTGGTATAGGCTAAAATCCATAAAAGCAACATTCTCTAATTCAGAAGATTCGACCTTGTCTGTGGCGTTTTGAGTATGATCGCCAAGAGAATGAACTACTAGAGCTTCACCCTCCATCAGATTGAATGACCACGGGCAACGGCATTTGATCTGGAGCAGAGGAGATCAATGACCACGGGCAATGGCTTTGATCACATACAGCCTGCCATAGAAGAAGGTCATTCACAAGCAAAGAAAACAGTAGTACCAGAGTTAATTCAGAAAGACAAAGCAACTCCAGATCTCAACTCTATCCTTAAAGTATTAGCACCCTATTATAATAATCTCACAAATATTTATCTATCAACCTTGCTGATTTGCCTGACTAAGACTTGCAAGATAACCATAGCTTACTTCAAGCCACAATCCTCGTGGGATCGACCCTGACTCGCTCAGGTATTACTTGGACGACCCAATGCACTTGCTGGTACAGCTGTACGAAAGTGTGGGGATTCATGCCACCACTTACCATTTTTCACTTTGTAGTTAAGAACTTCACTACTTTCATATAAAGTTTAACAAAGATTAAATTTTCTCAACACTTGATGAATTACTCATCATGTGATTGGTGTGCATGGATTTTACAAGGATGAAATAAGTTCTATAGGTCATGAAAATTCAGTTTAATCTATATATGTAGTATTAACACCTAATAAAAAAATGGTCATCTTACAATTCACTCACAGATGACCCGTTAGCAAGGCTTACATCAAAACTTTAGAATAGGCAAGCATAAGCGAAAAGATATAAGTTCTATGTTGAAGTTCACTCCATTCATTGTTTTGCAAGATCAGCTCACTCGTTTTCCAGACTAACAGCTATAACTTCCCAAATCCCAAATAAAATTTTCGGCACTGGGTTGTCTTGTTTGGTGAAAACTACTTGTGCCATAACATCAAAAACAAGTTTTATTGTTAGGTTATGGCATCGAACATGACTTCCTTGATTTTATCTAAACCGATATTTGGTATATGCTGAATGGGTTTCTCCTCTCCCTCCATAGAAGAATCAGGACTCAAAAGATCCCAACTGTATTCATCTAAACAAACAAAGATCAATATAAGCTATTTATTATTTAAAGCTTCAACAAAAAAATATGTGTTGCAGAAAATTGTAAAAAAAAGAAGTCAGCATCAAACTCACCAATAAATTGTGTATATAGATGCAGGGGAAGGTGTTGAGATGAAGTTAAGACCAATGTAAAATACCAACATCAGTGCTATGGTCACCATGATGTAAGTTAGTACTACCAGAGCTCAATACCTGAATGGCAAAAGTTGCTCAATAATTTCATCATACTGTGATACAACATGAATTTAGATTGTGATTCCAAATATTTGAGCTGATTTCTCTACCCAAATAAAAAGAAAGCAAAAGACATTGCCATTTTTGCTTTGATAAATGTTTTGTGTACTTTTTTATCATGTAAACCGGGCCGCCATGTATCTATCCACCATAGGATGGGACGTGGAACACCCCAACTTACAAGTCAAGAGCGAATACAAATAACGTATTTCAATATAAATTTTCAAGAATTCAAAGTAAAAATTGATAATTCTTATAATGAAAATTACTAGTTGTCTAACCTGCTAGGATAGTAATATATGCCAACAGAATGTAGCCATGATTCAGGAACATAATCCCACACAAGGAAAATAACTATTCACAAAACAACCATGAATAATAAAACAGTTGAATAAATACAAATAAAATTTTGAGTTGAATAATCAAAATTGGTAATAGGGAAAAAGGTTGGAGGAACTTGCGGCGGCAACGGTGGGGATGAAACCGACGAAGCTATAGACTTCAGAAGGCTTAGGGCCATGCTCGCCGAACAAACCAAAACCGGTGCAAGTTTTGTCATCAAAAAAGGAAATGGATGCTTTGCGCTACTTCGAGAAGCTCAGCGTCCTCCTTGGGATGCTTAGCGAGTGCGGATTTTGATATGTTTCAATCTTCTTTGGTGCAGCGATGATGATGATGACTATGATTTTGTAACCACAGAATCCATCGTGAATCGCACTATGTAAGGTGAGGAGGACGTAGCGGGCAAAGTAAGTATCTTAGGCATGGATCGACAGTCGGCAAACTCGCATGCATCGACGATGAGGTTATGGTGCATGGACCACTGTGATTAGTAGCAAAAGGGAATCTGATCGAAGAAGGGGTGGAGACGCCGCGTTCTTCATAAGAAAGGCTACTGCAGTAAAAGGGAGCTGTCAGCGGTGGTCTGGCGATGATGGTGTCACTGGTGATAGGTGACGGCAGCTGTCCGCAACTAAAGAGCTTCAAAGGTTCTTCCTTAGAACGTCAATAGCTAGTGCTTGTTTGCAAAATAGGAAAAGTAGCCTTGTGATTGTTTGCACCTTTTTCAAAATAATTCTTATAAAAATAACTCTCACAAGTACAACATATTTTTAGTTATACATACATTTGAATATAACAGAATTTAGAATGAAACATATCCAATAACATAAATGTCAAACAACAAATGGAACATATAAGAAACTAAACATAAGAGTAAAGACTGAACTTGCAACTCAATGCCCCAAATGCATTGTGAAGTTATTGAACACAAGCTCAGGCTTGTGACTGGTTGGATTTCTGTGATTCTAAAAGGGAAAACATAATACAATAAACAATAGAAGTTAGATACTTCATTTCCTAGTTACATTCAACATAACATGTCATTCTTAACATCAACAGAATGGATTAATCTACCAATATTTTCCATTAACTCAGGCAAATATATGTAATATACGTTACGAAACATAAAGTAATTGTTTCTTGTATACGAATGCAAATTCACAAAGAAACCCAACCAAAACAAGTTAGAATGCTAACACCTCTTGACTTAAGGCAATATAGAACATCTTCTTTTCCCATCTACAATCTTGCGCAAGAATTTTTTAGTCATACTGAAAAATATGCAGACCAATCCCATAGATGGATAGATCGATACGAATTATCATGTTTATGAAGAACAAACATCAAAACTTTATATCCTTGCACAAAACAAGCTCTGTAAGACTTAGAGCATTTCGACGAGGTCCTGTGAGCCATCGACAAGCTCCAGCGAGAGGTTGAGGAGAAGAGCTGTTGACGGCAAGAATGGAAGAGGCAAAATGGCGAAGAATGCTGAAGCAATTAGGGTTATCAAATTTGAAATTAGGGTTTTATCAAATTTGGTTTAGGTTTTGGTTAACCGGTTTTTCAAATTTGGTTTTGGTTAACTAATTTTGAATAGAGTAATGCTATAGATCCAAATCTTTTGGCTAGCCAAGTCGAACCAAGCTGGTTTAACGTAACAAAAATCAGTTATGGTTAGCATTATTCCAAATTTTATTGTTTAACTTGGTTAACCAAAATATGGTTATAATTTTTTAACCGGTTAATCATATTTTGTTGTACACCCCTACCATAATCTGAGGAGCGGGAAACGTTGGAACACGATGGCAGGAACTCTACGGCTGGATGTAACTAAGTTAAGGAGCTTGGCATCCAAAATTGGAATGGGACTGCAACAGTAATAGCAAGACAATGGGGTAAAGATGGCAGAACTCAGCAGACAAAGTGCAGATCGCGACTTCAAGGTCAGGGAGAATACGTAATAGACAACCAGACGAGGGGGAGAAACATAGAAGTAAGAATGGTGGCTGGCTAGGACAAGATGGGGATGGTAGTGGCTGGAAATGATAGAGACAATGGCGGTTGAAGAAGAAGGTGGTGAACGGTGGATGGGTGTGGGAGAAAGCCAGAACAGAGAAGTGGAGAACATTTAGCCAATAGGAGATTTCTTCCTTGCCGCCATACAATGGTCGTCGTAATGAGTTTTTCAGAGGGCGAAATGGCGGCCGCAATTGCGGTGGCGCCATGGTAGACCGCAATAGAAATTGCCAGTTTTTTTGGATTTTTGAAAAGAAATTGACGGTTATTTTGGTCATTTAGGAAATCCTAAAATGCTACAACTCACCTTCCTCAACCTCCTTTCTTTAAAAAACTGCCTCTTTCTCTCTTACAGTCCAAAAACTCTCTTCAATCTCTCACTCTCTGCTCTGGGCTGCTCTGCTGCCGGAAGAACAAACGGCAGCATGCCAGGCAACACCATCAAGCTCAAGTTCCTCTTTCTCTGTCTTCCCTTTCTACCATTCTTTCCGTGTTCTGGTGTAGCCATTACAAGCCGTCGCTGACTTGCTACTCGCCATCGCTCATTACTGTCGCTGCTCACCACTACTGCAAGCCACGGGTTCCTTCTCTCTCTGCTATGTAACTTATTTTTTTATTCTAGACTTCTGGTGTTCCTACCCATTTTTACTTTCCCATTTCCCCTTTTATTTTCATAGTTTTGGTGCTACAAATTATATTATAAATCCCTTATTCTAATTTTCTTGCTCATGTCTCTAATATTTTATAGTGTCTTTGCTGAATTAATTGGATGCCTTATGAGTAGAAAGTTGTTTAAATTGATTAGATTTTATAATTCATCACATTGGAAATTTTCTGCATGTTTTTTTTTTGTGCATATACATGTATTTTTTTAGGTAGTCTTCCATTTCCATCTCGCTACACCATCTGCTATAATTTTATGGTGAATTTTTGGCTTACCACCATGAGCTGCCATCTGCAATAAAAAACTATGCTAGAAAATCCTAAGTCACATCCAAAAACATGGAGAGTGGTGAGGAGAAAACCAAATTATGGCGTATTTTTGGCTTACTACCATGAGCTGCCATCCGCAATAAAAAAACTATGCTAGAAAATCCTAAGTCACATCCATAAACACAGAGGGTGATGAAGAGCAAAATAACTAAACAACCAGTAGTAGCAAGGACGAGAAGATTCAACCAAAACAAGAATAAAAAAACGCAGATCAATCAACACAAAAGAAAGTAACTAGTAATCACTCTTAACAAAAAAAAAATCCATTAGCTGCTGGCACGAAACAAAACCGCTTCAATGATTAATCATCCTGTGTTCCTTGCCTCATTTCAAAGACTTCTTATAAAATAAAATTCACCTTTTCATCTCCTCCACATTCACATATTTATTGTTGAATATTTTCTTGTTTCTAGTTTTCCATACAGCCACTTTTTCCATGTTGAAAGTTCAAACTGCTAGAACCTTCCCATTTTCTCTTTTAAAACAAACTCTTATTTATTACCGGTGACCTCCAAATCAAACTATTGCAAATTTTATAGTGTTAATAAAAATGTCATCTAATTTAGTATCTCTTATTTTTTCCAACTTCAGTATACAATCCTTAAGAAAGGAAAAAGAATAAAGAAAACAACAAATTATCAATTAGTTTTACATACAAATACAATTCATCTAAACCTACTACAAATTAAATCAATCAATTACATACAAAAACAATTAGCATTAAAAAATTAAAAACAAAATACTAGTATAAAAATTGATATGAATAACTAAAAGAAAAAAAAGACTCACCTACACTACATTGCAGAAGCAGAAAGTCAGAAACAAGTTAGGCACAGTTTCTAACTTGGGGGACATTTTAATGTTGCAGAGCAGGCCACCGACGAGAGAGAGGAGAGCTTCGTAGAGGAGCAGAGTGATGTGCGGAAAGTCATTGTCAATCTATTTCAATCCCCGGCAACGGCGCCAAAAACTTGATGTGTGGAAAACGATCCAACACAAAACTCACCGGCAAGTGTACCGGGTCGCATCAAGTAATAATAACTCACATGAGTGAGGTCGATCCCACAGGGATTGAAGGATTGAGCAATTTTAGTTTAGTGGTTGATTTAGTCAAGCGAATTAAGTTTTGGTTGAGTGGTTTGTATTTAACAGAAGCTAAATTGCTTGGAATGTAAAGGGAGAGGGGAAAATTGCAGTAAATTAAAGAGCAGGAAAGTAAACTTGCTGAATCTTAAAGAACAAGAAAGTAAATGACTGGAACTTAAAGTGCAAGAAATGTAAATTGTAGTAACTTAAAATGCAAGGAATATAAATTGCTTGAATGTAAAAGGGATTTAAGGACTGGGATTTCAAAATCTAAGCAAAGAGAAATCGAATTGCAACAATTGATAGAGCAGAATTTGAATTAGAAGCAATTAGAACTCAAACAGTAAAGAAATTAAATGCAGCAAAGGTTCACAGAAGAACCAAAGGAAATTGGGATCTCAAAGCAGGGTTCACAGAAGAACCAAAAGTAAATTGGGATCTCGGGACTCCAGAGACTAGGTAGCAGAGCCTAGATCTCAATTGCCTTCCTAGATCCAAGTTCTCAAAGCAATTGACAAGAAAATAAAGAAGAAGCAATAAAGGGAATGTAAATTGAACTCAATTATGCAGAAGAGAAATTGAAGAGCTCTTGAGTGGAGATTGAGACAGAATTTCCTCAATTCTTAACACCCAAGACTCAAACAAGAAAAGTAGAATTGCTTGAGCAAGAACAAGGAAGAAGAGAAATCAATTCTCTTCCCCAATTCTCTGAAATCTCAGTCAAGTCTCTCAAAAAAAAGTTGCAAAATTCAAAGCTCCAAAAAAAAAATGCAAAATTCAAAAGTCCAGTAAAAAGTCCTAATTACATCAAACTAGCTCCTATTTATACACTTTCTATTCTTGGAT
>NC_029777.3:23904541-23909046 GCF_000817695.3 Arachis duranensis
ACCATTAACTTCCATTCTTACTTATGCAACATTGGATATTTCACTTTTCAATTCAAATAATTCTCTTTTATTCAAGCATGTGGGAAACAAAACAAACTTTAGCTAAGTGATGGATAACAAACAACATGCAGATTTAGCATTTCTCTAGCTATTTATTAAATGACTTAAAATAAAACAAGGAACAAAAATTGCACGAAGTAAAAAGACATAAACGATGGAGGCATATCATGTTTCAGACATACATCTTCTTATTATAGACATGAAAGAGGAAGTATGAAAGAACTTTGCCACCTTCTAATGATCATGGCTGCTGCTTGATTCTCCCTTTTTCTTCTTTCTCTTCCCTAGCTTGGAATAATCTCGGATCTCTTCACCAGGACATCTTCTACCCCAAACAGAATCTAAGAGTCCTGAAAGCCCAACTTCTTCTAATCTTTTAAAAGTTGCCTCAGTATAGTGATGAGACCTTGCCTGTTGCTTGGCTACAAATTCAGGGCATTGCTCAAATGGCTTGATCTGAGGATTGAGTGTTGGCAAATTATGGGTCAAGTACTCTAACCTTGCTTGCATGTTTTCATCATTCTCCATTCTTTGCGCATATCTAACTTCTCCCATGGTGTGATGAATATTCTTCCAGTGATACAGATTGTGACTATATTCCCCTGCTTTAGCTTGACTAAAATACTCTATGGCATCATGAGCTTGATTTCGTCCTTCCTCTCTTTGTGATCTCCTTTGTCTGGGAGCTGCCACCCCTTCTTGATCATCTTCTTCATTCATTCCTTCCATACTTTTCTTAGTGATTCCTTTCCCTTTTTTCACCTTTTCTGTGTCCTCATCTTCAAAGATCACTCCCACTTTGATGCATAGCCTAAGGATGGTGCTTGGATGTCCAAGACCACTTGATTTACTTGTGCTGTTAGCCATCTCTTGAATACTGTCGGCTATGAGTTGTGCGAGGTTGATTTCACCTCCATGTAGGATGCAATATGTCAAGAGTGCTCGTTTGATTGTGACCCAAGAGGCGTTTCCAGTAGGAAGAATAGATCTCCTCACTATTTTATACCATCCCTTGGCCACAGGAGTAAGATTTATCCTTCTCAAGTGACTTGGAACTCCCTTTGAATCTCTTTCTCAATCTGTATTCTCCACACATAACCCTTGCAAGATCTCATCAGGATTGTTTTCCATTTGCAACCTGGTCTCATAACTAGGCTCTGCATAAGTTATGGTTCTCAACTTTAGAGCCCTAGTGATGGCTGCTGGACTGAAGCTCACTTCAACTCCTCTGACATAACTTGTGTAAGGGGCACTATCTTTGTTTTCTTTTACAGCATTTGCATAGAACTCCCTGATCATGACTGCACTGATGTCAACAAGAGGAGCACATAAAAGTTCCCACCTTCTTTCTTTAGTGATTTGCCTCATGATGGGGTATTCTCCGTCTCTCAACTCAAGGCCTTTCTCATAGATTACATTCTTTGTCTCCATGAACCTATGATATCTCCCTTCATGGAATTGGGATCTAAAATTTGTTTGCATCAAATGATGGAGGTTCGGCTACCATAGGTTCCTTTCCCGGCCTTCTTTTTGAACTTGAGGAGGCCATTGGATTTGAGGTGAGAAAAAAGGAAAAGTGAGAATAGAAGAAGTATGTGTTGTGTTTGGGATGAGTTTTGGTTCGGTTCTGTTGTGTGAGATAAGGGAATTATTTTGGTTGTGGGAGTAGAGGGGATTATGGTTTTCATATGAAGGTAGCTTGAATGAGTGTGTGAACCGTTTAGTGCTACGGCTATTAATAGGTAGATTCTTCAAGCTTTCCAACAAAACCACAATGAATGAAGAAGGAGCTCGTTGGTGCTCATGAAGGGTTGAGATTGAGTTGTTCATCTAAGGGGTTCATGGGATGGACGGTCTGCATGCATTGTTGAGGCTTTGACGAGGATCCTCTTCCCATTGGTTGCATGCATTTAGGAGTTCGATGATGCATTCATGCAAATTCTGCTTCCCCATGAACGCATTCTTCTAGGCACATGTGACCATCCTCACATAGCTTATCCTAGCCGTGGCCCCTCCTTGCTTTTGTCTCAATCTTTTTCTCCTGTATGAACAAAAAAAGCTAGCCTTAGAACATTAATATAGTCGTTGGCAATTTATTTGCAAAAAAAAAAATTTGTTTTGGTTTGTTTAATTGTTATTTATTCTATATTTCTTTCGTGGTCAATTGTGTCCCTTAATTAAAGATGCTAAAAGTTGGTGAACACCAAACTTATCTTTTATTGAGGGGACGGCTTAACAATGCAAACCATTCTTCACAATTGATGCATTTTATAAAAAAAAATTTGATGCATGATCCCTTTCTGTATGGTTTTGAGTCCATGATTGGGAAATGATCTTCTGAACATTGTTACACATGCAGACACCAAACTTAGTGTTTGGTCATATGCTTCATCAAAAGAATTATGCATATGTTCTAAGAATAATCCCCTTTTTTTGAAAAATGAACTTGGGTGTGCCTTAAGGTACACCAAACTTAGAAGTTTGACATGTGCTTCAAAAATTTTTTTATGGACGTTCAAATATCATGCTCAGGTAATCATGGCTTATTGACTAAAAGAGAAGACAGAAATCTTAAACCATGGGTTGCCTCCCATGAAGCGCTCTTTTACTGTCACTAGCTTGACATTGAACTCCCTTTAGGGTGGTTGATGTTGGTGATGTCTCAACTTGTCACCTCTCACTGTAAGCTTTCTCTGTGTGCCTTGATGCTCAATTTCCATATGCTCAAGAAAAAGTACTTGGTTGACAGTGTAATAATCTTCTGTTCCTAGCTGTTGATATACTAATTGTACTTTGTCACCTTTGGAAAATCCCTCAGTTGGAATTTTCTTGTTCTTCCACCCTTTATAAACCTTCTTCCTGTTTTTCTTCTTTTTCTTCCTTGTTGATCTGTTTCCTTTGACAGTGACTTGAGTTATGATTTCCCCCTTTTTGTTATCATCCTGGCCTCCTTTTGAATTCCTTCCCCTCCTTGTACAAGCTCACTCTTCTGTTCTATTGTTTTGTTGGTTGCTTGCTTTGGAAGGTAGTCACCACTTGTCTTGCTTGTTTCTTCATTCCTTTATAATTCTGGAAAGACTTTCAAGGCGATGCTCTCCTCATGCATCCTGAGGGTTAGCTCTCCCTGCTCTATATCCACAATGGCTCTAGCAGTGGCCAAAAATGGTCGACCAAGCGTCACACATCCCCTTGTTGATGAATAGGCTTCCAATAGTGCAGGGTAGGAAGAAACCTCCAGGATCTTCAAGCTTGGGAGGGAGTCCCTTTTTGATGAGTGCACTGCATTCTTCACTAAGCATTACAGTCTCCTTCTCATTCCAACTTCTCTTCTTGTTGATGAGTTCCTTTAAAAACTTGGCATACAGAGGCATTTGCTCCAATGCCTCAGCTAAAGGTATGTTGATTTCTAGCTTCTTGAAAGTTTCAAGAAATTTGTGAAAATGTTGATCCTTTGTCTCTTTGTGGAATCTTTGGGGATATGGTAGTGGTGGTGTTAAGCTCTTCTCTACTTGATGTTGTCTTGGATTTGGTTCTTCCATGATCTGCTTTCCTTTCTTTAGATTCTGTGGCCTACCTTCTTTTTCTTGAGGTTGATTCTGAGGTTGATTGCTTGCTGTTGCATTTTCATCATTGGCTGCCTCTTTTCCAACCTGTTTCTCGTCACTCTCTTTAGGCTTTTTAGTGGCTTCTTCATCTTTCAGCAGTATTTTTCCACTCCTCAACTGTATTGCCTTACATTCCTCTTTTGGATTAGGAATGGTGTCACTTGGTAATGAGCTTGATGGTTTTTCAACAGAAATTTGTTTGGAGATTTGCTCAATTTGCCTTTCTAAGTTCTTCATGGAAGCTTCTTGGTTCTTTGTTGTCAATTCTTGGTTCTTCATCATTTTCTCCATGAGAAGCTCTAGATTAGTGATCCTCTGGGATTCTTGTGAAATTGGTTGGTTTTGGGGTGTTGTTGGATGATGATAAGTGTTTTGGTTAGTTGGGTGCTTATTGGGTAGGTGATGGTTAGAGTTGGGGTAATTATTTTGTGGTTTTCTGTATGTATTTTGGTTAGTGTTTGGCTGGGGGTTGTGGTTTGTGCTTTTCCAATTGTTCTGACTTGAGTTTCTTTGCCATGGTTGTTGGTTTTGATTATGGTTGTCTCCCCATCTGAGGTTGGGATGGTTCTTCCAAGAAGGGTTGTAAGTATCTCCATAGACTTCATTAGTTCCAGGATTTTGGTTGTGCATGTATTGGACTTGCTCTTGCTGTTGCTCCTCTTGAGTTTCTTCACTTTGCACCCAAGTAGTTGGTGGTTGGCTGGTGGCACTCACTGATGCAACTTGCAAGCCATCAATTCTTTTGGCCATTTGTTCAAACTGTTGTTGAATCTGCTGCTGCATTATCTTGTTCTGAGCTAAAATTGAATCCACTCCTTCCAACTCCATTACTCCTCTTCT
>NC_029777.3:23909752-23926674 GCF_000817695.3 Arachis duranensis
TCTCCAATAACGTTCTTCCCTCTTTCAGCTCTTCTTATTCTCCGAAGAGTTCTTTGGTCAATTTTAGAGAGGACAGGGGAAGATCTTCCTTACCTGACATACAAACACACAACAATAAACACACAGATCCAGAAAACCAATGAAACTTCAATCTATAGCTAGAATGAAGTTTTAGTTAGTTTAAGCAAAAATTCAAACAGTTAGTGTGTTAGTCAAAATTAAAATAACAGAAAAGAAAAAGTGCTTGATCTAGATATCCACTTCACTTAGTCATTGTCAATCTATTTCAATCCCCGGCAACGGCGCTAAAAACTTGATGTGCGGAAAACGATCCGACACAAAACTCACAGGCAAGTGTACCGGGTCGCATCAAGTAATAATAACTCACATGAGTGAGGTCGATCCCACAGGGATTGGAGGATTGAGCAATTTTAGTTTAGTGGTTGATTTAGTCAAGCGAATTAAGTTTTGGTTGAGTGGTTTGTATTTAACAGAAGCTAAATTGCTTGGAATGTAAAGGGAGAGGGGAAAATTGTAGTAAATTAAAGAGCAGGAAAGTAAACTTGCTGAATCTTAAAGAACAAGAAAGTAAATGACTGGAACTTAAAGTGCAAGAAATGTAAATTGCAGTAACTTAAATGGCAAGAAATGTAAATTGCTTGAATGTAAAAGGGATTTGAGGACTGGGATTGCAGAATCTAAACAAAGAGAAAGTAAATTGCAACAATTAATTGAGTAGAAGATGAATTGGAATAAACTAAAGTTCAAACAGAAATGGAAATTAAAGTGCAGCAGAGGTTCACAGAAGAACCAAAAGGAAATTTGGGATCTCAGGACTCAAGAGACTAGAAAGCAAAGTCTAGATCTCAATTGCCTTCCCAGATCCAAGTTCACAAAGCAATTAACAAGAAATTGAAGAAGAAGCAGTAAAGGGAATGTGTTTGAATTCAATTATGCAGAAGAGAAATTAAAGAGCTCTTGAGTGGAGATTGAGACAGAATTTCCTCAATTCTTAACACCCAAGACTCAAACAAGAAAAGTAGAATTGCTCGACCAAGAACGAGGAAGAAGAGAGATCAATTCTCCTCCCCAATTCTCTGAAATCTCGGTCAAGTCTCTCAAAAAAAAGTTGCAAAATTCAAAGCTCCAAAAAAAAATGCAAAATTCAAAAGTCCAGTAAAAAGTCCTAATTACATCAAACTAGCTCCTATTTATACACTTTCTATTCTTGGATCTTGGGATTTGGATGGGCTTTTGATTTGGTGAAGAAATAAATTTTATTAGATTTTTAATCCAATTTTAGCCCAAAAACAATAGCTTCCAGGAGGCTGCCCTGCCCTTGTGGAGGGCAGGGCAGAAAATTGATGCGTGGTGCGTGCGTAGTGCGGGCGTGGTGCAGGCTTGGTGCGCAGGATGCTGCCCTGCCCTCGCGGAGGGCAACCAGGTTGGTGTGCTAGCCGTGCCACAACAAAATGCTGCCCTGCCCTCGCGGAGGGCAGGGCAGGCCCGATACTGCCCTTGTGGAGGGCAGGGCAAGGTTTTGTTCCTCTTGATTCCAAGGCACAGATTTGTGCTCTGCCCTTGTAGTGGGCAGGGCAGAGTTGCCTTCTTTGCCTTGTTCCCTTATGTTGCCCTCCTAGAGGGCAGTGTGCCCTTGTGGAGGGCAATGCTTTCTTCTTCCATTATAAGCCACGCCTTTTTCTCCCTTGGCCACACTTTCTTAGGCCACGCTTTCTCTTTTATTCTTTTCTTCACCTACAATAAACCAAAACAACCACTCCAAGTATCACTAAATTCACAAGGCTTATAAATCAATTAAAATTCAATTAAAATTAGCTTAAACCTCATGAGTTAACATTAATTTCATGGTGGTTGTTTGATTTAAAGAAGTTATGCATTTTCACTCTAAATCACTTACTTAGGATGCAAGAAAGTGCATAAAGACTAATAAAACAAGTGAAATTAGCTTGAAAAATGGGTATATGATGACTTGTCATCACAGAGCAGAGCCAGCAGAGGAGCCAACAAGATGACAACAGAAGAAGCAGAGGTAGAGACAAGCGAGGCACGATGGAGCCAAGGCAACCGAGACGACACAGACGAAGAAGGCAGAGGTGAGTAGACACTGCCGTCACGGAGACGAGGCAGAGGAGCCAGCGAGGGGAGTGACGAGTGACGTCCTCCTTGCGAAAATACGATCAGTGAGTTAGAGAGGGCGAGAGTGAGTGAATATGTGACTGTTTGGGGAGAGTGAGCTAAGACTTGAGGTCCGGAATCGTTGGGGCCTTGGGGTTGCCGACTTGCCGTTGGGAAATTATGGTTTTGGGTTTTTTCATTTTTTTTATAAACTAAAATGGGGGTAGTATTGGCTTTTTTACAAAAAAAAATTGACCTGGTCTTGCTTTCGATTAAACCGGCCGGGTTACTAGCTTTAATGAAAATCGAACGGATCAAACCAATTTTCATTGATTTTGATGCAAATCTAGTCCTAATAACAATCTAATCCAGTTGATCATAAAAAAAAAAGCAATCCAGTCCAGTTTGGTTGCCAAGTGATGTGAGAATTATTATTGGTTTAGAATTAATCAAAATAAGAATCACTTCGTTAATAGTATAGTCCAAACTAACAATGAACTCTCACAATCAAAGTTTAAATATAAAAGGATTGTCACAATCAACACAACTAACCAAGAGTATTTAAACTCCTGAGTCCTTCTCCCTAGGAATTGCAATTTTCATATTATTAGATATAAGGGAATTGGGGTTGTGATTGCAAGTGGCAAGAAATTCAAAAGGCAAGAAATTAAATAAGTATGCAAGGAATTAAACTCAAAGCAAGTAAATCAAAAATGGGAATTTAAGTGGCAAAAAGGGCTCTTGGCAAGGGTTGCAGAATTGAGGATTCCTATCGTAATCATAGACCACAAACATGATAATTGCTAAGAATTAATCCCAGTTAGTCTATCCTAACATCGAGGATAAGTGAAAAGGGCATAATTGATCTCAATCCACAAGTCCCAATCAACTCACTAATTAACCTAGTGAAAGACTAGCGTTAGTGGAAACCAAACCAACTAACAATCCTAATCACAATATCGAATGGACATCTATGACTCAAGGTCACCTAGTTATCCAATTACAAGCCAAGAGTGTAAAAAACTATACAAAAGATAAAAGAGACATTTTATCAAATACCTAACATGCATAAAAGGAAAAATATCATAAATTGCAATAGAAATAAATTCTATAACCATCAATTGCAATAAAATGATAATAACAACTCAAATAAGCATTAAAAACATAAAACATCAAAATTGCATTAAATGAAATCAAAAGTGACAAGAGTGTTCATAAATATAAAAGTGGCAGAATTGAGAAATTAATAAAAGAATTGAAGATGATCAAGACAAGAGAGCAAGAAACATAAATAAAACTACATTAAAACAAGAATTAAATGTTGAAATTAAAGAGAAAGTAAACTAAAAATCCTAATTCTAGAGAGAAAGGGGAGCTTCTTTCTCTAGAAAATGACCTACAACATGATAAAACCAAAACCTAAGTGCTCCCCCTTCATCCTTCTTCAATTTGGCTTGAAATAGCTTCAGAAATAAGTTGGATTGGACTTTGGAGGCCCAGAAATTGCCCCCAGCAATTTGCAATTAATGAGCTCACGTGCAAGGAGTGTGCGTACGCACAGGTGTGTGCGTACGCACACTTTCTATTTTCTGACTTGTGTGTATACACAAATTGTGTGCATACACACACTTAAACTTATGTCCACTATAGCAAATTGTATATTATTTTAAAGCACCAGATGTTATCTTTCCAATGCCGCTAAAACCACCTCATTTGGGCCTCTTTAGCTCAAGTTATGACAAATTTAGTACAGAGAGGTCAGGAATGATAGCTTTACAAATCCTTCATTTCTTGAATTCTCCCATTTTGCATGCTTTCCTTCCACTTCTTCAATCCATACTTTCCTCGTAAGCTTGAAATTACTCAACAAACACATCAAGGCATCAAATGGAATTAAAGTGAATAAAAAATTTAGCAATTATAAAGCTTAAAAAGCATGTTTTCACTTTCAAGCACAATTTAGGGAGAAATTATGAAACTATACTATTTCAATGAATAAATACAAGAAAAGTTGATAAAATCCACCAAATTAGAGTAAATAAATATTGTGAAATGTGAATTCATCAAATCTCCGCACTTAAACAATAGCATGTCCTCATGCTATAGCAAAGGAAGACAAGAAGGGGAATCAACAATTATTCAATGTAACTAACTATATGCAATCTACCTATATGTATGTAACTATACTATCTAACTATATATATGTATTTAATTAGTCTAATTAAATCAATTTCCAAGAAAGCATCTATACACAATCAAGGGCTAAAGCAATTATAACCAAATCCTATTGATAACGAGTCATCTTATGCTAGCTTTTCAAGCATTTTTCACTTGTTTCATTAGGTTTTATGCACTTTCTTGCATTATAAGTAAGTGATTTGGAGTGGAATTGCATGATTTTGTTAAATCAATCAACCATCCTTTATTTGACACTAAATCATGAGGTTTAAGCTAAAATTAATTGGTTTTTGAAAGATTTATGAACCTTGTGAATTTGGTGATACTTTGATTGGTTGTTTTAATTACTTGTAGGTAAAGAAAAGAAGAGAACAAGAAAGTGTGGCCTAGGAAGCGTATCCAAAGGAAACAAAAGCGTGGCGCATCAAAGGAGAAGAGCCATAGCATTCTCTCAGTGAGCTCCGCGCTCTCCATTCGAGCACTACTCAAGGCCAAGGAAGCAAGGGGCAAGGATGTTGTGCTCTCTTTATTAACTGAGCACCAAGGAAGCAAGGCAAAACTCACAATGCTCGGTTAACACAGTTAACTTTATCGGACTCCATCCAAAATAAATGCAAGGAGCTATGTTTGCTAGTGAAGCCACAAAGTCTTGAACCCATGACCCAAGGGAAGGAAGGAGTGCTACTTACAAAGGAAAATAAGCCAAAATTGGCCAAGATGGCCTCACAAGGATTCAAACCAGAGAGCTTGAGGAGCGCTACCCTTGGTTATTTCTCAAATTGGGGCTAAAAAGCCTTCCCCAAGGTTCGAACTCAAGGCATGCGCTACCTTTATTTTCTTCACAAGGAAAATTGGTGCTAAATTGCTTCCACCGTGATTCAAACCTAGAGCCTCATTCATCAAGCAAGGGAGCTGTGCTCTCCTCATTCACCGAGCGTTATTGATGCTTGGCACAAGGCTGGGAGCGCAACAAATTGGCACGCTATTGAGGCTGACACGGAAGGCTTGGTGCGCATCAAAACTTGGCAAGGCCAAGGCAGCATGGATGCTGCGCTCTTGGTATTAACCGAGCGCTACCCTGATGCTTGGTCCAAGGGGATTGTCACTCAAAATTGGAGGGCCAAGGCAAGGGGGAGTGCTGTGCTCACTCCACTAACTGAGCATTTCCTTGGGAGTGGTACCCATGCGCCAAAATTCAACTAAAATTTTAATTTAATTCAATTCTTCACCAAATTAAAAAGCCCACCCTAAATTCTGAAATCCAAAAAGAGAAAGTGTATAAATAAGGGTTAGTTTGATTTAGAGAGGATCTCTTCTTTTACTTTTGAACCTTTTAGACACTTTTACTTTTCAATTTCATTAGAGAGCTCATTTTTAAATTTTAGCTTGGGGTCTGAGAATTAGGATTGAGAATTGAATTCTCTTCTTCTCTATTCTTACTTCTACACTCTTCACTCTTTGTTTTAAATCTTGGATTAAGAATTGAGGGAATTATGCTTCATTCTTGATCTGAGATCTCTCTTGTTTACTTTCTGCATAATTTTAAGGAATTGTGATTTGGATCTAAGTTCTCTTTAATGCTTTCATCTCTATTTTCTTCTGCAACTACTCTCTGTTGGATCAAGGAAGGAATTGAGATCTAGACTTGTTTTCTAGTCTCATTCAACCCTGAGATCTTCAACTTCTCTTTTAGTTTTTGCAAGTGAGCTGAATTTACTTTCTGTTTTGCTTCTTCGAGCAAGTCTCCTTTTTTGTTTAGATCTGCTGCATTTTAATTCATCTTTTACTTCTCTGTTGATTATCATTTACATTCTCTTGTTTAATTTCTGAGATCCCAGCTCCCAAAGCCCTTTGTGATTCAAGCAATTTACATTTCTTGCACTCTAAGCTTCTGTCATTTATATTACTTGTACTTTAAAATTCAGCTTCTTTACCTCCTTTGCCCTTTAATTTATAGTCAATTACCCCTCTCCCTTTAAATTTCATGCAATTTAGCTTCTATCAAATACAAATCACTCAAATCAACACTTGTTTGCTTGACTAAATCAACCACCTAACTAAATTGCTCAATCCTTCAATCCCTGTGGGATCGACCTCACTCATGTGAGTAATTACTACTTGATGCGATCCGGTATACTTGCCGGTGAGTTTTGTGTTGGATTGTTTTCCACACATCACTTATTCACAATTGAACTGAGCCATATAAAAGAATTTAACCAAACTTGCAAGATAAGCAATGATCATAGGTGGAAATATGGAATTGAGTGATTGAACCCTCACCGGATATGTGTATGCACTCTAGTCGCTCAAATGTTTAGGGTCAATTCACTCAATTCTCCTCTAATCATGCTTTCTAAAGTTCGTTCTTCATCTAACTGACGATCGAATTTCTGCTAGTAAAGAATTCACAATAAATTCTCGTTGCAAGTATAGTTTCTAAACTAACAAGAATCCTTTCGTACAAAAGTTTGGTTGTCACAAGTAACAAAACCCAATAAAAAGTAATAACCGAAGTATTTAAAAATCGGGTCGTCTTCTCAAGGAATTGCAGGGAAGTATGATTTATTATTGGTTGAGTTTTCTGAGAAATTTGGAGTTTGGGTAATGGGCACAGATATAATTATAAATTAAAGCAATATAAATTAAAAGAGATTTATATATATCTTAATAAAAAAGCTTGACTGGTAGAATGATTAATTGGAAGTTCTATCCTTGTTGGATTTTCCAAGTGTAATGGTAATTGGTTGTTGTTTCCACTTAGTTATCCTTTACTAAATAAAGGAAGGTCAAGTAAATTGGAAGTCAACTTCTATTCACAAGTTCTAATTTTCTCCCTTGGGAAGGATTAGCGTCAGTGACTAGAGATTCAACCAACAATAATCAATTTGCATTAATAAAAGAAATCAAATCTAACATGGAAAAGTTCATAAATTAAATTGGGAAAATAAATAAAAGGAACATTGAACCTGGAAATTGAGAAGAAGAAATCCTAAATCCTTTAAGAGGAATCTTAATCCTAAAACCTAAGAGAGAGGAGAGAATCTCTCTTTCTAAAAACTACATCTATACCTAAAAATTATGAATTATGAATGAATGATAAGTCTCCTTGAGTCTCTGCATGTTCCCTGGCTTTATTCTGTATTTCTGGGCCAAAAACTGGGTCAAAACGCGGCCCAAAATCATCCCCAGCGTTTCCTGAATTTTCTACAGATCGCGCATGTCACGCGTACGCGTCGGTCACGCGTACGCGTCATTTGACGATTTTCCTCTCCACGCGTGTGTGTCAGTCTCACGCTCGCGTCGTTTGCGCGAACTCCAATCCACGCGTACGCGTCAAGCACATGAATTATGATTTTCTCCATTTCACGCGGTCGCGTGAACTATGCGTCTGCGTCCGTGTTCGTTGGTCATCTCCTTGGTTTCTTGTGTTCCTTCCATTTTTGCAAGCTTTCTCTCCATTCTCTAAGCCATTCCTGCCCTATGAAGCCTGAAACACTTAACACACGGATCGCGGCATCGAATGGTATAAAGGAGAATTAAAATACGTAATTAAAGGATCTCTAGGAAGTAAGTTTTCAACCATAGAACTAAACTAGGAAGGAATTGTAAAATCATGCAAATCATATGAATAAGTGAGCAAGAATTTGATAAAAACCACTCAATTAAATACAATATAAACCATAAATATTGGTTTATCACTGACCAATCAATAAATACTTAATGTACATATGCAAATATCATAAGGTCTTTTCAAGGTTGTAATGGGGCTAAGGGTAAAGGTAAGGATATACATATGGCTAAGTAAGCTTGCATTTGAATCTTTGATTAACGTAAGCTCTCCTAACACATACACAACCTATACAATTTTAATACCAAGCTTAGCTACCCAAAATCTCATTTTTACATAAACATACACTTGTGTATTTTAATTCAATTCATCACATATGCATTGATTCTTATTGAATTTCTCATTGGGGTAATTTTGTCCCCTTTTTTATTTTTTTTCTTTCTTTCTTTTTTTTTCTTTCTTTTGAACATAATATATACCAACTCATCAATGCATATGGTTTCTATAATATTACATGAGCATGTACCCCAAATTTCTAATATTTTTCAACAAAGAATAAAACATATTTTTATCTACCAAAGTATCCCATCTTTTCCAACACTTAATTGACACACACACTTACTATTCCAAGCTAACCAAAGATTCAAATAGGACATTTAATTGTTTTTCGCTTAAGGTAGTGATGCGGTAATATAAAGAACAAATAGGGGTTAAAAAGGTTCAAAGTGGCAAACAAAGGTAAATGAAATAGTAGCCTTTTTGGGTTAAGTGAGCAATAATGAAGTGATGGCCTCAATCATATAATTACATAATCATACATTAAACAATGGATATATAGAAATAAACAAACCAAAGATTACAATTCATAGAGAAGAGCAGCACACAAGAATGGAATAAGTAGTCAAATGGTGTAACCACACAATAAGGCTCAAAAACTCACAAGTTGTATGTTCTTTAATTCAAAAACCATATTCCACAATGTATAAATCATACAAGTTTCAATGAAAATTTTAAACTCAATTCAATTTGAATTTCAATGCTGATAAACCACTATTTTATGGTTTATCTTGAGCTAATTTGAGTGGTTTTTTATCAACTCTTTACTCACTTATTCATATGATTTGCATGATTTTACAATTCCTTCCCACTTTTACCCTATGGTTGAAAACTTGCTTCCTAGACATCTAAATTATATGTTTTCAATTCCCCTTTTATACCATTCGATGCCGTGATCTGTGCGTTAAGTATTTTCAGGCTTTATAGGGCAGGAATGGCTTAGAGGATGGAAAGGAAGCTTACAAAAATGGAAGGAATGCAAGTAAATAAAGAAGCTGACCAGTAAGGAGCGGCACGGGCATGCACCTGGCGCGCAAGCGCACATCCGCGCATCCACACATCGACGTGCACACGCACCTGGTGCGGACGCGCAACAAGCAAAAAGCACAATCGACGCGCGCAGGCACGCGTGACATGCGAGACCTGCAGAAATTGCAAAAATCGCTAGGGCAATTTCGGGCCAGTTTTAGACCCAGTTTTTGGCTCAGAAACATAGACTAGAGCCAGGGAACAGCAGAGACTCGAGACATATTCTCATTCTGCATAGTTTTAGTCTAGTTTTTGAATCTAGAGAGAATTTCACTTCTTCCTCTAGGTTTTCTTCACATTCATAGTTTTAGAGTTTTAGTGCTTTGCTTTGGATATTGAGAAGATTCATTACCTCCATTGGAGCTTCATCATTCTAGTTTGTTTCTCTATTCCTTTACTCTTTTAATTGCCCATTGACTCTGTTTAGATAAGTATGTACATGATTTTGGGATTTATTAATGCAAAGAACCATTGTTACTTTTAATTGATTTTTAGTTATTAATTATCATGTCTTCCTTTTATTCCTCTCTGAATTCTGTGAAAGTTATATTCATGATAATGGAGTAGTTCCCTAACTTGATTGGGAGTTAATTAAAAGGAAAACCTTGAGTTGGAATACTCAAGTGTAAATATTAATTGGAAGTTGTTGGCTAATTCTCCTGTCTTCGACTCTAATCCTTTCTTAGGAAAGGATTAGGACACAAGCGATAGGATTAGTTTGAGAGTTACTTGACTTTCCCTTATTATATAAGGGATAACTAAGTCGGATAACAACCCTTTTATTATTACACTTGGGAAAATTCAACAGGGATAGAACTTCCATTTAATCTTCTCCCGGTCAAGGCTTTTATTTGCATTACATAAATTCTCAATCATTTATTTCTCTGTTTCTCAAACTCAAAAATTTCTTGGAAAACCTCTGATTAATAAAATAGCACCCTCTCTATAACTCGTTGGGAGATGACCTGGGATTCATATTCACAGTATTTTATTTCTAAATTTTGTGAAAACCCCTTCTAAATTGATACACGGCATCTTCATTGGTTAAGAGCTATACTTGCAACATTGTTCTCTTTATAAACTCTTGATCGGTGAATTTTTGTACGTCAACTTTTGGCACCGTTGCCAGGGAGTTGCAACAGTGTGCTAATTTATTGGTTGGAATTTATTTATTCGAACTTTCCTTTCTTTTATTTTTTTACCATGAGCTGTACATCTCTTTCATTGAATGATGCCTTCACTACCTGATCTGAGCTTACCTGTATTTAATCCTGAAATTGAAAGAATTATTTCACGTATAAGGCAAGCTCGGCGTCGGTTAGTCCTATCTGAGGACAAATCCGAAACGTCATTTAAAGAAGAAACTAGCTCCCTTTCTACTGATTTGGTTGATTTGAGCGCAGGAGCTCTGGACTTTACACTGCCACATTTCCAAGCGCCTCATCCAAATCTGGGTGCAGATATTGAGCTAAAGACTGTACTAATCAATCTACTGCTGAAGTTTCATGGCTTACCTGCTCAAGAGCCTCTCAAGCACCTCAGAGATTTTCAGATAACCTGTTCTACTGTCAGGCGTAATGGTGTAATTGAGACTTCTATCCTGCTAGTAGCCTTCCCGTTTTCTCTTGAGGGAAAGGAGAGGGAGTGGTACTACACTCAACCTGAAGCCGTTGTTACTAACTGAGATACGCTTAGAAGAGAATTCTTAGAAAAATACTTTCCAGCTGAAGTTACTGATAAACTGAGGAAAGAAATTTCAATGATTATTCAAGGCGAATCAGAGACTCTTTATGAATATTAGGAGCACTTCAATAATCTCCTAGATGCATGCCCCCACCACATGATTGACAAGTTGGTATTGATCAGCTACTTCACACATGGCATGAAGCCTCAGGATAAGACTACATTGGATGGTGCAAGTAATGGTTCCCTGAAAAAGTACAAGACTACAGATGAAGCATGGCAACTGATCGCCGACATGGCTGAGTCTGCTCGGAATCAAAAGAACAGAAACAACCATCCTAAAGCTGTTGCAGAGGTTTTCTCTAGCAGTGAGAATAATGCTCTCACACAATCAATATGTGAGATGACCAACCTACTGAAGCAGATACATCTGGGCCAACAACAATCTCAACCCCCCTCACCACAACATAGTCAACAACTGGTTCCTCAGAGAGTATGTGGATTATGCGCTGATTATAGTCATTACACTGATGAGTGTCCACAGCTCCAACATGAGGACAACACCGTGGCAGCTACTCACAATTTCTATGACCGCCCGAATCAAGGATACTACCAACAAAGCGGCAACTATAACCATGGTGGGAACTTTAACCAAGGTTGGAGGGACAACTATAACAGAAGAGGTAGAGATGGCCAAGGAAATTAGAGGTGGAATAATAATAACAACCAGTAGAACCGATATCAGCAGAATCCTACCTATCAATAGCAGAACCAGAACCAGGCTTACAGAGCACCTCATCTAAGGTAGTCCCAAGTGTCTCAACAGACCCCTCAGATCACTTACCCCTCTTCCTCTTCTAATGATGAGTTGCTGCACCCTATTGATCAGAGACAGAAGACCATGGAGAACAACGTTACTTCTACCTTAACCGGTCTGAACTCTACCTTACAAGCTCTTGTCTCACAGATTGGATCACTGAATAACTTCAACAACCAGCCTTCAAGCTCCAGTAGAATTCCTTCTCAACCATTACCCAACCCCAAGGGTGGCATCAATGCCATCACCTTGAGGTCCAGAACCACACTGCAAGAGAGGAATCCTGAGGAGCCAAGCCCACTAGAACACGCCCCAGCTGAGGACATGCTTGAAGTGGAGGATGTTAAAAAGGAAGATGAAGTACAAGACACGATTGAAGAAGAAGTAACTCAACTAGAGAATGGCGCACCAGAAGAAGCTAAAGCTACCAAAGATGCCATCCCAATCCCATTTCCATACCTTGCAAGAAAGCCCAGAAAGCAGATGGAACTTGACCCAAAAATGGTAGAAATCTTCAAAAAGGTTGAGGTAATTGTTCCCCTTTTTGATGTTATTTAGCAAGTACCTAAATATGCGAAGTTTCTAAAGGATTTGTGCATACTAAGGATAGGATTAATGAATTAGAAACTATTCCTTTTTAGGTAGTTCTATATCTGAATTGATGGGGGATATACCTAAAAAATGTAGTGACCCAGGTCCATGCATGGTTAACTGTACCATTGGGGATGTAATATTTTCTGACTGCATGTGTGATCTAGGAGGGTGCATGAGTATTATGCCCTTGTCTATATATAATTCCTAGAGGCTCCCACCCTTAAAAAGGTTGGCAGCTCGTTTTGTGTTAGCAGATAAAAGCATTATTACAGTGGTTGGAATTGCTGAGGACGTGCTGGTGAGCATTAAGGGGCTCACATTTCCCATGGACTTCTATATCTTGGAGATGCCCCAAAATGACTCAGGGAAACCGTCATCCATTTTTCTCGAAAGACTATTCCTGAAGACCTCCAAGTTCAAGTTGGATGCGTTCATAGGAATCTGAATGAGGCTATGAAGCACCCTCCAGAAGACCATTCCATCTTCCAGTGCGACCTCTTAACATAATGAGGACATTATGCCATCATCACTGGCTCCAGACGATCCAGTGCCCGATCAGGAGCAGAAATTGGAGTTAAAACCCCTTCCACCCCACCTCAAGTATGCTTACCTTGAGGATAATCAAAAGCTCCCAGTTATCATTGCAAGGGAACTCTGATGCGGTATTTTACAACCCACAATACTAACCGGCAAGTGCACCGGGTCGTACCAAGTAATACCTTACGTGAGTAAGGGTCGATCCCACGAGGATTGATGGATCAAGCAACAATAGCATTTGATAGGATTAGTTAGGCAAGCAGAAAATGGTTTTGAGATATTCAAAGAGCATTAAACAGTATTTTAAGAATTTCGGAAAGCAAGCAGCAATGAGTTGGGAATAAAATAATTGAGAAAGCAGTTAAGGTTTCAGAGTTATCTAATTTCCGGATTAACTTTTATTACTAATTAATTTAATCATGCCAGATTTAATTTCATGGCAAACTATATGTGACTAGACCCTAATTCCTTAGACCTTCCTAGTCTCCTCTAAAATTCATTAATTGCCAATTCCTTGGTTAATTAATTCCAATTAGAGGATGAGGATCAATTTCTAGTTTATATGCCAAAAGAATCCTAATTATCTACAAATAAGGGGATTATATGTCATGTATCCCGTTAATTACAAACAATTAGAAATTCAGTATAATATGTTTTCAAGCTGTTGTTCAAGTAAAGAGCTTTTCCAAGTTTTACAAGAACTCAGTTAGAACATGGGTCATACTTCCGTTCCACCCATATTCATAAAATAAAGAATGAAAATAATTATTGAAACATAAATCTAAACATGAATTAAATTAAAAAGATCAAATGAATCAATCCATGAAAATAGACAGATCTCCTAACCTTAACAATGGAGGATTAGTTGCTCATGGTTCAGAGAAGAAAAAAAATAAGGGTTCTGGTAACAATTCCGTCCCCTGTCTAAATGTACAGAGTTTCTATTTATAACTAATCCTAACAAATTTAAAATCTAATTATCTAAAAAAATATCTTTTCCTAAAAGATAATATTCGAATTTAAAATTCGAATTAATTAACTACTCCTCATCTTGTAATGTGGGGACCACTTTGCTTTATTAGATATGCGCCTAACTTAGGTGCTAAAATGGGGCCCAGAAATCACCCCTTAGCGTTTTTTGCGTTATTGCAGATCGCGCATGTGACGCGTCCGCGTCGTCCACGCGCTCGCGTCATTTGTGCAGATTCCAGTCCACGCGTTCGCGTCAGGCACGCGATCGCGTCATTGCGATTTCTCCATTCTGCGCGGTCGCGTGAGCCATGCGTCCGCGTCGATCTTCGCTGGTCATCTCTTTGGTTTCTTCTTTTTCTCTGCAGAAATTTCATCAAATCCCTCCAAATGCTACCTAAAATAAATAAAATTGCACAAAACTCAAAATAGCATCCATTGTAGCTAAAATATAATTAATTCTTAATTAAACTCAACAAATTAGATGCAAATTCACTAGGAAAAGATAGATAAGATGCTCACGCATCACAACACCAAACTTAAACTGTTACTTGTCCTCAAGCAACCAAAACTAATATAGGCTTTGGATGTGAATTTGCATGAGAATGAGAGTTCGATTAAGCTCATGTCCCTTTTTATAGTGGGGTTTATAACTGTAATCCTGAATAGGTTTGGCATCTCACTCTCCTTTGAATCAAGAATGTTATTGTCATTCAGAATTAGAATCCGGATAATATTATGAATTCTCTGATCTTTATATTTCAGTTTAATCCTTGAACACAGCAAAATTTACTTTAATTTATTTTTCTTTGGTGCTTTGCACCTTGAGCCTAGCCGTGACTCTAAGTGTTCTGTCTCAAGGATTACTTGACACAATCACACCACAAGCATATGACTAGGGAAACAACTCTTTGAGCTTTTAATCATGTCTGACCTCCCTAGTCATTGATGCTCAGAGCCTTGGACCTTGCTTTTATTTTTATTCATTTATTTATTTATTGATTTTTCTTTCTCTGTTTTTTTTTTTTTTTTTTGCTTCAAGGATTAAATTTTTATTTATTTCAGAGAAGTCATAATAATTCTCTAAATTCCTGTTCCTTACACATCAACATCCCTTGATTCAAATTAAAATATACACTGTTCATATCATGCATTCAAAAATCACTGAAAATACTACCACCTTTAAGTAAATCAGATTATTCTTAAAATTAACTCAATTTCTCATGCAATACATCACTTCTTTTTCTTTTCTTTTTATATTCAAGTTCAGTGAGTGGTACATGAAACATCTTTTCAGCATTAAAGCAATTAAAATAAAACTAAACTAGTCCTAGGATTCTAACTAATAAAGGATCATGCAATAAACAAAGCCAAATAGCAGAAAGCCGGAACGTAACATAGAAAAAGAAGGGAGGAATAAAAATGAAGGAACTCAACCACCTTAGTTATCCTAGCAGTCACTTTATTCTTCAGGTTGTGTTCCTCAGTGAAGATGATTCGCTTCTCTTTTGTGCCAGAAAACCAGTAAGCGCAGCGTCCAACAACACCAAACTTAAAGGTTTGCTTGTCTTCAAGCAAAGAAGAACTGAAAATAGAAGAGACGGAGATTATGAGGAGAGAAAAATAAAAGGATAAAAGAATAAGAGAGAATTTAGGATTTGGAGAGAGAGAGAAAGAAAACTGGGCGGCGCAAGCGACGCGTACGCGTATGGCACGCGTACGCATGGGTCGCGCATTCTTCATAATAACGCATTAGCGTCAGGCACGTGACCGCGTGCCCTTGATTTTGTGCGGTTCTCGCGAAGCCAGCCGAACGCCCGTGCGACTCTCTGTTTCCATGGCTTGGGAGCCAAATTTTCATATGACGCGTTCGCGCCATTCACGCGCTCGCGTGAATGGCCATAAGTGCAACTGACGCGAACGGGTCAGTCACGCGTCTGCGTGCCCAACTTTGTGCTTTTAGCACACTTCCTGCCCCAAGCCAGCACAACTCTCTGCCCAAACATTCTTTTACGTTGATTCTACAGGTCACGCGCCCGCGTCAGTGACGCTTGCGCGTCATGTGCTGTCTCTTTTTTTTTTAGGTGTTCGGTTCCTGTGATAAAATAGCTGCATGAACAGAAATTAGTAAGAACTCAATAAAATACATAAAAAAACTACTACTACGAAGAATAGCTAAGGATACAAATTTATCGGGTTGTCTCCCGACAAGCGCTTCTTTAACGTCACTAGCTTGACGGTCAGCTCTGCTAGTTCAGCAGATGAGTGGACCTCTGGCTATCAATCTCGCCTCCAAGATAGTGCTTCAACCTCTGGCCATTCACTATAAATTTTCTGTCAGAATTATCTTCTTGTATTTCCACATGACCATACGGTGAAGATCTGGTAACCACAAAAGGTCCTGACCATTGGGATTTCAGCTTCCCGTGAAAGAATTTGAGCCTTGAATTATATAGAAGCACTCTTTGTCCTGGCTCAAAGACTCTGATGGCAATCTTCTTGTCATGCAGTAGCTTAGTTCTTTCCTTATAGAGCTTGGCATTCTCATAGGCTGAATATTTGAATTCATCAAGCTCATTCAGCTGAAGCATTCGCTTGATTCCTGTAGCTTCTGAATCAAGGTTCAGCTATCTGATTGCTGATGAGCGGATAATTTATACGCTTTTTGGCATTGTTTTTATATAGTTTTTAGTAAGTTTGAGCTACTTTTAGGGATGTTTTCATTAGTTTTTATGTTAAATTCACATTTCTGGACTTTACTATGAGTTTGTGTGTTTTTCTGTGATTTCAGGTAAATTCTGACTGAAATTGAGGGATTTGAGCAAAACTCTGAAGAAGGCTGACAAAAGGACTACTGATGCTGTTGGATTCTGACCTCCCTGCACTCGAAATGGATTTTCTGGAGCTACAGAACTCCAATTGGCGCGCTCTCAACGGCGTTGGAAAGTAGACATCCAGGGCTTTCCAGCAATATATAATAGTCCATACTTTATTCGAAGAATGACGACGTAACTTGGCGTTGAACGCCAAGTACACGCTGCTGTCTGGAGTTAAACGCCAGAAAAACGTCATGAT
>NC_029777.3:23927192-23927336 GCF_000817695.3 Arachis duranensis
ACGCAAAAGAGGGATTCTATTCCAGTAGGAGCGGGAACCAACCGGTGATTAGCAGTACTGTGACAGAGTGCGTGCATTAGTTTTCACTGCAAGGATGGGATGTAGCCATTAGCCATGGGTGATGCCTCCAGACTGGTTAGCTGT
>NC_029777.3:23928499-23929269 GCF_000817695.3 Arachis duranensis
TTTCTTGTTTTGTGTCTTTTCTTGTTTTTCTTGTGCACTTTTGCATTCATATATTCCATGCATTAAAAATTTCTAAGTTTGGTGTCTTGCATGTTTTCTTTGCATCAAAAATTTTTCAAAATTATGTTCTTGATGTTCATCATGATCTTCAAAGTGTTCTTGGTGTTCATCTTGACATTCATAGCATTCTTGCATGCATTCATTGTTTTGATCTAAAAATTTCATGCATTGAGTGTTTTTGTTGTTTTTCTCTTTCATAATTCAATATTCAAAAATCAAAAAAAATATATCTTTCCCTTATTTTCCTCCAAAATTTCGAAATTTTGGGTTGACTTGGTCAAAAATTTTTAAAATTAGTTGTTTCTTACAAGTCAAGTCAAAATTTCAATTTTAAAAATCTTATCTTTTCAAAATCTTTTTTTTTTAAATCATATCTTTTTCATTTTTTTATATAATTTTCGAAAATTTCAAAATTATTTTTCAAAATATTTTCAAAAATCTTTTTCTTATCTTTTTATCAAATTTTCGAAAATTAACTAACAAGTAATGCGATTGGTTCAAAAATTTGAAGTTTGTTACTTTCTTGTTAAGAAAGGTTCAATCTTTAAGTTCTAGAATCTTATCTTGTAGTTTCTTGTTAGTTAAGTAATTTTAAAATTAAATCTTTTTCAAAATATCTTTTTCAAATATATCTTTTTATTTTTTACCTTATCTTTTTCAAAAATTTGATTTCAAAATATTTTATCTAACTTCTTATCTTCTTATCTTTT
>NC_029777.3:23931664-23931973 GCF_000817695.3 Arachis duranensis
TTATTTATCTAATTTTATTTTATTTTGTTTCTTTGTTATTTTTGTGTTTAATTAGGTACATGATCATGAGGAGTCACAAAAAAATCAAAAAAATTAAAAACAGAGTCAAAAACAGAAGAAAAAAATTTTTTTCACCCTGGGGCAGCGCAGACTGGCGTTCAACGCCAGTAAGATGCATCTGGCTGGCGTTCAACGCCAGAACAGAGCATCTTTCTGGCACTGAACGCCCAAAACAGGCAACAACCTGGCGTTTAACGCCAGGATGTGCACACAGAGGACAATCTGGCGCTGAACACCAGAAACAAGCAT
>NC_029777.3:23932189-23932599 GCF_000817695.3 Arachis duranensis
TTTTCTTTTAATCCTAATCACACTCTCCTAATCCAAATCTCATTTTCAATGTCACACTTCCCAAAAACCTTCACCAATCACATCAATTCCTCTTCCCAATTTCCCCATGCACCATTCACATCAACCTCCTCTTCCCCATAAACCCCACCTACCCTCATAAAATTCAAATTCATTTTCCCACCCTTTCCCACCCAAAATGGCCGCAACCTCACCCTCCCCCCTCCCTATAAATACCTTTCTTTTCTTCTTCATTTTCACAACAAAAACCCCTTCTTCTCTCATATAGCCGAACCCCCTCCTCTCCTTCTCTACCAACATTCTCTTCTTCTTCTTCTACTCTTCTTTTCTTTTTTGCTCGAGGGCGAGCAAATTTTAAGTTTGGTGTGGTAAAAAGCCTAAGCTTTTTATTT
>NC_029777.3:23938454-23939579 GCF_000817695.3 Arachis duranensis
TGATGGTTCAAGAGTTCTATGCTAATGCATGGATCACTAGGAACCATGATCAAATTATGAACCCGAATCCAAAGAACTATCTCACAATGGTTTGGGGGAAATACTTAGATTTCAGTCCGGAAAATGTGAGGTTGGCGTTTCACTTACCCATGATGCAAGGTGATGAACGCCCCTACACAAGGAGGGTCAACTTTAATCAAAGGTTGGACCAAGTCCTTGCGGACATTTGTGTGGAAGGCGCCCAATGGAGAGTAGACTCCAAAGGCAAACCAGTCCAACTAAGAAGACTGGACCTCAAGCCTGTAGCTAGAGGATGGTTGGAGTTCATCCAAAGATCCATCATCCCTACAAGCAACCGATCTGAAGTTACTGTGGATCGGGCTATCATGATTCATAGCATCATGATTGGAGAGGAAGTAGAGGTTCATGAAGTCATCTCTAATGAACTCTACAAAATAGCTGACAAGCCTTCATACTTGGCACGGCTAGCCTTCCCCCACCTTATATGTCATCTATGCTACTCAGCTGGAGTTATCATAGATGGAGATGTCTCCATTGAAGAAGACAAGCCCATCACAAAGAAGAGGATGGAGCAACAAGAGAAGTTCCTCACGGCCCCCAAGAAGAACATGAGGAAACTCATCATCAACAAATGCCTCAAGGAATACACTTTCCTCCCAACAACTATTGGGAGCAACTTAGTACCTCTTTGGAAGACTTGAGCCATAATGTTGAACAATTAAGGGTGGAACACCATGAACACGCCCTCACTCTCCAAGAAATAAGAGAAGATCAAAGAGCAATGAGGGAGGAGCAACAAAGGCAAGGAAGGGACATAGAAGAGTTGAAGATCATCATTGGTCCTTCAAGAAGAAGACGCCACTAGAGGTGGATTCATTCCTTGTTCTTTATTTTCTTTCTGTTTTCGGTTTTAAATATTGTGTTTATCTATGTTTTTGTGTCTCTACTTCATGATCATTAGTGTGTAACCATGCCTTAAAGATTATGAATAATTCCATGAATCCTTCACCTCTCTTAAAAAGAAAAATGTTTTAATTCAAAAGAACAAGAAGTACATAATTTTCGAAATTATTAGTAAATTTAATTTAATTATATTGATGTGGT
>NC_029777.3:23940846-23941390 GCF_000817695.3 Arachis duranensis
TCTGGAGTTAAACGCCAGAAAAACGTCATGATCTGGAGTTGAACGCCCAAAACACGTCATAACCTGGAGTTTGACGCCAAGAAATGCCTTAGCTCGTGGAATGATCAAGCTCAGCCCAATCATACACCAAGTGGGCCCCGAAAGTGGATTTATGCATCAATTACTTACTCATGTAAACCCTAGTAGCTAGTCTAGTATATATAGGACATTTATCTATTGTATTAGACATCTTTGATCTCAGTTTTGTTTTATTCTTCATCTGAGGGGATCATTGATCACGTTAGAGAGGGCTGGCCATTTGGCCATGCCTGAACTCTTTGCTTATGTATTTTCAACGGTGGAGTTTCTGCACACCATAGATTAAGGGTGTGGAGCTCTGCTGTACCTCAAGTATTAATGAAATTCTATTATCTTTTATTCAAATCTCTATCTTATTCTTATTCCAAGATATTCATTCGTACCGAAGAACATGATGAATGTTATGAGTCAGATTACCCTCATTATCATTCTCACTTATGAACGCGCGTGATTGACAACCACTTCC
>NC_029777.3:23941516-23944377 GCF_000817695.3 Arachis duranensis
GTTGATGGTGAACCCCTATACAAAGCTTGCCATGGAAAGGAGTAAGAAGGATTGCGTAGAAGCAGTAGGAGGGCAGGCGTCCGAGAGCTCTACAGCATCTCCATCCGCTTATCTGAAATTCCCACCAATGAATCTGCATAAGTGTTCTATCCCTTTTATTGTTTAATTCCTTAACTTGCATTTTTCGAAAACCCATAAACAATTTTAATCTGCCTGACTGAGATTCGCAAGGTGACCATAGCTTGCTTCATACCAACAATCTCTGTGGATTCAAACCTTACTCACGTAAGGTTTATTACTTGGACGACCCAGTACACTTGCTGGTTAGTTGAACGGAGTTGTGAATTCAACCAGTGCCATAATAATGATTTCATACAAAGACAAACAACTTGAAGAGAATATGGATCACAATTTCGTCCACCAATTGCCCAGTAAGCTTTATGCTCCAGCTCAACTGGCAAGTGACAAGCTTTGCCATAGACCAACTGATAAGGGGACATGCCAATTGGAGTCTTGTACGCTGTCCGGTATGCCCAGAGAGCATCATCAAGCTTCCTAGACTAGTCTTTTCGTGAAATACTGACGGTCTTCTCTAGAATCCTCTTAAGCTCCCTGTTGGAAACTTCAACATGTCCACTTGTCTGAGGGTGATAGGGGGGTTGCCACTTTATGACGGACTCCATATCTCTGCAGAAGAAAGTCCAGCTGTCTGTTGCAGAAATGGCTTCCTCCATCACAAATGAGTGTCCTTGGGACACCAAACCGGCTAAATATGTATTTCTAAAGAAAGCTCATTACCACTTTGGCATCATTAGTGGGCAAAGCTATAGCTTCCACCCATTTGGACACATAGTCAACTGCCACTAGAATATAGTTGTTTGAATGTGAGGGTGGAAAAGGTCCCATGAAATCAATACCCCAGACATCAAAGAACTCAACCAAAGAATTCCCTGTTGTGGCATTTCATGGTTGGCAAGGAGATTTGCAGCTTTTTTACATCTGCCATAGTGCTTCATAAATGCTCTTGAGTCCCTGAAGAGAGTCGACCAGTAGAACCCGCTCTGAAGGACTTTTGTAGCTGTCCTTTCACCACCAAAGTGGCCTCCATAATCAGACCCATGATAGTGCCAAAGAATCTGCTACTTTTCCTCATCCGGGACACATCTCTAGATTATTCCATCTGAGCACCTTTTAAAAAGGTATGGTTCTTCCCAAATGTAGTACTTTGCATTAGTCAGTAGCTTTTTCACCTGTTGCCTACTATACTCCCTTGGGATAAAATTCATGGCCTTATAATTTGCAATGTCTGCAAACCACGGTGTCTGCTGAATGAGGAACAATTGCTCATCCGAAAATGTCTCAGTCACAGCTGTGGGTGGTTGTACTCCTGCTTCTGGCTCAATTCTGGAGAGATGGTCAGCTACTTGATTCTCTAACCCTTTTCCTGTCCTTTATCTCAATATCAAACTCCTGAAGGAGCAATACCCATATGATTAATCTTAGTTTAGAATCCTGTTTGGTTTGAAGGTACTTCAAAGTAGCATGATCAATATAAATAATAACCTTAGAACCAAGTAAATAGGACCTAAACTTATCAACAGCATACACAATAGCTAATAATTCCTTTTCTGTAGTTGTGTAATTCTTTTGGGCATCATTTAACACACGACTGGTATAGTAAATGACATGTACAAGCTTACCATGCCTTTGTCCTAAAACAGCTCCTATAGCAAAATCACTAGCATCACACATTAATTCAAATACTAGATCCCAGTCAGGGGGAGCTATAATGGGAGCATAGGTAAGGTTTGCTTTTAGAGTTTCAAAAGCATGCAAACAATCAAAGTTAAAGACAAAAGGAACATCAGCAACCAAGAGGTTGCTTAGAGGTTTAGCAATTTTAGAAAAATCCTTTATAAATCTTCTATAAAATCCTGCATGACCCAAGAAACTCCTGATTGCCTTAACATTAGTTGGTGGTGGTAATTTTTCAATTACCTCCACTTTTGCTTTATCAACCTCAACTCCCTTACTTGAAATCCGGTGTCCAAGAATAATACCTTCTGTAACCATAAAGTGGCATTTTTCCCAATTTAAAACAAGGTTTGATTCTTGACACCGTTTCAAGACAAGAGATAAATGCTTAAGGCAAGATTCAAAAGAATTATCAAAAACAGAAAAGTCATCCATAAATACCTCAATAAACTTTTCAACCATATTAGAAAAAATTGAAAGCATACACCTCTGAAAAGTTGTTGAAGCATTGCAAAGTCCAAAAGGCATTCTTCTGTAGGTAAATACTCAAAAGGAGCATGTGAATGCTGTCTTCTCCTAATCTTGAGGGTCTACTGTAATTTGATTATATCCAGAATATCCATCTAGAAAATAATAAAATGCATGATCAGCTAACCTCTCAAGCATCTGATCAATGAAAGGCAGGGGGAAATGATCCTTCCTTGTAGCAGTGTTGAGCCTCCTGTAGTCTATACACATTCTCCATCCCGTGACGATTCTTGTGGGAATAAGCTCATTCTTTTCATTCTTGATCACGGTCATCCCTCCTTTCTTGGGAACTACCTGCACATGACTTACCCAAGGATTGTCAGAAATAGGATAAATAATTCCTGCTTCCCATAGATTCATTACCTCTTTTTGGACCACCTCTTTCATGGTTGGATTGAGTCTCCTTTGTGGTTGCACAACTAGTTTAGCATCATCTTCAAGGAGGATCTTGTGCATATACTTGGTTGGACTAATCCCCTTCAAGTCACTAATGGTCCACCCAAGAGCTGTTTTATGACTCTTGAGCACTGAAATAAGCGCCTCTTCCTCTTCAGGCTTCAGGGAAGAGCTAATAATCA
>NC_029777.3:23944428-23947148 GCF_000817695.3 Arachis duranensis
AGAGAAGGAGGTAAGGATTTGAGCTCAAGCTTGGGGGCTTCCTCCTCTGCTTTAGGCGTGTGAATCATAGCCTTCTGGGGTGGTGAATTATCAATTTCAACTAAGTCATACTCCGAGATAGGATCCAGAATGTCATCAAGCACCTCAGCCTTCAGTACCTCTTGAACAAGTGGTTCAATAACATCTATTTTCATACACCCTTCAGAATCATTAGGGTGCTTGAGAGCTTCAAAAACATGAAGGACCACCTGTTCTTCATTGACCCTCAGGGTTAATTCACCATTTTATACATCAATCAGAGCTCTACCTGTAGCTAAAAAGGATCTACCAAGTATAATATAGGATTTTACCTCCTCTTCCATGTCTAATATAACAAAATCAACAGGAAAGATGAATGGTCCTACTTTAACAAGTAAATCCTGAACAACACCCACGGGTAATTTAATAGAAAGATCAGCAAGTTGAAGAGAAATACGAGTGAGTTTTACCTCCTCAATTTGAAGCTTTTTCATTACTGAAAGTGGAATTAGATTGATGCTAGCTCCAAGGTCACATAAAGCTCTCTGAATGGTGATATCTCCAATGGTTCAAAGAATGACAAAGCTCCCTGGGTCTGGCATCTTCTCAGGAAGGTTGTGTTGAATAATGGCACTACATTCCTTGGTTAACACCATTTTTTCTTATTCCTTCTAATTCCTCTTGTGGGTCAACAATTTTTTCATAAATTTAGCATAGAGAGGCATTTGCTCCAGAGCCTCTTCAAAGGAGATGTTGATTTGTAGCTTCTTGAAGACATCTAAAAATTTAGAGAACTGCTTTTCTTTTGAAGCCTTCTGAAGTCTCTGAGGATATGGCATTTTGGCTTGTATTCAGGAGCCTTTGGCAATGTAGGATACGTGTCCAGAGAATCAGGGAATGGGTTGTCTGCACGCTTTGGGGGGGCGTGCTCCACTTCTTCCTTTTTCTCCTCTGGAGCCTTCTTTTCAACTAGCTCTTCTTTAGCCCTTGTCTCAGAGCTAGCTGTTTTACCACTTCTCAATTGAATAACCTTGCAGTCTTCTCTTGGATTCACCACTATATCACTTGGAAATGTACTTGTAGACCTCTCAGGTATTTGCTTGCTCAACTGACCCATTTGCACTTCCAAGTTTCTAATGGAGGCTCTGGTTTCCTACATAAAACTCCTCATCGTCTCCCAATTAGAATCTTCCTTGGATTTAGAGTTAGCCTGCTGAGGCTGAGATTGGCGGTTATTGTAACTATTTTGTTGGAAACTGCCCTGAGTGTTATTGTTGAGATTATAAGGTCTCTGGGGTTGGTCCCTCCACCCAAAATTTGGGTGATTTCTCCATCCTTGATTGTATGTCTGAGAGTATGGGTCATTATTGGGATTTCTAGAACCACTCCTCATGTAATTGACCTGTTCAAAAGAGGATTGAGCATAATCATAGGTGTCATTCTGCACAAAATGTCCTGCCATGTCATAAGAGATCTCTTGAGGTGGATTATGGGTGTTGATAGCTGAGACTTGCATGCCACCCATGTGTTGAGTAAGTAGATTTATTTGCTGAGACATAAGCTTGTTCTGAGCAAGAATAGCATTAAGAGCTTCCACTTCCATGACACCCTTCTTCTGAGGAGCCTCAGAGTTCACAGGATTCCTGTTAGATGAGTATAAATATTGGTTGCTAGCAACCAATTCAATAAGCTCAATAGTCTCCTCCGGTGTCTTCTTCTTGTGCAATGAACCTCCTATAGAATTATCTAGGCACATCTTGGACATTTCACCCAAGTCTTCATAAAAGATGTCTAGTTGAGTCCATTTGGAGAACATGTCCAGAGGGCATTGCCTAGTCAGTAGCTTGTATCTCTCCCAAGCTTCATACAAAGTCTCACCATCCTTCTGCCTGAAGGTCTGAACCTCCATCCTAAGCTTAGTCAGCTTTTTTGGTGGAAAAAATTTTGTGAGAAACTCAGTAACCACCTTGTTCCAAGTATCCAGACTTTCCTTGGGTTAGGAATCTGGCCATAGCTTTGCTCCATCCCTCAGAGCAAACGGGAAGAGCATGAGTTTGTACACATCTGGGTTCACTCCATTTGTCTTCACAGTATCACAAATTTGCAGAAAACTAGAAATAAACTGATTTGGGTCTTTATGGGGAAGACCGTTGATGAGCGGATAATTTATATGCTTTTTGGCATTGTTTTTAGGTAGTTTTTAGTAAGTTAAGCTACTTTTAGGGATGTTTTCATTAGTTTTATGTTAAATTCACATTTCTGGACTTTACTATGAGTTTGTGTGTTTTTCTGTGATTTCAGGTAATTTCTAGCTGAAATTGAGGGACTTGAGCAAAACTCTGAAAAAGGCTGACAAAAGGACTGCTGATGCTGTTGGAATCTGACCTCCCTGCACTCGAAATAAATTTTCTGACGCTACTAAACTTCAAATGGCAAGCTCTCAACGGCGTTGAAAAGTGGACATCCAGAGCTTTCCAGCAATATATAATAGTCTATACTTTATTTGGAAATTGAAGACGTAAATTGGCGTTGAACGCCAAGTACATGCTGCTGTCTAGAGTTAAACGCCAGAAACACGTCATGATCTGGAGTTGAACGCCCAAAACACGTTATAACTTTTTGCGTTCAACTCCAAGAAAAGCCTCAGCTCGTGGATAGATCAAGCTCAGCCCAAACATACACCAAGTGGGCCCCGGAAGTGG
>NC_029777.3:23947237-23949481 GCF_000817695.3 Arachis duranensis
TAAGACTTTTTACTAGTGTATTAGTCGTCTTTTGACCACGTTTCATCTTTGGTCTCAGTTTTGTTTTATTCTTCATCTTAGGAGGCCATTGGGCACGTTTTAGGGGGCTGGTCATTCGGCCATGCCTGAACCTTTCACTTATGTATTTTCAACGGTGGAGTTAATGCACACCATAGATTAAGGGTGTGGAACTCTGCTGTACCTCAAGTTTCAATACAATTACCATTACTTTATATTCGATTCTCTTTTACTCTTATTCCAAGATATACGCTGCACTTCAACTTGATGAATGTGATGATCCGTGACACTCATCATCATTCTCACCTATGAACCATGAATAATAGGATACCTCAGAAGAAAGGAGTTCTTGAAATTGATGCTCTGAATGCCATATTGGCTCAGAACAAAGTGTTGACTCAACAGGTCAACATGATTTCATTCTCAAAGTCTGAATGGATGGCAAAATGCATCCAACAGTACTAAAGAGGCAGCTTCTGAAGAAGCTTATGATCCTGAGAACCCTGCTGATGAGCGGATAATTTATACGCTTTTTGGCATTGTTTTTATATAGTTTTTAGTAAGTTTGAGCTACTTTTAGGGATGTTTTCATTAGTTTTTATGTTAAAAATGATGGTGATGCCCTACATACAGCTTGCCATGGAAAGGAGTAAGAAGGATTGGATGAGAGCAATAAGAAAGTAGAGATTCGAAAGGATTCTAGCATCTCCACACGCCTATCTGAAATTCCCATTATTGATTTACATAAGTATTTCTATCCCTTTTTATTTTCTATTTATTATTAATTTTCGAAACCCATAACCATTTAATCTGCCTAACTGAGATTTACAAGGTGACCATAGCTTGCTTCATACCAACAATCTCTGTGGGATCGACCCTTACTCACGTAAGGTTTATTACTTGGATGACCCAGTACACTTGCTGGTTAAGTTGAACGGAGTTGTGAGCTTTTCTAACAGTGCCTGGAACTCTTTTATCACAATTTCGTCCACCAAGTTTTTGGCGCCGTTGCCGGGGATTGTTCGAGTATGGACAACTGACGGTTCATCTTGTTGCTCAAATTAGGTAATTTTCTTTTCAAAAAAAATCTTTTTCAAAATTTTTCTTTTCTTTTTCATTTTTCTAAACTTTATTTTCGAAAAAAATTTTATAAAAATCCAAAAAAATAATAAAATCATAAAAATCAAAAATATTTTGTGTTCTTATTTGAGTCTTGAGTCAATTTTTAAGTTTGGTGTCAATTGCATGCTTTAAAATTTTTTCTTGCATTTTTCGAAAAATCCATGCATTCATAGTGTTCTTCATGATCTTCAAGTTGTTCTTGGTAAGTCCTCTTGTTTGATCTTGATGTTTTCTTGTTTTGTGTTGTTTGTTGTTTTTCATATGCATTTTTCGTTTGTTAGAGTCCATGCATTAAAGATTTCTAAGTTTGGTGTCTTGCATGTTTTCTTTGCATCAAAAATTTTTCAAAATTATGTTCTTGATGTTCATCACGACCTTCAAAGTGTTCTTGGTGTTCATCTTGACATTCATAATGTTCTTGCATGCATCATGTGTTTTGATCCAAAATTTTCATGTTTTGGGTCATTTTTGTGTTTTTCTCTCTCATCCTTAAAAATTCAAAAATAAAAAAAATATCTTTTCCTTATTTCTCTCCAAATTTTCGAAATTTTGGGTTGACTTGGTCAAAAATTTTTTTAAATTAGTTGTTTCTTACAAGTCAAGTCAAATTTTCAATTTTAAAAATCTTATCTTTTTTTAAATCTTTTTCAAAAATCATATCTTTTTCATTTCTTATTATTTTCGAAAACTTCAAAAATCTTTTTCAAAATATTTTCAAAATCTTTTTCTTATCTTTATATCATATTTTCGAAAATTCACTAATAATTAATATGATTGGTTCAAAAATTTGAAGTTTGTTACTTTCTTGTTAAGAAAGGTTCAATCTTTAAAATTTTAGAATCCTATCTTTTAGTTTCTTGTTAGTTAAGTAATTAATTTTAAAAAAAATAAATCTTTTTCAAAATATCTTTTTCTTAAAAATCTTATCTTTTTATCTTATCTTTTTAAAAATTTTATCTTTTTCAAAATTTGATTTAAAAATATCTTATCTAACTTCTTATCTTCTTATCTTTTCAAATTTAATTTTAATATCTTTTTCAACTAACTATTTGACTTTTTGTTTGTTTCTTATCTTTTTCAAAACCACCTAACTACTTTTCCCTC
>NC_029777.3:23951400-23952182 GCF_000817695.3 Arachis duranensis
GCTCAGCCCAAACATACACCAAGTGGGCCCCGGAAGTGGATTTATGCATCAATTACTTACTCATGTAAACCCTAGTAGCTAGTCTAGTATATATAGGACATTTATCTATTGTATTAGACATCTTTGGTCTCAGTTTTGTTTTATTCTTCATCTTAGGAGATCATTGATCACGTTAGGTGGGCTGGCCATTCGGCCATGCCTGAACCTCTTTTGCTTATGTATTTTCAACGGTGGAGTTTCTGCACACCATAGATTAAGGGTGTGGAGCTCTGCTGTACCTCAAGTATTAATGAAATTCTACTTTCTTTTATTCAAATCTCTCGTATTCTTATTCCAAGATATTCATTCGTACCCAAGAACATGATGAATGTGATGAGTTACATAACCCTCATTATTATTCTCACTTATGAACGCGCGTGATTGACAACCACTTCCGTTCTACATGAAACAGAGCTTGAATGCGTATCTCTTAGATTCCCCAACAGAATCTTCGTGGTATAAGCTAGATAGATGGCGGCATTTATGAGGATCCGGAAAGTCTAACCTTGTCTGTGGTATTCCGAGTAGGACTCTATGATTGAATGACTGTGACGAGCTTCAAACTCCTGAAGGCTGGGCGTGATGACAAGCGCAAAAGAATCAAGGGATTCTATTCCAGTAGGAGCGGGAACCAACCAGTGATTAGCCGTACTGTGACAGAGTGCGTGAGCATTAGTTTTCACTGCGAGGATGGGATGTAGCCATCAGCCATGGGTGATGCCTCCAGACGATTAGCCGTGCGA
>NC_029777.3:23952506-23954563 GCF_000817695.3 Arachis duranensis
CAATCTCCGTGGGATCGACCCTTACTCATGTAAGGTATTACTTGGACGACCCAGTGCACTTGCTGGTTAGTTGTACGGAGTTGTGACTAAGTGTAATTCACGTGTGAGAGCTACCAAGTCATTGGAGCCATTGTTGATGATCACAAATCCGTACACCAAGTTTTTGGCGCCGTTGCCGGGGATTGTTCGAGTATGGACAACTGACGGTTCATCTTGTTGCTCAGATTAGGTAATTTTCTTTTCAAAAATCTCTTTCAAAATTTTTCTTTTATTTTTCGTTTTTCCAAACTATATTTTCGAAAAAAATTAATAAAAATACAAAAAAATTAGAAAATCATAAAAACCAAAAATATTTTGTGTTTCTTGTTTGAGTCTTGTGTTAATTTTTAAGTTTGGTGTAAATTGCATGCTCTTAAAATTTTTTTTCTTGCATTTTTTTTCCGAAAAACTCATGCATTCATAGTGTTCTTCATGATCTTCAAGTTGTTCTTGACAAGTCTTCTTGTTTGATCTTGAGGTTTTCTTGTTTTGTGTTGTTTGTTGTTTTTCATATGCATTTTTCGTTTGTTAGAGTCCATGCATTAAAGATTTCTAAGTTTGGTGTCTTGTATGTTTTCTTTGCATCAAAAATTTTTCAAAATTATGTCTTGATGTTCATCATGATCTTCAAAGTGTTCTTGGTGTTCATCTTGACATTCATAGCATTCTTGCATGCATCTTGTGTCTTGATCCAAAATTTTCATGTTTTGGGTCATTTTTGTGTTTTTCTTTAAAATTTCAAAAAATCAAAAAAATATATTTTCCTTATTTCCCTCCAAATTTTCGAAATTTTGGGTTGACTTGATCAAAAATTTTTAAAATTAGTTGTTTCTTACAAGTCAAGTCAAAATTTCAATTTTAAAAATCTTATCTTTTCAAAATCTTTTTCAAAAATTATATCTTTTTCATTTTTTTTACTTTTTCGAAATTTTCAAAAATCTTTTTCTTATCTTTTACATCAAATTTTCGAAAATTAGCTAACAATTAATGTGATTGGTTCAAAAATTTGAAGCTTGTTACTTTCTTGTTAAGAAAGGTTCAATCTTTAAGTTCTAGAATCTTATCTTGTAGTTTCTTGTTAGTTAAGTAATTTTAAAAATTAAATCTTTTTCAAATATTTCTTTTAATCTTTTATCTTATCTTTTTCAAAAAAATTTTATCTTTTTCAAAATTTAATTTCAAAATATCTTATCTAACTTCTTATCTTCTTATCTTTTTCAAAATTTGATTTCAAATCTTTTTCAATCAACTAACTAACTTTTTGTTTGTTTCTTATCTTTTTCAAAACCAACTAACTTCCTATCCCTCTCTAACTTTCGAAAATATCTCCCTCTTTTTCAAAAATTCTTTTTAATTAACTAATTGTTTCAAGTTTTAATTTTAATTCATCTTTGATTTTCGAAAATCACTAACCTCTTTTTCAAAAAAAAAATTATTTTCGAAAAATTCTCTTCTCTTCTCTTATTCTATTTAATTAATTACTTACTAACACTTCTCTTCACCTCTCTTCATCTAAGAATCCGAACTTCTTATATCCCTTGTATTTGGATTCTTCTACCCCCTTCTTCTTCTTCTAACATAAGGGAATCTCTATACTGTGACATAGAGGATTCCTCTTTCTTTTCTTGTTTTCTTCTCTTTCATATGAGCAGGAACAGGGAAAAAGGCACTCTTGTGGAAATTGATCCAGAACCTGAAAGGACTCTGAAGAGAAAATTTAGAGAAGCTAAATTACAACAATCCAGAAACAACCTTTCAGAAATTTTCGAACAAGAGAAGGAGATGGCAGCCGAAAATAATAATAATAATGCAAGGAGAAGGCTTGGTGACTTCACAAAGCCAACATCCAAGTTTGATGGAAGAAGCATCTCTATTCCTGCCATTGGAGCCAATAACTTTGAGCTTAAGCCTCAACTAGTTGCATTAATGCAACAAAACTGCAAGTTTTATGGACTTCCACCTGAAGATCCTTATCAGTTTTTAACTGAATTCTTGCAGATCTGTGAGACTGTAAAGAC
>NC_029777.3:23957159-23957997 GCF_000817695.3 Arachis duranensis
AGTAAAGGTTGAAGGCCTTTACATCCCTGCTGATTTCATAATCTTAGACACTAGGAAGGAAGAGGATGATTGCATCATCCTAGGAAGACCTTTCCTGGCCACAGCAGGAGCTGTGATAGATGTCAACAGAGGATAGTTAGTCCTTCAATTGAATGGGGACTACCTTGTGTTTAAGGCATATGGCCATTCCTCTGTGACAGAAGAGAGTAAGCATGAAGAGCTTCTCTCAGTTCAGGGTCAAGAAGAGCCCCCACAGTCAAACTCTAAGTTTGGTGTTGGGAGGTCACAACCAAACTCTAAGTTTGGTGTTGGGACTACACTAACATTGACCTGATCACCTTGTGCTCCATGAGAGCCACTGTCAAGCTATTGACATTAAAGAAGCGCTTGTTGGGAGGCAACCCAATTTTATTTATCTAATTTTATTTTATTTTGTTTCTTTGTTATTTTTGTGTTTAATTAGGTACATGATCATGAGGAGTCACGAAAAAATAAAAAAAAATTAATTAAAAACAGAGTCAAAAACAAAAGAAAAAAATTGTTCACCCTGGAGGCAGCACGGGCTGGCGTTCAACGCCAGTAAGGTGCATCTGGCCGGCGTTCAACGCCAGAACAGAGCACCATTCTGGCACTGAACGCCAGAAACAAGCAACATCCTGGCGCTGAACGCCAGGAATGTGCCCAGAGAGGACAAACTGGCGCTGAACGCCAGTAACAAGCATGAAACTGGCGTTCAACGCCAGAAACATGCATTATATGGGCGTTGAACGCCCAGAACGTGCACCAATGGGCGTTTGAACGCCAGAATGATGCATGAAGGCAATTTACACGCCTATAT
>NC_029777.3:23959783-23960425 GCF_000817695.3 Arachis duranensis
GTGATCAATGTGGCCGAATGCACAAGGGAGGAGGAGGACGAAAATCCTAGTGAGGAAGACCTCCTGGGACGTCCCTCAAGCAAGAAGGAGTTTCCCATTAAGGATCCAAGGGAATCTGAGGCTCATACAGAGACCATAGAGATTCCACTAAATCTCCTTCTGCCATTCATGAGCTCTGAAGACTATTCATCCTCTGAAGAGGATGAAGATGTGATTGGAGAGCAAGTTGCTCAATACTTAGAAGCTATCATGAAGCTGAATGCCAAGCTGTTTGGTAATGAGACTTGGGAAAGTGAACCTCCCTTGCTCATTAGTGAACTAGATACTTGGATTCAGAAAACTCTACCTCAAAAGAAACAAGACCCTGGCAAGTTCTTAATACCTTGTACCATAGGCACCATGAGCTTTGAAAAAGCTTTATGTGATCTAGGGTCAGGGATAAATCTTATGCCACTCTCTGTAATGGAGAAGCTAGGGATCATTGAGGTACAACCTGCCTTGTTCTCATTGCAATTGGCAGATAAGTCAGTGAGACAAGCTTATGGAATAGTAGAGGACGTACTAGTAAAGGTTGAAGACCTTTACATCCCTGCTGATTTCATAATCCTAGACACTAGGAAGGAAGATGATGAATGCATCATC
>NC_029777.3:23963914-23967481 GCF_000817695.3 Arachis duranensis
CTCTGAATGCCATATTGGCTCAGAACAAAATGTTAACTCAACAGGTCAACATTATCTCTCAAAATCTAAATGGATTGCAACATGCATCCAACAGTACTAGAGAGGCAGCTTCTGAAATTTCACAATTTCGTCCACCACCTGCCATGGCAGAGGTTAATTACATGGGTGAACCTTATGGAAACACCTATAACTCATCATGGAGAAATCATCCAAATTTCTCATGGAAGGATCAACAAAAGCCTCAACAAAGCTTTAACAATGGTGGACGCAATAGGCTGAGCAATAGCAAGCCTTATCCATCATCTTCTCAGCAACAGACAGAGAATTCTGAACAAAACACTTCTAATTTAGCCAATCTAGTCTCTGATCTGTCAAAGGCCACTTTCAGTTTCATGAGTGAAACAAGATCCTCCATCAGAAATCTAGAGGCACAAGTGGGCCAGTTGAGTAAGAAAGTCGTTGAAACTCCTCCCAGTATTCTCCCAAGTAATACAGAAGAGAATCCAAAAGGAGAGTGCAAGGCCATTGATATAATCAATATGGCCGAATGCACAAGGGAGGAGGAGGATGAAAATCCTAGTGAGGAAGACCTCCTGAGACGTCCCTCAAGCAAGAAGGAGTTTCCTATCAAGGATCCAAAGGAATCTGAGGCTCATATAGAGACAATAGAGATTCTATTAAATCTCCTTCTGCCATTCATGAGCTCTGAAGACTATTATTCCTCTGAAGAGGATGAAGTTGTGACTGGAGAGCAAATTGCTCAATATTTAGGAGCTATCATGAAGCTGAATGCCAAGTTGTTTGGTAATGAGACTTGGGAAAGTGAACCTCCCTTGCTCATTAGTGAACTAGATACCTGGATTCAGCAAACTCTACCTCAAAAGAAACAAGATCCTGGAAAGTTTTTGATACCTTGCACCATAGGCACCATGACCTTCGCAAAAGCTCTGTGTGATCTGGGGTCAGGGATAAATCTTATGCCACTCTCTGTAATGGAGAAGTTGGGGATCATTGAGGTACAACCTGCCTTGTTCTCATTACAATTGGTAGACAAGTCATTGGGACAAGCTTATGGAATAGTGGAGGATGTGTTAGTAAAGGTTGAAGGCCTTTACATCCCTGCTGATTTCATAATCTTAGACACTAGGAAAGAAGAGGATGAATGCATTATCCTTGGAAGACCTTTCCTAGCCACAGCAGGAGCTGTGATAGATGTCAACAGAGGTGAATTAGTCCTTCAATTGAATGGAGACTACCTCGTGTTTAAGGCACATGGCCATCCCTCTGTGACAAAAGAGAGTAAGCATGAAGAGCTTCTCTCAGTTCGAAGTCAAGAAGAGCCCCCACAGTCAAACTCTAAGTTTGGTGTTGGGAGGCCACAACCAAACTCTAAGTTTGGTGTCAAGATCCCATATCCAAACTCTAAGTTTGGTGTTGGGACTATACAACATTGACCTGATCACCTTTGTGGCTCCATGAGAGCCACTGTCAAGCTATTGACATTAAAGAAGCGCTTGTTGGGAGCAACCCAATTTTATTTATCTAATTTTTATTCTATTGTTATTTTGTGTTTTATTAGGTACATGATCATGTTATATTTTGTTTTTATTTTGTGTTTTATTAGGTACATGATCATGTGGAGTCACGAAAAAAATATAAAAATTAAAAACAGAATCAAAAATAGCAGAAGAAAAATCACACCATGGAGGAAGCACCGACTGGCGTTCAACGCCAGTAAGAAGCATCTGGCTGGCGTTCAATGCCAGAACACAGCATGAATCTGGCGCTGAATGCCAAAAACAAGCAACATTCTGGCGCTGAATGCCAGGAATGTGCCTAGAGGAAAAGCTGGCGCTGAACGCCAGTAACAAGCATAAAACTGGCGTTCAACGCCAGAAACATGTTACATGTGGGCGTTGAATGCCCAGAATGTGCACCACTCGGCGTTTAAATGCCAGAATGGTGTGCAAAGACATTTTACATGCCTATTTGGTGCAGGGATGGAATTCCTTGATCACCTCAGGATCTGTGGACCCCACAGGATCACCTCAGGATCTGTGGACCCCACAAGATCCCCACCTACTATATTCCCACCTTACCTCCTAATCCTATTTTTCTCTTCCCCATGTCATACTTCCCAAAACCCTTCACTAATCACCTCAATCTCTCTTCCCAATTACCTTCTTCACCAATCACATCCTTCCACTCTTCCCCATACACACCACCTACCTTCCAAATTCAAATTCACTTTCCCACCCAATCCTACCCTATATGGCCGAAACTTCACTCTCCCCTCTCCCTATATATACCCTTCCTTTCTACTTCATTTTCGCACAACACAACCCCCTCTTCTTCACCTTGGCCGAACCTACACTTCCCCTTCTCCTCCATATTTTCTTCTTCTTCTTCTTCTCTTCTTTCTTCTATTGCTCAAGGACGAGCAATATTTTAAGTTTGGTGTGGTCAAAGCATAATCTTTTTTGTTTTCCATTACCATCAATGGCACCTAAGGCCGGAGAATCCTCTAGAAAAGGAAAAGAGAAGACAAAAGCTTCCACCTCCGAGTCATGGGAGATGGAAAGATTCATCTCCAAAAGCCATCAAGACCACTTCTATGATGTTGTGGCAAAGAAGAAGGTGATCCTTGAGGTCCCTTTCAAGCTCAAGAAGAATGAGTATCCGGAGATCTGACATGAGATCCGAAGAAGAGGTTGGGAAGTCCTAACCAACCCCATGCAACAAGTCGGAATATTAATGGTTCAGTAACCAACCCCTTGCAACAAGTCAGAATCTTAATGGTTCAAGAGTTCTATGCCAATGCATGGATCACTAGGAACCATGATCAAAGTATGAACCCGAGTCCAAAGAATTATCTCACAATGGTTCGGGGGAAATACTTAGATTTCAGTTCGGAAAATGTGAGGTTGGCATTCCACTTGCCGATGATGCAAGGAGATGAACGCCCCTACACTAGAAGGGTCAACTTTAATCAAAGGTTGGACCAATTCCTTACGGACATATATGTGGAAGGAGCTCAATGGAAGAGAGACTCCAAAGGCAAGCCAGTTCAACTAAGAAGACTGGACCTCAAGCCTATGGCTAGAGGATGGATGGAGTTCATTCAACGCTCCATCATTCCCATTAGCAACCGATCTGAAGTTACTGTGGATCGGGCCTTCATGATTCATAGCATCATGATTGGAGAGGAAGTAGAAGTTCATGAAGTCATCTCCAATGAATTCTACAAAATAGCCGAAAAGCCCTCCACCATGGCAAGGCTAGCTTTTCCTCACCTTATTTGCCATCTATGTTACTCAGCTGGAGTTATCATAGAAGGAGACATTTTCATTGAAGAGGATAAGCCCATCACCAAGAAGAGGATGGAGCAAGCAAGAGAGACCCCCCACGGATCTCAAGAGGTGCATGAGGAAGCTCATCATCAAGAAATCCCTGAGATGCCTCAAGGGATGCACTTTCCTCCCAATAACTATTGGGAACAACTCAACACTTCCTTAGAAGATTTGAGCCACAACATGGAACAATTAAGGGTGGAACATCAAGAGCACT
>NC_029777.3:23967715-23967850 GCF_000817695.3 Arachis duranensis
TTTTCATGATCATTAGTATGTAGTAACCATGTCTTAAAGTTATGAATAAATCCATTAATCCTTCACCTCTCTTAAATGAAATATGTTTTAATTCAAAAGAACAAGAAGTACATGAATTTCGAATTTATCCTTGAA
>NC_029777.3:23967933-23968283 GCF_000817695.3 Arachis duranensis
TCTTCTGAATGAATGCTTGAACAGTGCATATTTTTGATCTTGTTGTTTATGAATGTTAAAACTATTGGCTCTTGAAAGAATGATGAAAAAGAGAAATCTTATTGATGATCTGAAAAATCATGAGATTGATTCTTGAAGCAAGAAAAAGCAGTGAAAAAAAAGAGGAAAAGCTTGCAAAAAAAATGGCGAAAAATATAGAAAGAAAAAGAAAAAGCAACCAGAAAAAGCCAATAGCCCTTAAAACCAAAAGGCAAGGGTAAAAAGGATCCAAGGCTTTGAGCATCAATGGATAGGAGGGCCCAAGGAAATAAAATCCAGGCCTAAGCGGCTAAATCAAGCTATCCCTAACC
>NC_029777.3:23968375-23969058 GCF_000817695.3 Arachis duranensis
CGTCGTGATCCAAAGCAAAAAGAGTGTGCTTAAGAGCTCTGGACACCTCTAACTGGGGACTCTAGCAAAGCTGAGTCACAATCTGAAAAGGTTCACCTAGTCATGTGTCTGTGGCATTTATGTATCCGGTGGTAATACTGGAAAACAAAATGCTTAGAGCCACGGCCAAGACTCATAAGTAGCTGTGTTCAAGAATCAACATGCTTAACTAGGAGAATCAATAACACTATCCGAAATTCTAAGTTCCTAGAGAAGCCAATCATTCTAAACTTCAAGGGAAAAAGTGAGATACCAAAACTTTTCAGAAGCAAAAAGCTACAAGTCCCGCTCATCTAATTATAATTAATATTCATTGATATTTTGAAATTTATAGTATATTCTCTTCTTTTTATCCTAATTAATTTTCAGTTGCTTGGGGACAAGCAACAATTTAAGTTTGGTGTTATGATGAGCGGATAATTTATACGCTTTTTGCATTGTTTTTAGGTAGTTTTTAGTAAGTTCAAGCTACTTTTAGGGATGTTTTCATTAGTTTTTATGTTAAATTCACATTTCTGGACTTTACTATGAGTTTGTGTGTTTTTCTGTGATTTCAGGTAATTTCTGGCTGAAATTGAGGGACTTGAGCAAAACTCTAAAAAAGGCTGACAAAAGGACTGCTGATGCTGTTGGAATCTGACCTC
>NC_029777.3:23969507-23969932 GCF_000817695.3 Arachis duranensis
TGGTATTCCGAGTAGGATTCCGGTATTGAATGACTGTGACGAGTCTCAAACTCCTAAAGGCTGGGCGTGATGACAAACGCAAAAGAATCAATGGATTCTACTCCAACCTGATTGAGAACCGACAGATGATTAGCCGTGCTGTGACAGAGCATTTGGACCATTTTCACTGAGAGGATGGGATGTAGCTATCAACAAGGGTGATGCCTCCAGACGATTAGCCGTGCAGTGACAGCGCATAGGACCATTTTCCTGTGAGGATTAAAAGTAGCCATTAATGATGGTGATGCCCTACATACAGCTTGCCATGGGAAGGAGTAAGAAGGATTGGATGAGAGCAATAAGAAAGTAGAGATTCGAAAGGATTCTAGCATCTCCACACGCCTATCTGAAATTCCCACTATTGATTTACATAAGTATTTCTATCC
>NC_029777.3:23969986-24008404 GCF_000817695.3 Arachis duranensis
TATGGGATCGACCCTTACTCACGTAAGGTTTATTACTTGGATGACACAGTACACTTTCTGGTTAAGTTGAACGGAGTTGTGAGCTTCTCTAACAGTGCCTGGAACTCTTTTATCACAATTTCGTCCACCAACCGTGATACTGGCAGTTTTGTTGCACCAGAGTGACCAGTTGAGGCTTCAACTCAAAGTTGTTCGCAGCAATAGGATGCACCACGATGCTTTTTCCATAAAGATCTGCATTAGGAGAAAAGTAAAAGCCAAGCACTCTCCTCTGTTGCTCATTCCCATTCGGGTTTGCCCCATTGGCATTATCAGTATTATTCGGATCCATAGTGGATTCTGTAGCCTTGTAAAGCCTTGCTTGTTGTAAACGCCGCCTGAAAGTCCTTTCGGGTTTAGGATCAAGGTCTAAAAGATGTTCTTTGTCTCTGTTCCTGTGCATAAACAAGCAGAAAACAAGAAAAGATAGGAATCTCTATGTCAGAGTGTAGAAAATTCCCAGTGAGGTAATCTGTGTAAAATAATAAAATAAAAAATACTAAATAATAAATAGGTAACACCAAACTTAATTTCAGAAATTAAGAAAAATATTGGTGCTATTTATTTATTAAAATATTTATTTATTATTTTTTGAAAATTTATTTTTTTTAAATAGATTTTAATAAAATTAAAAATAAAACGCCTAATCTAAGCAATCAAACAACTAATAGTTGTTAATCACTATCAATCCCCGGCAATGGCACCAAAAACTTGATGTGATATTTTACAACCCACAATACTAACCGGCAAGTGCACCGGGTCGTACCAAGTAATACCTTACGTGAGTAAGGGTCGATCCCACGAGGATTGATGGATCAAGCAACAATAGCGTTTGATAGGATTAGTAAGGCAAGCAGAAAATGGTTTTGAGATATTCAAAGAGCATTAAACAGTACTTTAAGAATTTTAAAAAGCAAGCAGCAATGAGTTGGGAATAAAATAATTGAGAAAGCAATTAAGGTTTCAGAGTTATCTAATTTCCGGATTAACTTTTATTACTAATTAATTTAATCATGTAAGATTTAATTTCATGGCAAACTATATGTGACTAGACCCTAATTCCTTAGACCTTCCTAGTCTCCTCTAAAATTCATTAATTGCCAATTCCTTGGTCAATTAATTCCAATTAGAGGGTGAGGATCAATTTCTAATTTATATGCCAAAAGAATCCTAATTATCTACAAATAAGGAAATTATATGTCACGTATCCCATTAATTACAAACAGTTAGAAATTCAGTATAATATGTTTTCAAGCTGTTGTTCAAGTAAAGAGCTTTTCCAAGTTTTACAAGAACTCAGTTAGAACATGCGTCATACTTCCGTTCCACCCATATTTATAAAATAAAGAACGAAAACAATTATTGAAATATAAATCTAAACATGAATTAAATTAAAAAGATCAAACGAATCAATCCATGAAAATAGACAGAGCTCCTAACCTTAACAATAGAGGATTTGTTGTTCATGGTTCAGAGAAGAAAAAAAATAAGGGTTTTGGTAACAATTCCGTCCCCTGTCTAAATGTACAGAGTTTCTATTTATAACTAATCCTAATAAATTTAAAATCTAATTATCTACAAAAAATATCTTTTCCTAAAAGATAAGATTCAAATTTAAAATTCGAATCAATTAACTATTCCTCATCTTGTAACGTAGGGACCACTTGGCTTTATTGGATCTGCGCCTAACTTGGGTGCTAAAGTGGAGCCCAGAAATCACCCCTCAGTGTTTTCTGCGTTATTGCAGATCACGCATGTGACGCGTCCGTGTCGTCCACGCGCTCGCGTCATTTGTGCAGATTCCAGTCCACGCGTTCGCGTCAGGCACGCGATCGCATCATTGCAATTTCTCCATTCTGCGCGGTCACGTGAGCCATGCGTCCGCGTCGATCTTCGCTGGTCATCTCTTTGGTTTCTTCTTTTTCTCTGCAGAAACTTCATCAAATCCCTCCGAATGCTACCTAAAATAAATAAAATTGCACAAACTCAAAATAGCATCCATAGTGGCAAAAATATAATTAATTCTTAATTAAACTCAACAAACTAGATGCAAATTCACTAGGAAAAGATAGATACGATGCTCACGCATCAAACTCACATCCCATCAAGAGGAGCAGTTGCTTAGTGTACTGAGAAGACACAAGAAAGCAATTGGATGGAGCCTGGCGGATATAGTAGGCATCAGCCCTCAAGTTTGTGAGCACATAATATTTTTAGAAGAGGGAACAAGGCCTGTTCGTAAACCCCAAAGAAGACTGAACCCCACCGTCTTGGAGGTTGTCATGAAGGAAGTGACCAGACTGCTGAAAGCAGATATCATCTACCCCATCTCAGATAGCGAATGGGTCAGTCCAGTGCAAGTGGTGCCCAAGAAGTCTGTAGTCACAACAGTAAAGAATGAGCAAGGAGAGCTCATAGCAACTAGAGTGCAGAACTCCTGGAGGGTGTGCATTGACTATAGGTGCCTCAACCAGGCCACTCATAAGAATCACTATCCCCTGCCATTCATTGATTAAATGTTGGATCACCTGTCAGGTAAATCGCATTACTACTTTTTAGATGGTTTACACAGGCTATTTTCAGATTCATATAGCTCCTGAAGATCAGGAAAAGACTACTTTTACATGTCCCTTTAGTACTTATGCTTACAAGAGGATGCCTTTTGGCTTATGCAATGCACCAGCTACTTGCCAAAGGTGCATGATGAGTCTTTTCTCTGATCTTATTAGGAATTATATGTAAGTTTTCATGGATGATTTTAGCGTATATGGTGATTCCTTTAGCCTTTGCTTGGATAGTTTATCTAGAGTATTAGATAGGTGCGTTAGATCAAACCTTGTTTTGAATTTTGAAAAGTGTCATTTTATGGTCCAACAAGGTATTATTCTAGGACATGTTGTCTCTAATACTGGTATTTCTGTAGATTCAGCAAAGGTAAATGTCATTTCTAGTTTACCTTACCCCTCCTCTGTGAAGGAAGTCCGTTCGTTCCTTGGTCATGCAGGTTTCTACCTAAGATTCATCAAGGACTTTAGTAAGGTAGCTTTACCTTTATCTAGACTACTACAGAAGGATGTTGAATTTGAGCTGAGTGGGGACTGTATGGAAGCGTTTGATAAGCTGAAGATCGCCTCGACTCAAGCTCCAATAGTGAGAGGACCAGACTGGAGCCAGCCCTTTGAGATTATGTGTGATGCCTCCAACCATGCTGTAGGAGCAGCGCTGGCCCAGCACACAGGTAAGGATCCTTTTGTAATTGCATATGCTTCAAAGACCCTAGATGCTACTCAGTCTAATTACACTACCACTGAAAAAGAGCTTTTAGCTATTGCTTTTGCTCTGGATAAATTCCGAGTCTATTTACTTGGTACTAAAGTGGTAGTGTACTCAGACCATGCAGCTCTAAAAGATTTATTAGCTAAAAAAGAGTCCAAACCAAGGCTAATACGTTGGATACTGCTACTGCAAGAATTTAATTTAGAAATTAAGGATAGGAGTAGCTCTCAGAATTTAGTGGCAGACCACTTAAGTCACCTTGAGCACATCAAGCATGACTCCACTCCTATCAATGATGATTTTCCATTTGATAGCTTGCATGCAGTATCTGAAGTAGTTCCTTGGTATACACCTGTAGCTAATTATCTAGTTAGTCATACCTTCCCTCCCAATTTTACTAAGCATCAGAGGGACAAGCTGAAAAGTGAGTTCAAATATTATATTTGGGATGATCCATATTTATGGAGGTATGGTGCTGACCAGATAATTAGAAGATGTGTGCCTCAATCAGAATTCTAGTCCATTTTAGAGGCCTGCCACTCCTCTGAGAGTGGTGGACATTTTGGCCCTCAAAGAACAGCTAGAAAAATTTTAGACTGTGGATTCTAGTGGCTTACTCTTTTTAAAAATGTTGCTGCCTTCTGTAAATCTTGTTCCCTATACCAGAGGTTTAGTAATGTATCCAAAAGGGATGAGATGGACCAACAAATTATGCTGTTTTGTGAGATTTTTTATGTTTAGGGTATTGACGTCATGGGTCCATTTCCCAACTCTAGCGGTTTCTTATATATATTGTTAGCTGTAGATTATGTTTCCAAATGGGTTGAAGCAATTTCCACCCGTACTGATGATGCTAACACTGTTGTCTCCTTTGTTAGAAATTATATTATCTGTCGCTTTGGATCACCACGAGCCATCGTGAGTGATCAGGGCACCCATTTTTGTAACAGGAGACTGACCGCTCTACTGAAGAAGCATGGTGTTATTCACATGGTAGCAACTGCTTATCACCCGCAGACTAACGGACAAGCAGAGATGTCTAACAGAGAGATAAAGCGTATCCTGGAGAAGATAGTCAAGCCTCATAGGAAGGACTGGAGCACCAGGCTACAAGATGCACTTTGGGCATACCGGACAGCGTACAAGACACCTATAGGGATGAGCCCATTCCACTTAGTTTATGGAAAGGCCGGTCACCTCCCAATCGAGATAGAGCACAAGGCATTCTGGGCGGTAAGAGAAATCAACATGGGATTTGAGAAGGCCGGAGCTGAAAAGAAGATGCAAATACAAGAATTAGAGAACCTTCGCCTAGAGCGTATGATAACTCCAGGCTGTACAAAGAGAAAATGAAGGTTGTGCATGACAACCACATTAAAAGGAGATAGTTCAGACCTAGGGAATTAGTTTTCCTCTACAACTCCAGACTAAGGCTCATGCCAGGCAAGTTGAAATCAAGATGGGAAGGTCCCTATAGAGTAGAAAAGGCAGAGCCATACAGAGTCTTTTACCTAAGTCATCCTTCAAGCTCCAAATTTATAATGGTCAATGGACATCGCTTAAAGCTGTATCATGGCGAGAAGATGAAGAAAAGCAAGGAGCTAGAGATCTTCCTCTTGGAGGACCCACCCACAGCAGACGACTGAGCTAGTGGACTGTCCAACTTAAGGACGTTAAAGAAAAGTGCTGGGTGGGAGACAACCCACCATGGTATGATCATTCCATTCTCTCTTTTTAGCTTTATTTAGTGACTTTTCTCATTATTCTGCATATACTCTGCATTTACATCTGCATATTTGCATATAAAAAAAACGAGGAAATCGACGCACCAGCGCCTAGTGCGCATCCGCGTCCTTTGTGAATGTGAATTAGGTGAGTTTGAACAGAGAGTTGCGCGGGAGCTGGGGTGGATACGTGCCTTAGGCACCTTCCATCCCACACGATGTGTACTGTATGTGTGCGCGCCGTTGCCTCTCTAGGCGATCCGCGCGGACGCAGGCAGTGCGCATCCGCGTCGATGTCAAAATCGACGTAAAGCTTGTTTGGCCAGAAAGTTGTGCTGGCCTGGGGCAGGTACTGTGCTAGAAGCACAAACTGACCCGCGCATACGCGCACCTGGTGCATACGCGTCCCTTCCCCTCTGCGCAACGCGCGCGCGTCCACGTCGGTTACGCCGTATTACTCACTCTTTCGCCACCCAGTTTTCATTCTTTCTTCCTCCCATATTCTAATTCTATCTTTCCCAATCCTTATTTCTTTCTTCCTCCTTTCTTCTTCTTTCTTCTTCTTCTCTCTGTATCTTCTCTATCTTCTCTATCTTCTTCTTCTTCCCCTCCTCTCACTTCTTTCTCACTTACATCATCCATTATCTCCCTCTTTTCATCCTCTTCTCAGGGTTCTCTCTTTCTATTTTCTTTTTCTTCTTCTTCTCTTTATTTCTCTTTGTATTATTTTCCTTGGTGCTATAACTCTATTTGGGTAACTACTTTCTTCTAATTATTTGTGATTATTATTATGGAGTTATTTGACAATTAATATTAATTAATTTTGGGATGCTTGCATGTTCCAATTTAATTCTTTTCCTATCATGTAAGACATGCATGCTAAGTGTTTGTAAAAAAGCCCGTATGGTATTGTGTATTCTTAAGTATTCCATTCTTCTACTCTAATGCTTGTTTTTCACAACATCCTCATATTATTTTATTAATTAATTATAATTGTCAATACTAACGTGATTGTTAGTCTGTTACGAGTGATAATACATTCTTTGCAATTACTGCTTGATCTATGCTACTCATGCCTTTGCCGGCATGCCAATAAACATCTTGCATTTAATTGCCTTCATCTTTCTTACTATATTTCCATTGATGTACTAATTACATGAAGTCGTGACCATGTGTTTACCAATTTGACTGGGACGACGTTCTCAGAACTATAGCACTACCTGGCAGCTCATGGATCTATGGTTACCATTGATCCCGTCCTAAGAGCATACTGGCTTCCGTACTTACCTTGGAGGCTCACGTGTGGGCACAGATTATGTCCCACTACGTCTTTCCATGCACTCACGAGTCCTCCTTCACTGCAGACATGGCTGTTCTCATCTGGTGTATCCTTATGGACCAGCCTCTCAACTTACCAAGACACATCCGGCAAGCCATGGGATACGTACAGATTGCGGGCAACTTACCTTTTCTCGCCTTGGTTTCAGATTTGGTCTCAGCAGCCAGAGTCCCCTATAGAGTTAGAGACACCAAGGCCATGAGTGGGAAATACATCAGACCCGCAGTAGCCACTACTAGCCGGATTGAAGACTCGGCCAGAGATATCCCTTCTCCTTCCACATCACAAGCACCTTCAACAAATCAGCTGCTCCTTCAGATACTACAGAGGTTGGACCGCATGGAGCGCCATCACAAGCGCCAATTTACGTACCTCAAGGAGCTGATTGTTGGCAACCACCCACCCACAGAAGAACCAGACTCTCCGGACTCCACTTCAACTACCAGCACCGGGAGCTCAGACGCACCCGACTGTGGAGATGCTGTTACCAGCCCCCCTTTGTTCCTGACTGATGGCACCAAGGATAGTACCAAGCTTTAAGTGTGGGGAGGTCAGTCAATACCTGAGTTCCAGAGGTAACTTCTCTTCCTCCTAGCACCAGTAGATACATTTTCTTTTTGTTTAGATAGAATAGATTGCATAGTAATAATTAGTTGCATGTATACTCTGCTTGGTTGAAAAATAATAAGTTCTTTTCAAAGATCCTATTTTTGAAAAATTTCACTATTTCAAACCAAAATTCTATGTTAAACTTGTTTGAAAATTATAATTTGGAACATGGTTTTAAAGCTAGAACACACAACTCAGTGAGATTTTGAGCCTAATTGTATGGTTACATTATTTGACCATAATTTTTATTCTTGTGTGTTTTCTCTCCTCTATGATTGCAATCTATGGTTTGTTCCATTCTATATGTCCATTATTTAATGTATTCATGCATATGTATGATTGAGGCCATTATTGTTATTAGCTCAATACCCAAATAGCCTACCATTCTAATTACCTTTGTTCACCCCCTTTGAGCCTTTTAATTCCCTTTTGTTCTTTATATTACCACATCACTAGCCTTAAGCGGAAAAATAAGTAATTATCCCAATTGAATCTTTGTCTAGCTTAAGATAGAGATTGTGTATCAAACTAAATGTGGGGAAACTATGGGAACTCGGGTTAATAAGAATGTATGTTAATTGATAAATATCTAAGGTCTGAATGCTACTCATGTGAAATTATGAAAACCAAATGCATTAATGCTATGATGCTTTCAAAAAAAAAGGAAAAAAGAAAAAAATAATAATATATTTTTTCTTGTTTCAAGTTTAAGTTTAGGGGAATGAAAGCACCCCAAGTGATAAGTTTAAAAAAAAGAATCAATGCGTATGAGGTTAAATAAAAAGAACATTTAAATGCATGAGTAGGTGCAACATACAAAGTGAGATTATGGGTATTTAGGCATGATTTTAGAAGCATAGGAAATGTGGGTGTGTTAGGTGAGAACTTAGGATAATCAAGGATTCAATTTTCAGCTCACTTAGCCATACATGTGTCCTCACCCTTACCTAAGCCCCATTACAACCTTAAGAAAGACCTCATGATGTTTGCATGTGTGCATTAAACATTTGTTAATTAGTTAGATGAAGAACGAATTTTAGAAAGCATGAATGGAGGAGACTAAAGTGCATTACCCTATACACCTGAGTGACTAGGGTGCATACATGCTCCTAGTGAGGGTTCAAGCTTGACTCTATGTTCTCGGCTTTCATGGGCTATCTTCTCACAAGTGTACTTATTCTTATTGTGTGATTTGGATTAGTGGAATTTGATTTCTGTTTGTCTTGGAAGACTTGTTTATTTTCTTAACTAAGTAGGCATGGACATTTCATCATATAGTTGCATTCATATACATAGGTTGCATTGCATGAGTCTTACTTTCCCTATTCACTCTTTTTGTCTCCTTGAGCTTAGCATGAGGACATGCTAATGTTTAAGTGTGGGGAGTTTGATAAACCACTATTTTATGGTTTATCTTGTGCTAATTTGAGTGATTTTTTATCAACTCTTTACTCACTTATTCATATGATTTGCACAATTTTACAATTCCTTCCCACTTTTACCCTATGGTTGAAAACTTGCTTCCTAGACATCTAAATTATATGTTTTCAATTCCCTTTTTATACTATTTGATGCCATGATCTGTGCGTTAAGTGTTTTCAGGCTTTATAGGGTAGGAATGTCTTAGAGGATGGAAATGAAGCTTGCAAAAATGAAAGGAATGCAAGGAAATAAAGAAGCTGACCAGCGAGGAGCGGCGCGGACACGCACCTAGGGCGCACGCGCACATCAGCGCATCCACACATCGACGCGCACGCGCACCTGGCGCGGATGCGCAACAAGCAAAAAGCACAAAAATATAGACCCAGTTTTCGGCCCAAAAATATAGACTAGAGCCATGGAACAGCAGAGACTCGAGACACATTCTCATTCTACATAGTTTTAGTTTAGTTTTTGAATCTAGAGAGAATTCCACTTCTTCCTCTAGGTTTTCTTCACATTCATAGTTTTAGAGTTTTAGTGCTTTGCTTTGGATATTGAGAAGATTCATTACCTCCATTAGAGCTTCATCATTCTAGTTTGTTTCTCTATTCTTTTACTCTTTAATTGCCCATTGACTCTGTTTAGATAAGTATGTTCATGATTTTGGAATTTATTAATGCAAAGAACCATTTTTACTTTTAATTGATTTTTAGTTATTAATTATCATGTCTTCCTTTTATTCCTCTCTGAATTCTGTGAAAGTTATATTCATGATAATGGAGTATAGTTCCCTAACTTGATTGGGAGTTGATTAAAAGGAAAACCTTGAGTTGAAATACTCAAGTGTAAATATTAATTGAAAATTGTTGGCTAATTCTCCTGTCTTCGACTCTAATCCTTTCTTAGGAAAGGATTAGGACGCAAGCAATAGGATTAGTTTGAGAGTTACTTGACTTTCCCTTATTATATAAGGGATAACTAAGTCGGATAACAACCCTTTTATTATTACACTTGGAAAAATTCAACAGGGATAGAACTTCCATTTAATCTTCTCCCGGTCAAGGCTTTTATTTGCATTACATAAATTCTCAATCATTTATTTCTCTGTTTCTCAAACTCAAATTTCTTGGAAAACCTCTGATTAATAAAATAACACCCTCTCTGCAACTCGTTGGGAGACGACCTGGGATTCATACTTCCAGTATTTTATTTCTAAATTTTGTGACAACCCCTTCTAAATTGATATGCGGCAACTTCATTGGTTAAGAGCTATACTTGCAACGTTTTTCTCTTTATAAACTCTTGATCGGTAAAATTCCGTATGTCAAACGTTTTTCTCTTTATAAACTCTTGATCGGTGAAATTCCGTATGTCAAATGCCCTGTATAAAAAGTAAGTTTCTTGAAAATTTCATTAAATTGACTAACATATATTCTATATATGTATATAGTGTGATTGGATGGAAAAAGTCGAAAATCCTAAGTTTAACTCCTCATTTCAATCAAACCAAATAGCAAGTATATAGGAAACCAAACTTAGGTGCAATCATCACATCATCCCAAATCACAATCAAGACAAAGAACAAAAAAAAAAACATATGTATAAGCCAAAATTAAGAGCAAAATGTCAAAATATGCATAACTACTATATAATACTAAGTTATGTACAAGCAAAATTAAAAAGTGCAATAAACTAAGTAAAATGTTTCTCAAAAGGATAAAATATATACAAAGTACCAAAAAACCAAAAAAAAAAAGAAACTACACTAAAAGTGTTCGGAAATGAAGATTGTCACCCAAGATGCGCTCTAAATTTGGACAACCTCCCCACACATAAAATGTAGCACCGTCCTCGGTGCTCATGATCATGCGGAGTGGAAGGAGTCGTCACTGTGTCACCTCCACCTTCAGCTGGTGGGTTAGGCGATAGAGTGGCTGCAAGAGTGATGGTGGTGCTGAAAAGAAAAGAGCTAAGTCACAAAACAGCATATGAAGTGAACAGATAATAAAAATTTGAATGGAAGCATACATGAGAATCAAATTAAATCAAACACAAACAACTTCCAATCAAATTCAGGAAATGAGGAAAGCTAACTTGCTTGTTTATCAAAGAATAAAAGAAGGAAGGAGCATTGTTACTATGCACAAAGAGAAAGAAAACAATTAACAGTTAAAAGTTAATGTTAGTTGAAAAGTAAAAAGAAAGTTAAAAAGTTAAAAGTTATGTTAGTAAAAAGGAAAATGGTTAATTGAAAGTGAAAAGAAAAGTTAGATGAAAAAGACAAGCAAAGGTAAAAGTTAGGGAAAGTAAAAGAAAAATTAGTTGAAAAGGAAACAAAGGTAGACACCCAAGTGAAAAGAAGGGAAAAATTAAATGAAAACAAGCAAAAATTCAAAAGTTAGGTGCATAGTCAAAAGTTCCTTAAACCCAAAAGGTTTCAAAAAGTTCAAAACAAGCAAGTCTCTATTCACTTCTCAAAAGTTCAAGATGCCAAAACAAGTGATGCCATGTATGTGTAGAGCACATAATCAAGTAAATATCAATCACAAGTAGATTGGCATAAGTTGAAGCAATTTGGTGTTGGCAAGTTAAAACTATTGAGAATAAGTTACTCAAGGAACATTCAAACACCAAATTCCAATGAAGCATAAAAGTCACAAGTTGAAACAAGAATTGAAAACCTCATGATCTATGTGACTTAATGTAAGTTAGGCATGAATAAAATGAATCAAATCAGCCACACAGATTAAAAACCTTCAAACTTGTGAGTTTATGCAAAAGAGGCTCAAATTTCCCAAAGAATTTCAAGTTTATGGTCAATTTGAAAATTCACTTGAACTATTCCATGCATAGAAGTAAATTATCATCACAAGTAAGCAAAGAAAGTTAGAAGCATGACCAAAATTGTCAAAGAAGTTCTTGAGGAGTTTTCCAAAACCATTTAGCAAACAAGATTCTATTTGACACAGAAATCCCTTAAATAGAATCTTGTTGCACCAAATAAAACAATGTCATTTAATGAAACACGGTTAGGAAAAATCGGGCAGCATTTCAGCAGTAACTTGGCCTATTTTCCCAATTCAACCAATCAATTCAACTTCCTATGAATTCATTGACAATTAAACTCAGAAAATCATATATGACTTCATAGGAAATAAGCAATTGAGCCAATATACAGCAGCAAAACATGAATAAGCAATGAGTAGCAATAACCAATTAAACAACCAGCAGCAATGAGCAAATAATGGCTCAAGATACAGCACCAGAACAGTAATAATGAACAATCCAGTAGCAATATCTCAGCAAAACAGCAGGAGCACAACAGTTTATCCATAAATTCAACAGAAAATCAATCAAGCCAAACTAAACGAATTCAGCAACAGATTTATCAATAAAACCAATCTCAGTTCAGCAACCATCATCTATGACAACACAAACAACAATAACTCAGCAGCATTATCCATCAACAACAAATCAGAAATTTAGCATTAATGAAAGGAAACATTAGCAGCCTATTGCAGCAGTTCAGCAGAAAATCAATGCAACCAAGTAGCAATTGATAACCCAAATTCAAATTAACGCCATTTAACCCAATTTTCAGCAACCTTTCAACAAAACAAGCATTCTTTTAACATCAATTCACAAAAATTCACTAAGAATGACACAAAAAATTGTAGCATATTCCAGCAATTCAATCAGAAAATTCAAATCAGAATCAGTGATTTCACATCATAAATGAGCAACCCGAACAGTAATATTCATCAGCAAACAGAATTTTTCCAACACTTGCAGCTAAAATCAAAATCCAATAAACTAAACTAACCTATCCTAACAACCTAGAGGGAAGTAGAGGGATGTCGGCCCAGAGGTGGCGGCTTCAACAGTGGGGCAGGCAGAAGCGGCAGCGGTCAGGACGCAGCTCAATGGAAACAGGGGCTTGCCCTGTTCTGAGTGTCCCATGCAGTGCAGAGAAACAGGGGAGACAGGAGTCCCTGTTCTGGCCTTCAATACAGAATAAGGAGAATGGAGCTGGGGTTGGAGCTCGTGTGTGGAGGCGGAGACAGGTTCGGCGAGGAAGGGAAGGTTGCGAGAAGGGTAATGTCGCGATGACTGGAGGCTGGTTCAGGGTCAAGCTTGGGTACCGCGAAGAGGAGGGTCGCGGGGTGGGCTCGGCTGAGGTGAGAAGAGGGGAAGAAGAAAAGAAAGGGGCGCGGCAGTGTGGGTTGTGGTCGGCGGCAAAAACGGAAGGCGACGGTGGTCCTGTGCTGTGATGCTGGTGACGCGGAGGTGATTATAAACGACACGGACAGAGGGGTTAGGGTTTGGACGGGTGGAGAGCTCGGGTGTGGCAATGGTGGAATCGCGGAGGTGAGGCGTCGAAACAGTGAAGGTGTTGAGGCGCGCGTTGGGTGGTCACTGAAGGTTCAGTCGCCCTAGGCGGCTCTAGCGTTCGGACAGGGGAAAGATGGAGGGGCGGAAGAAGAAGAAAGAGAGAGATGTGGTGGCTCTGTGTCGGGAAGAAGAGAGGGGGAAAGGGGACGGCAGTTCGGTTGTCGCCGGTCGTCAGGAGTGGTGGCGGGTGGTTCGACGCTGGTGATTCTGGTGGTTGGAGAAGTTGAAACGAAGAAGAGGAGGGCTTATGGTGGCTCAAAGAATAGGAAAAGAGAAGGGAAGGAAGAGTAGGGGGATGCGGACTCACCAACTGTTCGTGCGGGTGCTCCCAGAGAAGGGGGTGAATTGGGGTGCGTACACACCAAAATTCGTGCGTAGGCGTAGACATGAAAATGGGCCATTGTGCATATGCACACGCTGTGCGAAAGAGGGCGTGTATGAGAGTCTGCTATGCACTAGTACGCACACGCAAAGAGTGAATTTTTTTTCAAATAGGATTTAGCCCAACATTTTATTATGCATATAAACAAAAAATTAACAAAAATATATACATTAACTTTAAAATTAATCTAAAATTTTAATTTTTAAATTAAAATCATAAACTATTCAAAGCACTTTTGATATGCACAAACAAAAATTTATCCAAATTCAACTATCCAAAAACTAATTAAAAAAAATTTAAACATACAACTCAAGTCAAAAAGATAATTTAAACAAAATTACTAACCATTCACATATACAACCCCTTTCCTATACAGGACATTGTATACCAGAGTGTAGTATTATGCTTCCCGTATGAGCCTCTTTGTGTCTTTCTTTTCTACAGGAAGTATTTCGGACTTGAGGTAGTTGATTATGGGGTTCATCCACCCTTGGTCCTGGTCTGATATACTTAAGACCTTCTATTCCCTTGAGGTTGATGGGTGCTGCAGGGTTTCTTAGATGAGGCTTCTATTGTTGCCCCTTGGCTTGGTGCTGCCTAGTATTGATAGTGCGTCGGCTCGGGCATTTTGCTCCCGGGGAATATGTCAGATTTCGTATCCGTTGAAGTTACCGAGCTGTTTTTTGGTTTTGTCCAAGTACTTCTTCATAGTTGGGTCCTTTTCCTTATAGCTTCCATTTATCTGCGAGGTGATTACTTGTGAGTCGCTGAAGATGGTAAGTTTTTATGCCCCGACTTCTCTAGCTAGTTTCAAGCCAACCAGTAGGGCTTCATACTCTGCTTGATTGTTTGAGGCAGGAAACTCAAATCTTAAGGAGAGTTTGAGTTGGGTCCCTTGGTCGCTTTCTAAGATAATGCCTGCTCCACTTCCAGCTTTGTTTGAAGAGCCGTCGACGTAGAGGTTCCATTCTATGGGAGTTTCTGGGGTATCCGTGTACTCTGCGACAAAGTCAGCCAAGTATTGGGATTTGATGGCAGTGCGAGCTTCGTACTTGAGATCGAACTCGAAAAACTCGTCTGCCCATTGTAGAATTTTTCCAGCTAAGTCCATTTTCTGCAAGATGTCTTTCATGGGTTGATTAGTCCGCACTATGATTGTGTGGGCTTGAAAATATAGTTGGAGTCGTCAGGAGGTGAGTATTAAGGCGTAAGCAAACTTTTCTGTCTTCTGATAGTTCAGTTCGGCCCCTTGTAAGGTCTTGCTGATGAAGTAGATGGGTTGTTGTCCGTTGTCATCTTCTCTGACTAGGGCTGATGCTATCGCTCGACTTCCGACAGCGAGGTATAGTATCAGTTCTTCTCCCTATTGAGGTTGGGTCAGGATGGGTGGCTGTCCCAGGAATGACTTGAAGTCTTGAAAGGCTTTCTCGCATTTTGGTTTCCACTCAAACTTTTTTCCTTTTCTTAGTATCGCGTAGAAGGGGAGAGACTTTAGTACCGATCCAACCAAAAACCTGGACAGGGCCACAAGTGTAACAACCCAATTTTCAATACGCCTAGGACACATCGGAAACTGAGTGCTACCAATTTGTCATCCTATTTATTATCTATTATTTATTATATGAGCCTGTTTCGTTGTTAAAAATGTAGTTAGTTTGCGAGGTACTTTTTTTTGAAAACGTTTGAATTAATAAACAGAATCATTTATAATCAATTCACAAATAATAATAGATAAAACAGTTATATACAACCACACATAAATACATCACAAGTAGTAGACAACATTCGGTGATTTAGCCTTTATTAGAGTATAGACTATTAGTTAGAACACCCTTAGATATAGCTAGATAATAACTATATATATAGCGAGGGAAAGTACGTTCTAAGTCTTCAAAACTCAAGTCAGGTAGAACGTCATCAAAAGGTGGAAGGTCGTCTATCACTTCTCTGCACGATTAGTCATTGCCATATGACGTCACTCTAGTACCTCATCAAGTAGCCACATAACAAGAGTCTTGTACACAAGATTTAGGTTAAAGTTCGCGTACAAACGGGGTGCAGACATTGGCTGGTCTCACAGTATATACATATAAATAGAAAACGAGATTCACCCTAGACTCAGAAGACTACCTAGGGCGGAATCCTTTTTGGGAACGATCGTCAGCGAACTACGGAAGGGTACTCATGCTTCCATCTGAAGGGGGAAGGGAGAGAGAAGGGGTAAGAACTGGGGAGTTCTTAGTAGGGTCGGGGTTATTAGTTAAGTTCATTAATTCTGTGTTGTTTGGTAGACGAATAACAGAATATAGAGAAGCAGTAAACAGAAGACAGATAAATAGAGAAGATAAAGAAAACAGATAGCAAAACACAAACAGAAAAATACAAGAAAATAACACAAACACAGACACAGAGAATATAATACAAACAAAGAAAGCATACATTCATGCAATAATCATAATCGAGAAAATGCACAACCAAGTATGATGCATGTCTGTCCTAGCGCAGGTAATGAGCTCATCTGTCGATTTCTACCCGCTCCCGACGTAACCCGAAGCAGCTGAAACGGGTATGGCTTTCCAATTGGCTATACCCCTGTGTACAGGAAATAACCCTTCTGCCACCACAGGGTCCACTGCACGCAGGAAATAACACATCTGCCACTGCAGGGATGTATGCCGACACACCTTCTATATACAGGAAATAACCCCTCTGCCACTACAGAAATGGAACAGGTGGTCACGGTACTTCTGTAGCAGGAAATAACCCCTCTGCCTTACAGAATTAAAATATGGATCTGTACCGCAGGAAAGCATTCTCAGTGGTTGCACCACCATCTATCTGACTGCCTCAATACAGCAGATGAACAAACAAATAACTCTGGAGTTGCATTAATGCAACAAATAAACAAACAAGCACCTCTTGGGTTGCTTTAAGCAACAAATAAACAAATATCTCTTAGTCTCTTTACTCTACTCTGGTTACTCTTTTCTCTGCTTAACGTATGTATTTAAAGCTTATGTAAATTTTGGTATGAATAGTTAGCCTGTCCCAAGTATAGGTTCATTAAGTCTATACTAAAACAGTTTAACTTTTCATATAATACCTAACCCTAGTCGCAACTCAAGGACTAACTATGTTGCCCTAGTTCGTTCACTAATTTCTGTCTGTTTTTCTGTCATTAAGACTTTACAGACTTTTCTTTAGTTTTTATCTTTTCTTTAACTTCTTATCTTTCCTTTATCTCTGCCTCACTAACATGTTATTACCACTCTCTAGGTGTTTTATGAAGGTAATTATGAGATTCTGCGCTTAAAGTTGTCTTTCTAAAGCTTTTACAGAAAATTGCATTTTTCGCATTATTTTATTATTTTTATTAAAATATTATTTTTAATTAAATATTATTATTTAATATTTTATTATTATTTATTATTTTATTATTTTTCTTTCTTTTTCTTTTAATTGGTGTGAAAATTTATTTGGGTCATTATTTTGCTTGTGGATTGTTAAGGAATTGTTTGACAATTATATATTATTTTATTAAGGGTGCTTACATGTTCAATTTAATACTTTCCATAACTTATTTAACATGCATGCTTTGTGTTTGTGAAAACGCCCATATGGCATTTTGTACTATTTTTTTAGATTTCTTTCAATCTACTACTCTAAATGCCTGCTTTTCACAAAAGCTTTTTTATATTTTATTAATTAAATATAACTGTTATTACAAACATGTTGTTAGTTTGAAAGACTTGGTATTCTAACTTGGACATTGAATGCTTGATCTATGCTACTCATGCCTTTTGCCAGCATATCGATAAACATCTTGCATTTAACTATCACCATATGCACTTGCTATATTTCCATTGATGACTTTTCATATGTAGTCATGACCATGTGTTAACGTCATTCTTCTTTACTGTGCATTGATTACCACCTTTCCCGTTCTCTTCTTTGCTGGATCCCCTAGCTTTACCTGTTACTTTCTTTTTTCCTTTTCAGGATGGTCCCCAAGAAAGGTAAAGAGAAAGCTACTCCCAGACCACCAGCAAGAAAAGAAAAAAAAAAGAGTACTAGCTGCGGAGCCACCCATCCACCTGTACATCTTAGCATGTACCGAGGACGGTGCAATCTTTAAGTGTGGGGAGGTCGATACCGATCTTCATAGGTTAGTTATTCTCTTCTCAACACCAATATTCTATTTTCTTTGTTTGTTCATTGTTGCATTGCATAATAGATTGCATGTGTAGTTGATTGTTTGCATTTAAGTAATAATTAGTTGAAAAATAATAAGCTTTTTTTAAGACCCTATTTTTGAAAATTTTCACTAATTTAAATTATAAAAAAAATTAAAAAAATTAATTAAAATTTTCTATGTGTTAAATTTGTTTGGAAGTTGTAATTGGAACATGGTTTTTGAGCTAAAGAACACACAACCCGTGAAAACTTTGAGCTTAAATATATGGTTACATTATTTAACCATAAATATTTTATTCTTGTGTGTTTTCTTCTCTATGATTGCAATCGTTGCTTTGTTCCATTCTATATGTCCATTATTTAGTGTATGTACATGCTTGCATATGATTGAGGCCATATTTGATTATTAACTCACTTATCCCAAATAAAGCCTACCCTTTTATGTTACCCTTGTTTGCCACCTTGAGCTTTTTACTGCCCTTTTGTTTTATAACCAAATTACTAGCCTTAAGCAGAAAAATAAATTAAAAACCTCAAGTTGAATCCTTGGTTAGCTTAAGATAGATATTGTGTATAATTTAAGTGTGGGAAATTTTATGAGAACATGGGATGATAAAAAAAAGTAGGGAATTGAATTGAATACGTTATTTGAAATTTTGGGAAGCATGCTCATGTGAAATCAAAATAATTAAATTACCATGTGCATTAAAAAAAATATAAAAAATAAAAAAATTATTAAGTAATTAAATAAGGGGATACAAAAAAAATATATTACCCCAAATACAAAAAAAAAAAAAAATCAATGCACATGGGACAAAATTCAAAAATAAGTTTGATACATGAGCATGCAATACAAAAATGAAAAAAATTTGGTTAGCTAGGTAAAGCATTTTAAATTGTATAAAGTATGTATATGTTAGGTGAGATCTTAGGCTAATCAAGGGTTCAATTATTTAGCTCACTTAGCCTTATATATATACCCTTACCCTTACCTTAGCCCCATTACAACCTTGAAAAAGACCTCATGATGTTTGTATGTATACATTAAATATTTGTTGATTGGTTAGATGAAGAACGAAGTTTAGAAAGCATGATTAGAAAGAATAGAGTGATTAACCCTAGACACTTGAGAGATTAGAGTGATATACACTACCAGTGAGGGTTCAGTGCTTGATTCTATGCTCCCTGCTTTCATGAGCTATCTTCTTACAAGTTTACTTGCTTTTTTTTGTATAATTTGAATTAGTGGAATTTGGTTCATATTTATCTTGAAGAACTTATTTACTTTTAACCAAGTAGGTAGAAATATTTTGCATGTAGTTGCATCCGCATAGATAGGTTGCATTGCATACTCTCTATCATTCCTCTTCACTCCTTTATAGCTTCTCTTGAGCTTAGCATGAGGACATTCTAATGTTTAAGTGTGAGGAGGTTGATAAACCCCTATTTCATGGTTTATCTTGTGCACAATTGAGTGGTTTTTATTAAGTCCTTGCCTACTTATTCATATGATTTGCATGGTTTTACATTCTCTTTCCTGATTTTGTGCTATGATTGAAAACATGCTTCTTTGGCCTTATATTTGCTAATATTAATCCTCTCTTATTACCATTAGATGCCTTGAATGTGTGTTACATGATTTCAGAGATTACAGGGCAGGAATGGCTCAGAGGATGGAAAGGAAGCATGCAAAAGTGGAAGGAATACAAGAAGTTGAAGGAACTGCAAAGCTGTCAGCCTGACCCTCTCGAACTAAAACGATTATAACTTGAGCTACAGAGATCCAAATGATGCGGTTTTAGTTGCGTTGGAAAGAAAACGTCCGGAGCTTCGATTTAATATATAATTTGCCATAGTGGCCATACAGATAGGCGACGCAAACGCATGCTCCACGCAGACGCATTGCATCTGCGTATCTCATTCCACGCAAACGCGTGGATGACGCCTCCGCGTCACTTTGCCGCGACCTGTACGGACCAGAAAGTTTTGGGAGTGATTTCTGGGCTGTTTTTGACCCAGTTCTCGGCCCAGAAAACACAGATTAGAGGCTGGGAGTGGCGCAGAATGAATGATTCAATCATTACTCACAATTTTAGGTTTTAGATGTAGTTTTTAGAGAGAGAGGTTCTCTCCTCTCTCTTAGGATTTAGGATTAGGATTCCTCTTAAAGGATTTAGGATTTCAACTCTTCATCAGGTTCAATATTCCTTTTACTTTATATTTCTCTTTTATTTTCAGATACTTTAATGCTTGTATTACTTATATTGCCTATTTGGCTTATGAGCCATTCATGTTAGGATTTTCTTTGTTTAATATAAATTGAGGTATTTCAGACTTATATGTTATGGATGCTTTGGCTTTATCCAAATTATTTTCATTCGAGTAGATTTTCTTCCCTTTTGGCCTTGGTTGATTAATTGGTAACTCTTGAGTTGTCAAACTCATTGTTGACTAGAAATTGGAATTCTTCAAGAATTAACTCGAGTTCCAATAACTCTAGCCTTTTCCAAGGAAAGACTAGGACCTGAGGAACCAAACTTATTCCATCCACTTGACTTACCTTCATAGTTAGAGGTTAACTTAGTGGGAGAAAAATCCAATTCTCATTACAATTGATAAGGATAACTGGGATAGGACTTCCAGTTTTCATGCCTTGCCAAGAGTTTTATTAGTTATTAATTTATTAATTCTTCCAATCTATTTCTCTTTCTTAAAACCTTTTTCAAACCCAAACACTGTTTTTTCCATAACCAATAATAAATCATACTTCCATGCAATTCCTTGAGAAGACGACCCGAGGTTTGAATACTTCGGTTTATAAATTTATTGGGTTTTGTTACTTATGACAACCAAAACGTTTGTACGAAGGAATTTTCTGTTGGTTTAGAATCTATACTCACAACGCGACTATATTTTTACAAAATTCTTTACTAGCAAAAAAATCCTAACTATATTTAGATGAGACACGCGAAAGCGCGGCTGGAGGCATGCCTTTGGCACAAATTGGTCCATGTGACTGCGTCGATGACGAGTCCGTGTCATGTGGGAAAAATGCCTCCCACGCGTTCGCGTCATCCACGCGAACGCGTGTCTCAAAATCGACGTAAAAAGGGTGTATGGCCAAAAGTTGACCTAGAATTGGGCTGGACTCGTGCTAGAAGCACAAGCCCTACCACACGAATGCGTGCCCCACGCGAATGCGTGCCCCACGCGTCCGCATCATTTTTCAAAATAGGCCATCCACGCGATCGCGTCACCCTAAATTTTGGCAATATGCATATAAAATAGAGAGTTGTGCGTGCGCGAGGCTGCCCTCGCGCTAATGGCACAAATCGATCCACGCGACCGCGTAGATAACGCGTCCGCGTCATTTCATAAAAGCGCTATCTGCGTGAACGCGTCACTCGCGCATCCGCGTCACCTGTGCCGCTCAGCTTATCCAAATCACTGCCAACTATATTATCTTTTCTTCCCCAAATCTAAATCTTTTCTTTCCCTTCTTTTTCTTTTTCTTTCTTTTTCTTTTAATTGGTGTGAAATTTATTTGGGTCATTATTTTGCTTGTGGATTGTTAAGGAATTGTTTGACAATTATATATTATTTTTTTAAGGGTGCTTACATGTTCAATTTAATACTTTCCATAACTTATTTAACATGCATGCTTTGTGTTTGTGAAAACGCCCATATGGCATTTTGTACTATCTTTTTAGATTTCTTTCAATCTACTACTCTAAATGCCTGCTTTTCACAAAACCCTTTTTATATTTTATTAATTAAATATAATTGTTATTACAAACATGTTGTTAGTTTGAAAGACTTGGTATTCTAACTTGGACATTGAATGCTTGATCTATGCTACTCATGCCTTTGCCAGCATGCCGATAAACATCTTGCATTTAACTGTCATCACATGCACTTGCTATATTTCCATTGATGACTTTTCACATGTAGTCATGACCATGTGTTAACGTCATTCTTCTTTACTGTGCATTGATTACCACCTTTCCCGTTCTCTTCCTTGCTGGATCCCCTAGCTTTACCTGTTACTTTCTTTTTCCCTTTTCAGGATGGTCACCAAGAAAGGTAAAGAGAAAGCTACTCCCAGACCACCAGCAAGAAAAGAAAAAAAAAGAGCACTAGCTGCGGAGCCACCCATCCACCTGTACATCTTAGCATGCACCGAGGACGGTGCAATCTTTAAGTGTAGGGAGGTCGATACCGATCTCTATGGGTTAGTTATTCTCTTCTCAACACCAATATTCTATTTTCTTTGTTTGTTCATTGTTGCATTACATAATAGATTGCATGTGTAGTTGATTGTTTGCATTTAAGTACTACTTGGTTGAAAAATAATAAGTTTCTTTTTAAGACCCTATTGTTGAAAATTTTCACCAATTTAAATTATAAAAAAATATTAAAAAAAATTAATTAAATTTTTCTATGTGTTAAATTTGTTTAGAAGTTGTAATTGGAACATAGTTTTTGAGCTAAAGAACACACAACCCGTGAAAACTTTGAGCCTAAATATATGGTTACATTATTTAACCATAAATATTTTATTCTTGTGTGTTTTTTTCTCTATGATTGCAATCGTTGCTTTGTTCCATTCTATATGTCCATTATTTAGTGTATGTACATGCTTGCATATGATTGAGGCCATATTTGATTATTAACTCACTTATCCCAAATAAAGCCTACCCTTTTATGTCACCCTTGTTAGCCACCTTGAGCTTTTTACTCCCCTTTTGTTTTATAACCACATTACTAGCATTAAGCAGAAAAACAAATTAAAATTCCCAAGTTGAATCCTTGGTTAGCTTAAGATAGATATTGTGTATAATTTAAGTGTGGGGAATTTTATGGGAACATGGGATGATAAAAAAAAGTAGGGAATTGAATTGAATACGTTATTTGAAAATTTGGGAAGCATGCTCATGTGAAATCAAAATAATTAAATTACCATGTGCATTAAAAAAATATAAAAAAATAAAAAATTTTATGAAGTAATTAAAAAGGGGATACAAAAAAAATATATTACCCCAAATGAAAAAAAAAATCAATGCACATGGGACAAAATTCAAAAATAAGTTTGATACATGAGCATGCAATACAAAAGTGGGAAAATTTGGATAGCTAGGTAAAGCATTTTGAATTGTATAAAGTATGTATATGTTAGGTGAGATCTTAGACTAATCAAGGGTTCAATTATTTAGCTCACTTAGCCTTATATATATACCCTTACCTCTACCTTGGCTCCATTACATCCTTGAAAAGACCTCATGATTTTTGTATGTCTATATTCTATCCACTTGAGATATTAGAGTGATATACACTACCAGTGAGGGTTCAATGCTTGATTCTATGTTCCCTGCTTTCATGAGCTATCTTCTTACAAGTTTACTTGCTTTTTATTGTATAATTTGAATTAGTGGAATTTGGTTCATATTTATCTTGAAGAACTTATTTACTTTTAACCAAGTAGGTAGAAACATTTTGCATGTAGTTGCATCCACATAGATAGGTTGCATTGCATACTCTCTATCATTCCTCTTCACTCCTTTATAGCTTCTCTTGAGCTTAGCATGAGGACATGCTAATTTTTAAGTGTGGGGAGGTTGATAAACCCCTATTTCATCAAAGAGTGCTAGTGCTAAGCTGCACTAGTAAAATGTGAACCCGGTTAACTGATTTTCTATTTTTAACTAAAACTGACCAGGTAACCTTATAATATTATTCAAGAAGCTTCTAATACTAATATAATGATAATATTACCCTATTATCTCTCTTCTCTCATGAATTGAGTCCGGTTCGTCAAACTGAGACTATTTATGAAAAATCGAATCAAAACTCCTAACCGATACGGTTAAAAAACTAGGTTCTACGTGGCTACGTTATTGAGCTTGCCTCAAAAGAGTCCTAGTTTAAAGATGAAATAATGACAATGAGGATTAAAATGCTTGATGATATATTAGAGCTTCTCCCCTTACTGATACTCCGGAGTTCTCCATAATTTCAGAAAAGTTCTCGCGTACTCGAAAACCAGGGTTGTTATATTCTACCCTCCTAAAAGAAAATTTTGCCCTCAAAATTTTAGTTACCTGAGAATAGATGTGGGTAATTAGCTTTCATCTTATCTTCCAGTTCCCAAGTGTGCTCTTCTTCTCCTCTTTGTCCCCAAGCTACTTTGACTAAGCGAACAGTTTTGCCTCTTAGCTGCTTATCACTTCTTTATACGATCTGAACTGGTGATGCTTGATATGTCAAATCATTTCGTAACTGTACTATTTATGGTTGTAAAATGTGACTCTCATCGGGAATATATTTCTTAAGTTGGCAGACATGAAAAACATCATGAAGGTTTGACAGATATGGAGGAAGGGCTATTTGATAAGCTACTAGACCGACTCTTTTAAGTATTTGGAAAGGTCCTATGTATCGAGGGTTAAGCTTTTTAGTTTTAAGGGCTCTACCTATTCCTGTAGTCGGGGTTACTTTAAGAAAGACATGGTGTCCCTCACTAAACTCTAAGGGTCTACGTCTATTATCGGCATAGCTCTTTTGACGGCTCTGTGCTGTCTGGATCTTTTGACGAATCCCTTTTATCTTCTCAGTAGTTTCTTGCACTAAGTCTGGACCTAAGACACTAGCTTCTCCATCATCATTCCAACATAATGGTGTCTGACATCTCCTTCCGTAGAGAGCTTCATATGGTGCCATCCCGATACTTTATTGGTAACTGTTGTTGTAGACGAATTCGACCAACAGCAAATACTTATCCCAGCTGCTTTGGTGTCTACCATACATGATCGTAACATGTCTTCTAACGTCTAGATTGTCTGATCTGATTGTCCGTCTATCTGAGGATGGTACGCTGTACTCGTGTGCAATTCTGTGCCTAACACTTTCTGAAAAGCTCCCAGAATCTGGAAGTAAACCTCAGATCTCGATCTGAAACAATTGACGAAGGTATTCCGTGAAATCGTATGATTTCTTAAATATATATCCGTGCCAGCCTTTCTAATGTATAGTCAACTCGAATTGGAAGGAAGTGCGTTGATTTTGTCAACCTGTCCACAATTACCCAAATGGCATCGTGTCCTGTTGAGGTCCTTGGCAATCCTGTGACAAAATCCATAGTGATCTGCTCCCATTTCCATTGTGGTATTTCTAAGGGTTGCAGGGTTCCTGACAATTTTTGGTGTTCCACCTTCACGTTCTGGCAGGTTAAACATTTTGAGACATAATCAGCTACCTTTTTCTTTAAGCCTGGCCACCAGAACATTTGTTTCAAATCTTGATACATCTTTGTCACTCCAGGATGCATAGAAAATCTACTTTGATAGGCTTCTGCAAGAATCCCTCTTGCCGTAAATCTCCAGAGCTAGGCACACAAATTCTGTTCTTGTATCTACAGAGACTGCTACGATTTAGTCTTACAGCTTCTGGTTCCTCTACTTTCATCCGTTTCAGCATCGTCATCATTTCTGAGTCTTGTGCTTGTGCTTGCTGAATCTTAATCTTAAAATCTGGTGTTATATGCAACTGAGCCAAACGGACTCCACTTGACGTCTCAATCATAGCCAACTTAAGGTCCTCAAATTCTGCGAGTAGCTTCTATTCCTTTATCATCATCCAAGAGATACTCAAATTCTTCCTGCTCAAGGCGTCTGCCACCACGTTTGCTTTTCCTGGGTGATAACTTAACTTAAAATCATAGTCCTTCAGGAACTCCATCCACCTTCGCTGTCGCATATTAAGATCTTTCTGGTCAAAGATATACTTTAAACTTTTGTGGTCAGAGAAAACTTCTAGTTGAGCGCCGTACAAATAGTGCCTCCAGATCTTCAGAGCAAACACCACTGCAGCCAATTCCAAGTCATGCGTCGGATATTTTCGTTCATGAGGTCTCAGCTGCTGGGGAGCATAAGCTACCACATTTTTGTCTTGCATCAGCACACACCCAAGTCCTTCATGAGAGGCGTCACAATATACTTCAAAAGGTTTCTGTGGGTCGGGTAGTACTAATACAGGTGCAGTTGTTAGCTTTTCCTTAAGCATCTTGAAACTTCTATCGCACTTAGCCATCCAGATAAATGGAATTTTCTTCCATGTAAGGTAAGTTAAAGGTAAGGCTATCTGTGAAAATCCTTTGATGAACCTCCGGTAATAGCCAGAAAGTCTGAGAAAACTCTGAACTTCTGTAATGGTCGTAGGTGGTTCCCACTGCACTACTGCTTCAATTTTTAAAGGATCCACTGCAATTCCTCCTTGTGATATAACATGTCCCAAAAATGCCACCTTCTCTATCCAGAATTCACATTTTGATAGTTTAGCATATAATTTTCGAGTCCTCAATATCTGCAATACAGTCCTTAGATACTCTTCATGCTCTCTTTCTGTCTTTGAATAGATGAGAATATCGTCTATGAAAACTACTATGAACTGATCAAGGTACAGACAGAAAATACGATTCATGTAATCCATGTAAATCGCAGGAGCATTAGTTAGTCCAAACGACATAACCGTATACTCATCGTGACCATATCGAGTTCTAAATGTAGTCTTCGGTATATCTGATTCTTCCACTAGAATCTGGTGATAGCCCGATCGCAAATCAATCTTCGAGAACACAGTTGCACCTTTCAATTGATCCATCAAATCATCTATCCATGGAAATGGATACTTGTTCTTGATAGTGAGTTTATTTAACTGTTGATAATCTACGCAAAGTCTCATTCCACCATCCTTCTTCTTTACTAGCGATATCGGAGCTCCCCAAGGTGATGCACTGGGACGAATAAATTTCTTTCCAAGTAGCTCATCCAACTGCTTTCTCAACTCTGCAAGTTTCAAAGGTGACATCCGGTACGGTGCTATGGAAATCGGTCCGGTCCCAGGTACTAGTTCAATGCTAAAGTCTATCGTTGAGGAGGAAACTCAGGTATGTCATCCAGAAAAACATCAGGAAATTCCTTCGCCACTCGAATTCGTTCTAAACTGAGTTCACTGTCATTCAAGCTAGCCGCTAACAGAACGTACCCCTCACAATCACTCCCGTCTAAGGTAACTTACGAAATTCAGATATAAAGTATGAGACAGAAATGGTTTAATATCTAAACTATCAGATGGAATAACAGCAGTTCTCTTATAGCAATCAAGGAAAACATGATACTTAGATAACTAATCTAATCCTAAAATAATTTCTAAACCACATAGAGGCAAACAGATTAGATCATGTATAAAAGTTCTGTTCCTAATAGTGAATGGTACTTGCAAGCACACTAAACTAGTCAAAATATTTTGGGATGCAAGTATATGGACAATTAGATCAAAGTTCAACTCAGAAAAATCTAGTCCCAACTCACGAGCAACAGTTAAAGAAATAAAGGAATGCGATGCACCCGAGTCATACAGTACAATTAGAAATCAATTTTTGACATAACACTGACCTTGGATCAGGGCGTCTGATTGCATAGCATCATCAGCAGTCATGGCAAACACTCGGCCTTGTTGCTGGGTCCGCACTAGATTTCGCACAAACTTTCTTGGGTAGATCCTAGCTATGTGTCCAGATTCCTCACAAGTAAAACAAGCGTTCGTTCCTTACAGTATCCAAATCTAACATAGCCATGGCCATGGAGATCATAACAGCTACGAGGATAGCTGTGCCTCGCAACGATTCGTCGTTCAGAGCTCGATTAAACTATGCCTATTCGCAGTCATTAAGGTTCTATCCTCACCAAACAATCAACATTAAGGTGATCAGTCTTAATATTTCAAGTAAGGCACGAACATTTCCAAAATGATCACTCATAGACATTCATGCCAAATGTATCTTGAAGATACTCTAACAGCATGAGACACACAAGCAGAGTATGCAATGAAGCATAGTCAGTCCACTCCCCAGGCTCTACTGGGAACGAACTGCTCTGATACCAAATTGTAACGACCCAATTTTTATACGCCTAGGACACACCGGAAACTGAGTGCTACCAATTTGTCATCCTATTTATTATCTATTATTTATTATATGAGCCTGATTCGTTGTTAAAAATGTAGTTAGTATGCGAGGTACTTTTTTTTTTGAAAATGTTTGAATTAATAAATAGAATCATTTATAATCAATTCACAAATAATAACAAATAAAACAGTTATATAAACCACACATAAATACATCACAAGTAGTAGACAACATTCGGTGATTTAGCCTTTATTAGAGTATAGACTATTAGTTAGAACGACTCTATACTCACCTAACCCTCTAAACTACTAAAGCGAAGGAAAGTACGTTCTATGTCTTCAAAACTCAAGTCAGGTGGAACGTCATCAAAAGGTGGAAGGTCGTCTATCACTCCTCTGCACGATTAGTCATTGCCATATGACGTCACTCTAGTACCTCATCAAGTAGCCACATAACAAGAGTATCGTACACAAGATTTAGGTTAAAGTTCGCGTACAAACGGGGTGCATACATTGGCTGGTCTCACAGTATATACATATAAATAGAAAACGAGATTCACCCTAGACATAGAAGACTACTTAGGGCGGAATCCTTTTTAGGAACGATCGTCAGCAAACTACGAAAGGGTACTCGTGCTTCCATCTGAAGGGGGAAGGGAGAGAGAAGGGGTAAGAACTGGGGAGTTCTTAGTAGGGTCAGGGTTATTAGTTAAGTTTATTAATTCTGTGTTGTTTGGTAGACGAATAATAGAATATAGAGAAGCAGTAAACGGAAGACAGATAAATAGAGAAGATAAAGAAAACAGATAGCAAAACACAAACAAAAAAATACAAGAAAATAACACAAACACAGACACAAAGAATAGAATACAAACAAAGAAAGCATACATTCATGCAACAATCATAATCGAGAAAATGCACAACCAAGTATGATGCATATCTGTCCTAGCGCAGGTAATGAGCTCATCTGTCGGTTTCTACCTGCTCCCGATGTAACCCAAAGTAGCTGAAACGGGTATGGCTTTTCAGTTGGCTATACCCCTATGTACAGGAAATAACCCCTCTGCCACCACAGGGTCCACTGCACGCAGGAAATAACACATCTGCCACTACAGGGATGTATGCCGACACACCTTCTATATACAGGAAATAACCCCTCTGCCACTACAGAAATGGAACAGGTGGTCACGGTACTTCTGTAGCAGGAAATAACCCCTCTGCCTTACAGAATTAAAATATGGATCTGTACTGCAGGAAAGCGTTTTCAATGGTCGCACCACCATCTATCTGACTACCTCAATACAGCAGATGAACAAACAAATAACTCTGGAGTTGCCTTAATGCAACAAATAAACAAACAAGCACCTCTTGGGTTGCTTTAAGCAACAAATAAACAAATATCTCTTAGTCTCTTTACCCTATTCTGGTTACTCTTTTCTCTGCTTAACGTATGTATTTAAAGCTTATGTAAATTTCGGTATGAATAGTTAGCCTGTCCCAAGTATAGGTTCATTAAGTCTATACTGAAAGCATGTCCCAAGTATAGGTTCATTAAGTCTATATTGAAACAGTTTAACTTTTTATATAATACCTAACCCTAGTCGCAACTCAAGGACTAACTATGTTGCCCTAGTTCGTTCACTAATTTCTGTCTGATTTTCTGTCATTAAGACTTTACAGACTTTTCTTTAGTTTTTATCTTTTCTTTAACTTCTTATCTTTCCTTTATCTCTGCCTCACTAACATGTTATTACCACTCCCTAGGTGTTTTATGAAGGTAATTATGAGATTCTGCGCTTAAAGTTGTCTTTCTAAAGCTTTTACAGAAAATTGCCTTTTTCGTATTATTTTATTATTTTTATTAAAATATTATTTTTAATTAAATATTATTATTTAATATTTTATTATTATTTATTATTTTATTAATATATTTTCAAAAATTAACTTTACTTTAACCTTCAACCTTTAAAATTCACTTTTTACCACCCGTAACTTTTAATATTTCTACTTTAACCACCCTAACTTTCAGAAATTACCAAATAACCCCCAAACACCAAAATTTTTATTTCCTTGCCCTTTCTAAGATCTAAAAGGTGTTCTTCAATGTTCTTCACCATACTCAAAGTGTTCTTCGTGTTCTTCGTATATTCTTCAGATTCTTTCTCTGTTTTTATCCGTTTTTCAGTCTTTTCAGCAACCAATTTTTACCATAATTCATAATAAATTAGCAGCCACTAAAACCCCATCTTTTCTACATGATTTTAACACAAATTGAACCCCAATTTAAGGGTTAGGGTTTCATTTTCTAGCAGCCACAAGAACACAAGTTCATAGCTTGAATTTTATCAAATTTCATCAAAATTTCACCAAATTTTCAACAAGAATCACTCATATAAACAATCAATTTCAAGCACAGCCAAACCATATCATAATTACACAACTCAAACACAATCAATCAAGATTAAATTCTTCAAACCCTACCTTGATTTGCTGCTCCAAATCCGGTTACTCTTTGAAGTGTTCTTAAATCACTTTGTCCTCCTAAATCACATCAAGAACAACTTTAAATCCACAAACCCTCAACTGACCAAATCTTTTTTAGCACGTTAGTAAGGGATATCTCACCTTAGAATTTCTGGAAATTAACATTTCTTGGCCCTCAAGTCAAGTTAAGCATGATTCCTAAGGAAGAACATCAAGAAAACATATGTTTAAGCATGTTTCCTTGAAAACCGAATTGAAAGGGGAAAGGATCAGCCATCTCACCTTATTTCAAGCCTTGATAAGTTACATGGTTATGTAGAGAAATAAGAGAGGATCATTTTGGTGAAATCAGAATTTTGATTTCAGTTTTAGTTAAGAAGAAATCAAGCTTTAAAGATTAAGTGTTCATGAAAGTTTCTCTCTTTTCTCTCTTGTCATTTTCAGCCAAAGGGAGTAAATGACCAGCCTTGGAGTGTCTTGCAGGTGTAGGGTGAGTTGTGATTGGTTGGCTTGGAGGTGGATTAAAATAATATTAAAATATCTCAGGTGTATAACTACTAAAACGAGATGTATCGGAACACTTGTAAAAACATCTCTAAAAATTATTTTCTGAGCTACTAGCATAAATGACACTAGTAACATATTTATTATGAGAATAAAACATGTATAATGAGGCCTTAGCATTGCTAAAGTCATCAGAGAGTGCTAGTGCTAAGCAAGCACCAGTAAACTGTGAACCCGGTTAAACCGATTTTCTATTTTTAACTAAAATTGACCAGGTAACCTTATAATATTATTCAAGAAGCTTCTAATACTAATATCCTAATAATATTACCCTATTATCTCTCTTCTCTCATGAATTGGGTCCGGTTCGTCAAATTGAGACTATTTATGAAAAATCGAATCAAAACTCCTAACCGATACGGTTTAAAAACTAGGTTCTACGTGGCTACGTTATTGAGCTTGCCTCAAAAGAGTCCTAGCTTAAAGATGAAATAATGACAATAAGGATTGAAATGCTTGATGATATATCAGAGCTTCTCCCCTCACTGATCCTCCGGAGTTCTCCGTACTTTCAGAAAAGATCTCGCGTACTCGAAAACCAGGGTTGTTACAATAAGTCTTCCATTTAGTTGTTGTACTACTTTTAATGTCAAGTATGGGTTGGCATTTGTCTGGGTTTGCTTCGATGCCTCTCTGAGTAAGCATGAACCCTTGGAATTCGCCAGCTTCTACTGTGAAGGTGCATTTTGTGGGGTTTAGCCTCATCCCGTGCTTCATTATGGTGTCGAATACTTCGATCAAGTTGGGTAGCAGTGCTTTTTCTTTTTGGGTTTTGATTATCATGTCATTCACATAGACTTTCATTAGCTTTCCTATGTTGGCAGTAAATACCTTGTTCATTTGCCTCTGATATGTGGCCCCTGCGTTCTTAAGTTTGAACGATATTACCACGTAGCAGTAGTTCGTTTTTGGGTTAAGAACGAGGTTTTCTCCTGGTCGGGCTTGTGCATTGGTATTTGGTTATACCCTGAGTAGGCATCTATGAATGAAAGATACTTGTATCCTGAGGAGGCGTCGACCAGGGTGTCGATGCTCGGGAAGGGGTAGGGATCTTTTGGGCAGGCTTTGTTGAGATCGGTGTAGTCCACACACATTTGCCACTTTCCATTTGGCTTTTTGACCTGCACAACGTTGGCTAGCCATAGTGGGTACTTAACCTCCCATCTGAACCCTACCTCTAGTAAGGCTTGCACTTGTTCCTCTACGACTTGCGATCTCTTTGGGCCGAGTTTCCGGCGCTTTTGTTGTATTGGTCGGGATCCGGGGTAGACAGCCAGTTTGTGGCACATTAAGCCAGGGTCTTTGCCGGGCATATCAGTGGCTTTCCAGGCGAAGAGGTCGGAATTCTTCCTTAAGAACTTGATTAGCAGCTCCTTTAGGTCCTCCTTTAAATTCCTTCCTATGCTTGTTGTTTTGTCGGGTGTGTCTCCGACTTGTACCTCTTCGGCTTCAAATTCTGGCTGAGGACGGAGTTCTTCGCGGACCTGGGCACCTCTAAGTTTGATGGAGTTAGCCACTTTTCCTCTGGGGTCGCCGTTGAGGTTTATGCTTTCATTGTAGCATCGTCGTGCGAGTTTTTGGTCTCCTTTTATAGTTGTTATGCCCTCTGCAGTCGGGAACTTCATCCACAAGTGTGGAGTAGATACTACCGTAGCAAGCTGGTTTAAGCTCGTCCAGCCTATGAGGGCGTTGTACACTAAGCTTACATCAACGACTATGTAATCTATGCTTAACGTCCTAGACCGGGCTCCTTTCCCAAAGGTGGTGTGTAGCCAAGGGGTTGGATTGGAGTGCCTCCAAGCCTGAATAGGCTATTAAGGTATGCTTTCAGTTCCTTTTCCTTGATCCCAAGCTTGTCAAAGGCAGATTTGAATAGGATATCTGCCGAGCTTCCCTGGTCGACCAGTGTTCGATGGAGGTTGGCATTGGCTAGTATGATAGTGATTACCACAGGATCGTCATGTCTTGGGATTGTGCCAGCGGCATCCTCCTTGGTGAAAGAGATGGTGGGGAGGTCGGGCGACCCACTACCTTCTCCGACATTGTATACTTCTTTATGGTGTCTTTTACGGGATGATTTTGAGATCCCTCCTCTGGCAAACCCTCCGTTGATCATATGGACATGCCTCTCCGGGGTGTGAGGGGGCGATCGGCCCATCTTCCCTCTTCGTCCCTCCTTCTTTTCTTAGGCTCGTCCAATCTACTGGGTAGGAATCGATCCAGCTTACCTTCTCGGTCCAATTTCTTGATGACGTTCTTCAAGTCATAGCATTCGTTAGTGGGATGCCCGTAGATTTTGTGGTATTCGCAGTACTCGGTCCGACTTCCTCTCTTTTTGTGCTTGATTGGACAGGGCGGTGGGATCTTTTTCGTGTTGCATATTTAATAAACCACTATTTTATTGTTTATTTTGTATTGAATTGAGTGGATTTTATCCATTATTCTCACACTTATTCATATAATTTGCATGTTTTACATTTTCCTTCCTAATTTTGTGCTACGATCGAAAACATGCTTCTTTAACCTTAAAATTTCCAATTTTAATCTTCTCTTATTACCATTCGATGCCGCGATATGTTTGTTAAGTGTCTTCAGGTTTTATAGGGCAGGAATGTCTCAGAGGATGGAAAAGAAGCATGCAAAAGTTGAAGTAACACAAGATATCAAGTTTTTCAGAATCTGGTAGCGACGCGCACGCATGAGTGACGTGTACGCGTGACCAGTGAAGCAGGCAATCGATGCGTATGCGTGACGAGCGTCACGTGCTGCAATTTACAGAAAATACTAGGGGTGATTTCTGGGCTATTTTGACCCAGTTTCAGGCGCGAAGATACTAATTAGCGGTTGCAGAGTGGAGCTGGAAAGGGGGGAATGAATCATTCAACATTCATTCACACACATTAGGTTTTAGATGTAGGTTTCTAGAGAGAGATGCTCTCTCCTCTCTCTAGGTTTTAAGGGTTTTAGTCTTATTTCTTCTCCAATTCAGATTTCCATCTTGTTTTAATTTTGTTTCTCTTCTACATTCTATTATTCTAGCATCTTATTTTATTTTCTCTTGTTGATGTCTTTATTTTCTCCATTTAATTTATGAACTCTTCATGTTAGATTCAATTTCCTTATTAATGCAATTTGAGGTATTTCATGTTTATTGCTTCTTTCTTCAATTGTTATTATTGATTCCTTGCAATTGTTGGTCTTAGATGTTACATTCTCTTATTGCTTTTCTATGCTGTTATTTTGTGCCATCCAAGTGTTTGATAAAATGCTTGGGTGGATTTCAATTTAACTTTTTGTATTCTTACCTTGGATTGAGTAATTTTGAGACTTTTGAATTATAAAAGTCGCTTGTTGGTTGGTGATTGAAAGTTGCTAGTTAGCTCGAGCTTCACTAACTCTAGTCTTCGATTAGGACTTGTGAACTCAAGTTGATTTACTCACTTGACTTTCTTTCAATTGTTAGAGGTTAACTAAGTGAGAGCACTTTGCTATTACCTTCACAATTGACAATGATAATGAGGATAAGAATTCCAATTCTCAATCCTTGCTAGGACTTTTCTTAGTTGTTAGTTTATTTTCTTATCATTTACATTCCTTGTTCAACATTTAAAAAACCGCAAAATACATTTCCTTAACTAATAATAAACACACTTACCTGTAATTTTGTGAGAGATGACAAGATGTTTAAATACTTTGGTTAATTTTATTGGCTTTGTATTTGTGACAAACAATTTAAATATTGATTGATGTTTAATTATCGGTTTAGAACTATACTAGCAACACGTTATTTTTTGTGAAAATCTTTACCGACATTTTTCTTCCGTCAAATTTTTGGTGCCGTCGCTGAGGAATTGCAAATATGTGCCTTATTATTGGTTATTGTGAATATTGTGAATATGTTTGCCTTTTTGTTTCTTTGTTAGTTGTTTCTAGTTTTAGGAGTTTATTTTTATTATTTCTTATTAGTTTTTATTTTTATTTTCTCTTGTTACTATGAATTCTCACCCCTTGGGCTATGAGTGGTTACAATTATGTTGTAGGAAGTGGAGATTACAATAAAGGCTTGCATCAAGGATGGGACAATCAAAGATGGGAGGATCCACAAGGATTTGATCAACCCTCTTGGCAACAACCGCCTCTAATGTACTATGAGCAACAACCATTCCATGATGCATACCGAGATAATGGTTATGGTGGACCTCTTTGTGACAATCAACAACCACCACTATATACCTATGAACCCCCTCCTCAATATAGCCCTCAACCACCATACTCACAAGCCCTGTTTTACCAAACATCTTCATATGATCCTAATCCTTACCCACCATACCAACCACCTTATGAGTCAAATGAACCATACATAGAGCCACCCCAATTCCAACCCAATTACTCCCAAGAATCACCACCTCAATATAAACTACCTCCAATTTATGCAAACTTTCAAGAGCAATATGATCCTACTTTTAATAGCCAAGTGGAACAAGAGCCATATGATCATTTTAAGGAAGCAATGGATCAACTTCAAGCAACCATCCATCTAATAGAGCGAGAGAAAAGCCAAAAAGCACATGAAGCTCTCATGGCTAACAAATCTCAACTTGAGAACAAGGAACTGGAGTGTGTTGTGCAACAAGTAGAAAATATGGAGAGTGTTGAACCGCCACATCCTTATCATGATGAAGTGTATTATTTGAGCGACGAAGAAGAGTTGGATGAATCTGGTGAGGAAAAGCTTGAAAGTGAAGACTCTTTTCAAAAGGTGGAAGTCCTTCGGCAAGGTTGGACGGGAGTTGAATATGCTTTGTCAAGATCGTTGGAGACTTCTCTACCTAGGTTGCCGTCTACTCCTTCATTTGAGTGGGTAAAACTTATCTCTATTAGCTTTATTCTCCCACTTGAGTATGGTATGCTTGAAACGGATGGCCAACTTAGGAGGCTTTGTGGAATTAAGCGTAAGAGAAGGATGTTTAGTGGTTGGAGTTGCAAATCAAGACTCATCAAGGTTGAGATTTCAAGAGCTAGATGCAAGGGTTGGACTAGTGATCAATCGGTTGGATCTAAGAGAAGAGTTTGATACTTCATTGAGAATTCAGATTGCTTGCCACCCGGTTGAAACAATGATGATCCACTTAAAGACGGGTGTAGAAACAAGATTTGGGATCCCGACATTCAAGAGGATCAACTTTGGGAGCTCAACGCTTGTGAAGAACTTCATCATGGCTTGGTGAATTCACTTGGAAATATTGGAGCTTATTGGAAGCCTAAGCATTGGTGGAAGTTTCAAGACAAGTTCAAGCACAAGCCACCATGACAAGGAGCTCACCAAATGTCCAACTTAAGGACTTTAACTAAAAGTGTTAGGTGGGAGACACCCCACCATGGTAAACTCTTCCTATTTTCTCTTTTATTTATGTTGGTAATAAATTGAATTTTTATTTTTAGTTAGAATTATTTAGTTCAAGTTGTGGTTTTATTGGTTTAATAATGTTTGGCATTAATTTGATAGCTTGTTGATATAAAAAAATTGTCCCACGCATGCGCGTGACCGACGCGTGCGCGTCGACACCCATATTTGGTTTGTGCCCAAACTATGCTGGAACGGCGCGATAGCGGGGGCTGGACAGAGAGTTGTGCCAGGACCGTGCTGGTGAGGTGCTAGGCGCATAGCCAACCCCACAGGTGCGTGTCACTGACGCGTACGCGTCAGTTGCCTTTTTTTAACACCCACACGTAGGCGTGGACGACACATATGCGTCGATGCCAATTTTGCTCTCTAGTATATTTTCCCGAGAGTTGGGCTGCCTGATGAGTCCATATTTGATGGTATATTTTGGCTTGATTTGAATGAATTCTAGCATATGAACTCACACTTAAACACCAAAATAGCATACTTTCGTGTTTGATCCCTAATTTGATCCTAAATGTGAAAACATGCAATTTTTTGCTTTAGTAGAGCAAATTAATCCCACTTTTATGTCATTCGATGCCGTGATATGGTTTGTGAGTGATTTCAGGCCTTGAAGGCAAGAATGGATGGGCAAAAGTGGAAGAAAGCATGTACAAGGGAGAAAACATGAAGAAAACAAAGAAAATCACACACAGCGAAGTGTGCGTGTGCACAGCCTTGTGTCCGTACGCACAAGCGAGGATTTTCATGCGTGCGTACGCACAAGTACCCGTGCGTACACACAGGAGCCAAAATAGAAAAGTGTACGGACGCACACATCTGTGCGTTCGCACAGGACCCAACACATGATTTCATTAATGAAACACGTGCAGCGCATATTTTAAGGGCTTTTGGCCCATTTTGGAAGGCTGAATTGCTGAATTGAAGTGCTATATAAGGGGAGAATCAACACTTAGCATGAGAGCTAACTTTTATGTAGGTAGTAGTAGTATAGGAAGCTTCCATAGGAGTAGGAGTAGTGTAGCATTTCTCTCTTAGGGTTTATGCAATTTCAATTGTAGCATTTTATAACAAGCTTTAATTTTGGATGTTGATCAACTCTTTTGTAAGTACTCTTATTTTCTCTTTAATTACATGGTCTTTATTTTCATTTCTTCTTGGTTCAAGTGTTTTGTTTATATTTGCAATTTTGAGTTCTTGAAGTTTTGATTGACAAATTTAGTGTTTATTGCTCTCTTTATGCTTGATTGTTTGTTTATATTTGGTTTTGTTGATAGTTGGTTATAGCTCTCCAATTTCCTTTTTTGCAATTTTCCATACTTTACTTTTATGCACACAAGGTGTTTGTGAAAATTCTAACTTCGAGTTTTGAGTAGATTTTCATACCTTGGCTTGTGGTTTGAGTTCCTAGGATATTAGAGTCATAATGTCCGACATTTAGTGGTAATTCTTGGGTAGTTAGTTAGCTCTTATTTCCATTGACACTAGCCTTTTATCAACTAGTTTGATAAGTGGTGCACGAAATTGTGATCATCGATGGCGCCATCAACATGGTACGCTCAATTGCAATCTCAACTCTTTATCACAACTTCGCACAACTAACCAGCAAGTGCACTGGGTCGTTGGTGGACGAAATTGTGATCCTCAAAGTTGGTCTCTTTGTACTTGTATGAAATTTAAATATTGGCTCTATCAAGAATACCCCAAAGAGATCATGGTATGATGAATTGGGATCTTAATAATCCCTGGTAATGGCACCAACAGCTTAGTGTTGTTGTTGGACCAAAAGAGTTACAGGCACTGTTAGAGAATCTCACAACTCCGTTCAACTTAACCAGCAAGTGTATTGGGTCATCCAAGTAATACCTTACGTGAGTAAGGGTCGATCCCACAGAGATTATTGGTATGAAGCAAGCTATGGTTACCTTGTAAATCTCAGTTAGGCAGATTAAATTGGTTTATGATAAGTTCGAAAATAAATAATAAACAGAAAATAAAATAAGATAGAAATACTTATGTAGATCAATAGTGGGAATTTCAGATAGGCGTATGGATATGCTGTGCTCCTCTTGAATCTCTACGTTCTTATTACATTCATCCAATCCTTCTTACTCCTTTCCATGGCAAGCTGTATGTAGGGCATCACCGTCGTCAATGGCTACTTTTCATCCTCTCGGAAAAATGGTCCTATGCGCTGTTGATGAGCGGATAATTTATACACTTTTTGGCATTGTTTTTAGTATGTTTTTAGTATGATCTAGTTAGTTTTTAGTATATTTTTATTAGTTTTTAGTTAAAATTCACTTTTCTAGACTTTACTATGAGTTTGTGTGTTTTTCTGTGATTTCAGGTATTTTCTGGCTGAAATTGAGGGACCTGAGCAAAAATCTGATTCAGAGACTGAAAAGGACTGCAGATGCTGTTGGATTCTGACCTCCCTGCACTCGAAGTGGATTTTCTGGAGCTACAGAAGCCAAATTGGCGCGCTCTTAACGGCGTTGAAAAGTAGACATCCTGGGCTTTCCAGCAATATATAATAGTCCATACTTTGCCCAAGATTTGATGGCCCAAACTGGCGTTCAAAGTCACCCTCAGAAATCCCAGCGTTAAACGCCGGAACTGGCAC
>NC_029777.3:24010988-24011211 GCF_000817695.3 Arachis duranensis
ATGTTTTTCAAAAATGTTTTCAAAATTTTTCACTTAATTTTCGAAAATCACCTCCCTTATTCTTACATCCTTCTATTTATGGACTAACACTATCCCTTAATGCAAAATTCGAACTCCATTTTCTCTGATAAGTTCAAATTTTCTACTTCTGTCTTCTACTCTTCTTTTCCTCTGACACCTAAAGGAATCTCTATACTGTGACATAGAGGATTCCACATTTTCT
>NC_029777.3:24013996-24014573 GCF_000817695.3 Arachis duranensis
TTGCCATTTGGTGCAGGGATGACTTTTCCTTGACACCTCAGGATCTGTGGACCCCACAGGATGCCCACCTACCCTACCACTCTCTCTCTTCTTCACCAATCACCTCAATACCTCTTCCCCAAAAATCCCTCACCTATCAAAACCCATCTTTCTCTTCACCACTCACATCCATCCTTCATAAAACCCCACCTACCCCACCATTCAAATTCAAACCACTTTCCCACCCAAACCCACCCTCAAATGGCCGAACATCTCTCTCCCCCTCTCCTATATAAACCCTCCTTCACTCCTTCATTTTCACACACCTTAAACACCATCTCTCCCCCCTTTGGCCGAATACAAAGCCATTCCCTTTCTCCTCATTTCTTCTTCTTCTACTCTCTTCTTTCTTCTTTTGCTCGAGGACGAGCAAACATTTTAAGTTCGGTGTGGTAAAAGCATTGCTTTTTGTTTTTCCATAACCATTTATGGCATCCAAGGCCGGAGAAACCTCTAGAAAGAGGAAAGGGAAGGCAAAAGCTTCCACCTCCGAGTCATGGAAGATGGAGAGATTCATCTCAAGGGTGCATCAAGACCA
>NC_029777.3:24016594-24016830 GCF_000817695.3 Arachis duranensis
TGAAGTGGATTTTCTGGAGCTACAGAAGCCCAATTTGCGCGCTCTTAACGGCGTTGGAAAGTAGACATCCTGGGCTTTCCAGCAATATATGATAGTCCATACTGTGCCCAAGATTTGATGGCCCAAACCGGCGTTCAAAGTCACCCTCAGAAATCCCAGCGTTAAACGCCAGAACTGGCACCCAAATGGGAGTTAAACGCCCAAACTGGCATAAAAGCTGGCGTTTAACTCCAAGA
>NC_029777.3:24017376-24019237 GCF_000817695.3 Arachis duranensis
ATTTAATCTGCCTAACTGAGATTTACAAGGTGACCATAGCTTGCTTCATACCACCAATCTCTGTGGGATCGACCCTTACTCACGTAAGGTATTACTTGGACGACCCAGTGCACTTGCTGGTTAGTTGTGCGAAGTTGTGTAATGCCATGGTATTGAGCTACCAAGTTTTTGGGGCTCATGACCGGGGATTATGAGAGTTGTGAAAAAGTATTGTTCACAATTTCGCGCACCAGCTGTCACTGCATGGCTAATCGTCTGGGGGCATCAACCTTGACAATGGCTACATCCCATCCTCTCAGTGAAAATGGTCCAAATGCTCTGTCACAGCACGGCTAATCATCTGTCGGTTCTCAATCAGGTTGGAATAGAATCCCTTGATTCTTTTGCGTCTGTCACTAATGCCCAGCCTTCAGGAGTTTGAAGCTCGTCACAGTCATTCAATACCAGAATCTTACTCAGAATTCCACAGACAAGGTTAGACTTTCCAGATTCCTGGAATCCTACTCGAAATACCACAGACAAGGTTAGATTTTCCGGATTCCCATGAATGCCGCCATCTATCTAGCTTATACCACGAAGATTCTGTTGGGGAATCTAAGAGATATGCGCGCGGCCTAAGGTAGAACGGAAGTGGTTGTCAGTCACGCGCGTTCATAGGTGAGAATGATGATGAGTGTCACGAATCATCACATTCATGAAGTTGAAGTGCAACGTATATCTTGGAATAAAAATAAAAGAGAATTGAATAGAAAGTAATGGTAATTGTATTGAAACTTGAGGTACAGCAGAGCTCCACACCCTTAATCTATGGTGTGTAGAAACTCCACCGTTGAAAATACATAAGTGAAAGGTTCAGGCATGGCCGAATGGCCAGCCCCCTAAAACGTGATCAATAGCCTCTTAAGATGAAGAATAAAACAAAACTGAGACCAAAGATGTCTAATACAATAGTAACTTATCCTATTTATACTAGACTAGCTACTAGGGCTTACATGAGTAAGTAATTGATGCATAAATCCACTTCCGGGGCCCACTTGGTGTATGTTTGGGCTGAGCTTGATCTATCCACGAGCTGATGCTTCTCTTGGAGTTGAACGCCGAGTTATAGCGTGTTTCTGGCGTTCAACTCCGGGTTGTGACGTGTTTCTGGCGTTTAACTCCAGATAGGAGCATGTGCTTGGCATTGAGTGCCACTTTACGTCGTCAATTCCCGAATAAAGTATGGACTATTATATATTGCTGGAAAGCTCTGGATGTCTACTTTCCAACGCCGTTGAGAGCGCAACATTTGAAAATCTGTAGGGCCAGAAAATCCATTTTGAGTGCAAGGAGGACAGATTCCAACAACATCAGCAGTCCTTTTTGTCAGCCTTTTTCAGAGTTTTGCTCAAGTCCCTCAATTTCAGCCAGAAATTACCTGAAATCACAGAAAAACACACAAACTCATAGTAAAGTCCAGAAATATAAATTTAACATAAAAACTAATAAAAACATCCCTAAAAGTAGCTTGAACTTACTAAAAACTACCTAAAAACAATGCCAAAAAGCGTATAAATTATCCGCTCATCAGTCGTCCAAGTAATAAACCTTACGCGAGTAAGGGTCGATCCCACAGAGATTGTTGGTATGAAGCAAGCTATGGTCATCTTGTAAATCTCAGTCAGGCGGACTCAAATGGTTATGGAGGATAAATGATTAAAAGATAAATAAGACATAAAATAAAGATAGAGATACTTATGTAATTCATTGGTGAGAATTTCAGATAAGCTATGGAGATGCCTTGTCCCTTCCGTCTTTTTGCTTTCCTACTGTCTTCATCCAATCCTTCTTACTCCTTTCCATGGCAAGCTGTATGTTGGGC
>NC_029777.3:24019348-24024896 GCF_000817695.3 Arachis duranensis
CTGTCGGTTCTCGATCATGTCGGAATAGAATCCATTGATTCTTTTTTGTTTGTCATCACGCCCAACGATCGCAAGTTTGAAGCTCATCACAGTCATTCAATCCCTGAATCCTACTCGGATTACCACAAACAAGGTTTAGACTTTTCGGATTCTCATGAATGCTGCCATCAATTTTAGCTTATACCACGAAGATTCTGATTAAGGAATCCAAGAGATATCCACTCAAGCCTTGTTTGCATGTAGAACGGAAGTGGTTGTCAGGCATGCGTTCATAAGTGAGAATGATGATGAGCGTCACATAATCATCACATTCATCATGTTCTTGGGTGCAAATGAATATCTTAGAACAAGAATAAGCTGAATTGAATAGAAGAACAATAGTAATTGCATTAATACTCGAGGTACAGCAGAGCTCCACACCTTAATCTATGGTGTGTAGAAACTCCACCGTTGAAAATACATAAGTGATAATGGTGATCATTGGCTTCGGCCCCCGAGAGGGAACCAGAAGAACCAAGATGAAAATACAATAGCAAAAGGTCCTATTTATAGAGAACTAGTAGCTTAGGATTTACAGAAATGAGTAAATGACGTATAAATCCACTTCTGGGTCCACTTGGTGTGTGCTTGGGCTGAGCATTGAAGCATTTTTGTGTAGAGGCTTCTCTTGGAGTTAAACGCCAGCTTTTGTGCCAGTTTGGGCGTTTAACTCCCACTTCTGTGCCAGTTCCGGCGTTTAACGCCGGACAGTCTTGAGCTGATTTGGAATGCCTGTTTGGGCTATCAAATCTCGAGCAAAGTATGAACTATTATATATTTCTGGAAAGCCCAAGATGTCTACTTTCCAACGCAATTGAGAGAGCGCCAATTGAACTTCTGTAGCTCCAGAAAATCCACTTCAAGTGTAGGGAGGTCAGAATCCAACAGCATCTGCAGTCCTTTTCAGCCTCTGAATCAGATTTTTGCTCAGGTCCCTCAATTTCAGCCAGAAAATACCTAAAATCACAGAAAAACACACAAACTCATAGTAAAGTCCAAAAAAGTGAATTTTAAATAAAAACTAATAAAAATATAATAAAAACTAACTAAAACATACTAAAAACATACTAAAAATAATGCCAAAAAGCGTATAAATTATCCGCTCATCACAACACCAAACTTAAATTGTTGCTTGTTCCCAAGCAACTGAAAATCAAATAGGATAAAAAGAAGAGAATATACAATGAATTCCAAAAATATCTATGAAAATCAGTATTAATTAGATGAGCGGGGCTTTTAGCTTTTTGCCTCTGAACAGTTTTGGCATCTCACTTTATCCTTTGAAGTTCAGAATGATTGGCTTCTATAGGAACTCAGAATCTGGATAGTGTTATTGATTCTCCTAGTTAAGTATGATGATTCTTGAACACAGCTACTTTATGAGTCTTGGCTGTTGCCCAAAGCACTTTGTTTTCCAGTATTACCACCGGATACATCCATGCCACAGACACATAACTGGGTGAACCTTTTCAAATTGTGACTCAGCTTTGCTAGAGTCCCCAATTAGAGGTGTCCAGGGTTCTTAAGCACACTCTTTTTTCTTCGGATCACGACTTTAACCGCTCAGTCTCAAGTTTTAACTTGACACCTTCACGCCACAAGCACATGGTTAGGGACAGCTTGGTTTAGCCGCTTAGGCCAGGATGTTATTCCTGTAGGCCCTCCTATCCACTAATGCTCAAAGCCTTGGAACCTTTTTATTTTTACCCTTGCCTTTTGGTTTAAAGGGCTATTGGCTTTTTCTGCTTGCTCTTTTTTTTCTCTTTTTTTGAGTATTCACTGCTTTTTCTTGCTTCAAGAATCAATTTGATGATTTTTCAGATCCTCAATAACATTTCTCTTTTTTCATCATTCTTTCAAGAGCCAACAATTTTAGCATTCATGAACAACAAATTCAAAAGACATATGCACTGTTCAAGCATACATTCAGAAGTCAAAAGTATTGCCACCACATCAAAATAATTAATCTGTTATAAAATTCGAAATTCATGCAATTCTTCTCTTTTTCAATTAAGAACATTTTTCATTTAAGAAAGGGGATGGATTCATAGGACATTCATAACTTTAAGGCATAGACACTAAGACACTAATGATCATAAGACACAAATATAAATAAACATAAGCATAAAAATTTGAAAAACAGAAAATTAAAGAACAAGGAGATTAAAGAACGGGTCCACCTTAGTGATGGCGGCTTGTTCTTCCTCTTGAAGATCTTATGGAGTGCTTGAGCTCCTCAACGTCTCTTCCTTGCCTTTGTTGCTCCTTTCTCATGATTCTTTGATCTTCTCTAATTTCATAGAGGAGGATGGAATGTTCTTGGTGCTCCACCCTTAGTTGTCCCATGTTGGAACTCAATTCTCCTAGGGAGGTGTTGATTTGCTCCCAATAGTTTTGTGGAGAAAAGTGCATCCCTTGAGGCATCTCAGGGATTTCATGGTGAGGAATTTCCTCATGTCCATGAGTGGGATATCTTGTTTGCTCCATCCTCTTCTTAGTGATGGGCTTGTCCTCATCAATGAGGATGTCTCCCTCTATGTTAATTCCAACTGATTTACAGAGGTGACAAATGAGATGAGGGAAGGCTAACATTGCCAAGGTAGAGGACTTGTCCACCACCTTATAAAGTTCTTGGGATATAACCTCATGAACTTCTACTTCCTCTCCTATCATGATGCTATGAATCATGATAGCCCTCTTCACAAATGTCTATGAGGACTTGGTCCAACCTTTGATCAAAGTTGACCCTTCTAGTGTAAGAATGTTCATCTCCTTGCATCATGGGCAAGTTGAATGCCAACCTTACATTTTCCACACTAAAATTTAAGCATTTTCCCCGAACCATTGTAAGCCAATTCTTTGGGTCCGGGTTCACACTTTGATCATGGTTCTTGGTGATCCATGCATTGGCATAGAACTCTTGAACCATTAAGATTCTGACTTGTTGAATGGGGTTGGAAAGAACTTCCTAACCTCTTCTTCGGATCTTATGTCGGATCTCCAGATATTCACTCTTTTTGAGTTTGAAAGGGACCTCGGGGATCACCTTCTTCATGGCCACAACTTCATAGAAGTGGTCTTGATGCACCCTTGAGATGAATCTCTCCATCTCCCATGACTCGGAGGTGGAAGCTTTTTCCTTTCGTTTCCTCTTTCTAGAGGTTTCTCCGGCCTTAGATGCCATAAATGTTTATGGAAAAATGAAAAGCAATGCTTTTACCACACCAAACTTAGAAGGTTTGCTTGTCCTCGAGCAAAAGAAGAAAGAAGAAAGTAGAAGAAGAAGAAAAAGAGGAGATGGAGGGGGCTTTGTGGTTTGGCCAAGGAAGAGAAGTAGTGTTTAGGTTGTGTGAAAATAAAGGAGTGAAGTAGGGTTTATATAGGGGTGGAGAGAGGGGTAGGGTTTGGCCATTATGGGTAGGTTTGGGAGGGAAAGTGGTTTGAATTTGGATGGTGAGGTAGGTGGGGTTTTATGAAGGATGGATGTGAGTGGTGAAGAGAATGGTGGGATTTGATAGGTGAGGGGTTTTTGGGGCAGAGGTATTGAGGTGATTGGTGAATGGGTGAAGAAGAGAGAGAGTGGTGGGGTAGGTGGGGATCCTGTGGGGTCCACAGATCCTGAGGTGTCAAGGATATCTCATCCCTGCACCAAGTGGCGTGTAAAAACACCCGTTCTGCCAATCCTGGCGTTAAACACTGGGCTGCTGCCCCTTTCTGGCATTTAACACCAGCTTCTTGCTCATTCCTGGCGTTAAACGCCAGTTTGGTACCCCTTTCTGGTGTTAAACACCCATAATGGTGTCAGACTGGGCGTTAAACGCCCATTTGCTGCCCTTACTGGCGTTTAAACACCAGCAAGCTTTTCCTTCAGGGTGTGCTGTTTCTCTTTCTGTTTTTCATTCTATTTTTGCTTTTTCAATTGTTTTTGTGACTTCACATGATCATCAACCTACAAAAAACATAAAATAACAATGGAAAATAGATAAATATAACATTGGGTTGCCTCCCAACAAGCGCTTCTTTAAAGTCAGTAGCTTGACAGTGGGCTCTCATGGAGCCTCACAGATGTTCAGAGCAATGTTGGAACCTTCCAACACCAAAATTTAGAGTTTGAATGTGGGGGTTCAACACCAAACTTAGAATTTGGTTGTGGCCTCCCAACACCAAACTTAGAGTTTGACTGTGGGGGCTCTGTTTGACTCTGTTTTGAGAAAAGCTCTTCATGCTTCCTCTCCATGGTTATAGAGGGATATCCTTGAGCCTTAAACACAAAGGATTCTTCATTCACTTGAATGATCAATTCTCCTCTGTTAATATCAATCACAGCCTTTGCTGTGGCTAGGAAGGGTCTGCCAAGGATGATGGATTCATCCATGCACTTCCCAGTCTCTAGGACTATGAAATTAGCAGGGATGTAATAGTCTTCAATCTTTACCAGAACATCCTCTACAAGTTCATGAGCTTGTTTTCTTGAATTGTCTGCCATCTCTAGTGAGATTCTTGCAGCTTGTACCTCAAAGATCCCTAACTTCTCCATTACAGAGAGAGGCATGAGGTTTATGCTTGACCCTAGGTCACACAGAGCCTTCTTGAAGGTCATGGTGCCAATGGTACAAGGTATTGAGAACTTCCCAGGATCCTGTCTCTTTTGAGGTAATCTTTGCCTAGTCAAGTCATCCAGTTCTTTGGTGAGCAAAGGAGGTTCATCCTCCCAAGTCTCATTACCAAATAACTTGTCATTTAGCTTCATGATTGCTCCAAGGTATTTAGCAACTTGCTCTTCAGTGACATCTTCATCCTCTTCAAAGGAAGAATATTCATCAGAGCTCATGAATGGCAGAAGTAAATCCAATGAAATCTCTATGGTCTCAGTGTGAGCCTCAGATTCCCATGGTTCCTCATTAGGAAACTCATTGGAGGCCAGTGGACTAATGGAGGACCTTGTTTCAGTCATGAAACTTTGAGTGGTTTTGATTAGATCAGAGACCATGGTTGCTAAGTCAGAGTGGCTCTGCTTAGAATTCTCTGTCTGTTGCTGAGAAGATGATGGAAAAGGCTTGCCATTGCTAAACCTGTTTCTTCCACCATTATTGTTGTTGAAACCTTGTTGAGGTTTTTGTTGATTCTTCCATGAGAGATTTGGACGATTTCTCCATGAAGGATTATAGGTGTTTCCATAGGGTTCTCCCATGTAATTCACCTCTTCTATTGATGGGTTCTCAGGATCATAAGCTTCTTCTTCTGATGAAGTGTCCTTAGTACTGCCTGGTGCAGCTTGCATTCTAGACAGACTTTGAAAAATCATATTGACTTGTTGAGTCAATATTTTGTTCTAAGCCAATATGGCATTTAGAGTATCAATCTCAAGAACTCCTTTCTTCTGATTCGTCCCATTGTTCACAGGATTCCTTTCAGAAGTGTATATGAATTGGTTATTTGCAACCATTTCAATTAGTTCTTGAGCTTCTGTAGGCGTCTTCTTCAGATGAAGAGATCCTCCAGCAGAGCT
>NC_029777.3:24024919-24035875 GCF_000817695.3 Arachis duranensis
AGATCCTCCAGCAGAGCTGTCCAATGACATCTTGGACAGTTCAGACAGACCATTATAGAAGATACCTATGATGCTCCATTCAGAAAGCATGTCAGACGGACACTTTCTGATCAATTGTTAGTATCTTTCTCAAGTTTCATAGAGGGATACACCTTCTTTCTGTCTGAAGGTTTGGACTTCCACTCTAAGCTTACTCAATTTTTGAGGTGGAAAGAACTTTGCCAAGAAGGCATTGACTAGCTTTTCCCAAGAGTTCAGGCTTTCTTTAGGCTGTGATTCCAACCATATCCTAGCTTTGTCTCTTACAGCAAAAGGGAATAGCATAAGTCAGTAGACCTCAGGGTCCTTTAGGTCCTCTACAGAGAGTAGTGCTTTAGCTTCTCTTAGCTTTCGCTTCAAGGTCCTTTCAAGTTCAGGGTCAGCCTCAACAAAAATGCTTTTGTCTTTGCTCCTGCTCATATGAAAGAGAAGAGAACAAGAAAATATGGAATCCTCTATGTCACAGTATAGAGATTCCTTGAGATGTCAGAGGAAAAGAAGAATAGAAGGAGGAGGTAGAAGAAGAATTCGAACTTATCAAGAGAGATGGAGTTCGAATTGTTGATAGTAGAGGAGTGTTAGTCCATAAATAGAAGGATGTGAGAAGAGGGGGAAGAATTTTTGAAATTAAAGTAAAAGATTTTAAAATAATTAAAAGAAATTTTGAAAATTTGATTGATGATTTTCGAAAACTAAGATTGCGAAAGAAATAAAGTGATTTTTGAAAAAGATTTTGAAATTAGAAATAAAAAAGATATGATTTGAAAACTTTTTTGAAAAAGATGTGACTGAGAAGATATGATTGAAAATTTATGGTTTTAAAAAGATATGATTGTTAAAAAATTATGGAAAGTTGAAAAAAATCTGAATTAAAAACAAAATCTTCCCTCTTGTGCCATCCTGGCGTTAAACGCCCAGAGTGGTATCCATTCTGGCGTTTAACGCCCAAAATGCTACTCTTTTGGGCGTTAAACGCCCAGCCAGATGCCCTGGCTAGCGTTTAAACGCCAATTTTCCTTCTTCACTGGGCGTTTTGAACGCCCAGCTTTTTCTGTGTAATTCCTCTGCTATATGTTTTGAATCTTCAATTCTCTGTATTATTGACTAGAAAAGACACACTTTTGAAAACTTTTTTGGATTTTTAATGATGAGGAATAATCAAAATGCAACTAAAATCAAATAAACAATGCATGCAAGACACCAAACTTAGAAGTTTGTATACTACTGACACTAACAAATTGAGAATGCATATGAGAAACAACAAAACACACAAAACAAGAGAATTTAAAGATCAAAGCAAGGAAACCATCAAGAACATCTTGAAGATCAATGAAGAACATAATGCATGTGATTTTCGAAAATTAGAAGAATAAAGACATGCTTTGTCCCTTCCGTCTCTCTGCTTTCCTACTGTCTTCATCCAATCCTTCTTACTCCTTTCCATGGCAAGCTGTATGTTGTGCATCACCATTGTCAATGGCTACAGTCCCGTCCTCTCAGTGAAAATGTTCAACGCGCTCTGTCACAGCACGGCTATTCATCTGTCAGTTCTCGATCATGTCGGAATAGGTCAAAAACTTGATGTGTGGAAAACGATCCAACACAAAACTCACCGGCAAGTGTACCGGGTCGCATCAAGTAATAATAACTCACATGAGTGAGGTCGATCCCACAGGGATTGAAGGATTGAGCAATTTTAGTTCAGTGGTTGATTTAGTCAAGCGAATCAAGTATTGGTTGAGTGATTTTGTATCCAACAGTAAGTAAATAGCAGAAAATGTAAAGGGAAAGGGATAAATTGCAGAAATTAAAGAGAACTGAAAGGAAAGGTGCTGAATCTTAAAGAACAAGAAATTAAATGACTGAAACTTAAAATGCAAGAAATGTAAATTACAGTAACTTAAAGTGCAAGAAATATAAATTGCTTGAATAGAGAAAGGGATTTGAGGACTGGGAATTTAGAATTTAAGCAAGGAAAATTAAATTGCAATAATTAACTAAACAAGAGATGAATTGAAATTGAATAGATCTCAAACAGCAAATGGAAATTCAAATTGCAGCAGTGTTTCATCAGAAGAACCAAAAGGAAAAGTGGATCTCAGGACTCCAGAGACTAGATAGCAAAGTCTAGACCTCAATTGCCTTCCCAGATCCAAGTTCACAAAGCAGTTAACAAGAAATTAAAGATTTCAGCAGTGAGGAAATGAAATTTAGCTCAATTATAAAGTAGGAAAAATCCAAGAGATCTTAAATGGAGATTGAGACAGAAATTTCTCAATTCTTCACACCCAAGACTCAAACAAGAAAAGTAAAAATGCTCAAGCAAGAACAAGGAAGAAGAGAGATCAATTCTCTTTCCCAATTCTCTCAGATCTCAGTTCAAAGCTCTCAAAGAAAATGAAGTCTCCAAAGGTAAGAATTCAAAAATCAAAAGAAGGTCCTAATTACATCAAACTATCTCCTATTTATACACTTTCTATTCTTGGATTTTGGAATTTTGATGGGCTTTTAATTTGGTAAAGAAATGAATTAAATTGGATTTTTAATCCAATTTTCAGCCCATGAAGAAGTTGGCTCCTGGAGGCTGCTCTGCTCTTATGGAGAGCAGAGCAGGGAAATGGTGCATGCGGCCTCATTGCATGCTCGTGCTGCGTGTGATGGGCGTTCAAGATGCTGCCTTGCCCTTGCGGAGAGCAGGGCAGTGTGCGTGCATGCTTGCCTTCCGTGCATCCAAGCTACGCGTGATGCTCCTGGCCGTGCGTGCTTGTGTGCTGCCCGTGCCAAGAAATACTGCTCTGCTCTCCTTGTGGGCAGCGCAGCAAAGCAACCAAGGGTGAGGTCCCAGGTTCGAAACCTGGTGGAAGCACACGCTGCCCCTTTTTCCTTGGTTTTCTTGGCAGCAAAGTAGCGCCTAGTTCCTTGCTTCCTCATGGTGCTGTGTTTGATTCTTGGAGATTGAAAACAAGCCAAATTTGCTTGTTCTCCTTGTACTTGAGCGCTACTCCTTTCTTCCTTGTTCTTGGGTTCGAAACCCATGGGTAACACTAGGAGAGCAATTTCCTTTGAATTTTTCTTGGATGAAGCCCGATATTGCTCTTGAGGAGGGTAGGGCAGGATTTTTGCTTCCTTTGGTCTTTGGCATAGAATTGTGCTCCGCTCTTATTGTGGGCAGGGCAGTGATATTTTGGAGGCTTGGTTTATCATGCTGCTCTCTTAGAGAGCAGTGTGCTCTTGTGGAGAGCAATGTTTGCTTCCTCCTTCTATGTTGCACCACACTTCTCCTTCCATGGCCACACTTCTTAAGCCATGTTTTTCTTCTTTTCTTCCTTTCTTCACCTACAAGAAATCAAAACAACCAATCAAAGTATCACTAAATTCACAAGGTTTATAAATCATCAAAAATCAATTAATTTTAGCCCAAACCTCATGATTTAGCATCAATTAAATGGTGGTTGTTTGATTTAAAGAAGTCATGCATTTTCATTCCAAATTACTTACTTAGGATGCAAGAAAGTGCATAAAGACTAGTGAAACAAGTGAAATTAGCTTAAAAAATGGGTATATGATGACTTGTCATCAATAGAATCCAGTGATTCTTTTGTGTCTGTCACTAACACCCTACAATTGTGAGTTTGAAGCTCGTCACAGTCATTCAATCCTTGAATCCTACTCAGAATACCACAGACAAGGTTTAGACCTTCCGGATTCTCAAGAATGCCGCCATCAATTCTAGCTTATACCACGGAGATTCTGGTTAAGGAATCCAAGAGATATCAACTCAAGCCTTGTTTGCATGTAGAATGGAAGTGGTTGTCAGGCACGCGTTCATAAGTGAGAATGATGATGAGCGTTACATAATCATCACATTCATCATGTTCTTGTGTGCAAGTGAATATCTTAGAACAAGAATAAGCTGAATTGAATATAAGAACAATAGTAATTGCATTAATACTCGAGGTACAGCAGAGCTCCACACCTTAATCTATAATGTGTAGAAACTCCACCGTTGAAAATACATAAGTGATAATGGTGATCATTGGCTTCGGCCCCCGAGAGGGAACCAGAAGAACCAAGATGAAAATACAATAGCAAAAGGTCCTATTTATAGAGAACTAGTAGCTTAGGATTTACAAAAATGAGTAAATGACGTATAAATCCACTTCCGGGTCCACTTGGTGTGTGCTTGGGCTGAGAATTGAAGCATTTTCGTGTAGAGGCTTCTCTTGGAGTTAAACGCCAGCTTTTGTGCTAGTTTGGGCGTTTAACTCCCACTTCTGTGCCAGTTCCGGCGTTTAACGCTGGGCAGTCTTGAGCTGATTTAGAACGCCGGTTTGGGCCATCAAATCTCGGATAAAGTATGGACTATTATATATTGCTGGAAAGCCCAGGATGTCTACTTTCCATTTCAATCAAGAGCGCGCCAATTGGACTTCGGTAGCTCCAGAAAATCCACTTCGAGTGCAGGGAGGTCAGAATCAAATAGCATTTGCAGCCTTTTTCAGCCTCTGAATCAGATTTTTGCTCAGATCCCTCAATTTCAGCCAGAAAATACCTGAAATCACAGAAAAACACACAAGATGTCTACTTTCCATTTCAATCAAGAGCGCGCCAATTGGACTTCGGTAGCTCCAGAAAATCCACTTCGAGTGCAGGGAGGTCAGAATCAAATAGCATTTGCAGCCTTTTTCAGCCTCTGAATCAGATTTTTGCTCATGTCCCTCAATTTCAGCCAGAAATTACCTGAAATCATAGAAAAATACACAAACTCATAGTAAAGCCCATAAAATTGAATTTTAAATAAAAACTAATAAAAATATAATAAAAACTAACTAAAACATACTAAAAATAATGCCAAAAAACGTATAAATTATCCGCTCATCAATAAGTTGGTTAGAACTTATGGATTAAGGTCAATTATGCTTTCTTGACTTACTCCTCGATGGTTGGGGTTGACTAGGCGAGATTGACTCATGACAATTACCATAGTTATGGTTATGGCAATGATAGGATTCCTTGGATTCTCAATCCCCAAGTCAAGGTTTCTTTTATGCATTAACTCACAATTTTGATCATTACATAGTTCTTTGATTTCTTAGTTCTTTTAATCTTTACTTTCTTCCTCAAAAACCCCTTTTTGTCTTAACAACCAAGGAAGTAACACTTCAATTGCATTCCTAGGGAGAACGACCCGAGGTTTAGATACTCTCGGTTATATTTTATTTTGAATTGAAATATTTGATTGTGAGGACTATTTGTTGATTTAGACTATACTTGCAACGAAAGAAATCTCATGTTGAGAAAAATCAAGATCATCAAAAGTTCTTAACGTCAAAATTTGGCGCCGTTGCCGGGGAGTGCGCAATTGGTGTTAAATCATTTGGTTGTTGTGAATATGTTGATAGTGTAAATAGAACCTTTTGGTTGTTTGTTTGCTTTTGTTAAGTAGGTTTTTGTTTATGTTTTCTTGATGACTTTTTCACACCATTACCACAATGCACCCCATTGGAACCCAAACACTTACCTTTATAGTCACCAATCTTACACACCATCACCCCACTACATACAAAACCAAAACCTCCACCTTCACAAGTTTGATTGTCAACCTTCATCATCTCAATCTTCATCTTCGTATGTGGATCAAGCCACACAAGAAGAACTCTTCATGCTTATTCAAGAACAATAACAGTTCTGAAAGAAGCAAGAGCAAGTCATGTCTACCATAGCAAAAGCTTTGGATCATTTAGCTTCATCACGTTCATGCCACAAGCAAGAAATTCTAGTGGATAAATGGGGGAGACCAAGTGAAAAGTGTGGAGTGAAAGGAGAATTGAGAAATCGAGAAGAAAATGTTAAGTCACAAAAAGAAGTGCAAAAGGAGTCAAGTGAAGAGTTGGTAGGAATTGATCAAGAGGATTCCATCATTCAAGATTTTTTGGCCAACTTGGGTAATTCCTACAATAACCTTCATGAGCCTCCCTTGTTAGATTTGGAAGGAGATGTTGATGTGAACTTCACACAACCTCTAATTTTTGACTTGAGTGATAATGAAAAAGATTTAGAAGAGGTTGAGGAGGATTTTAGTTGCCAAGAGGTGAAGGCGTCTATGCAAGACGAGTGGGTGAAGAATTCTCCAACAAGCTTTCTAGGCCCACATCAATATGCCGTTCTAGAAATGGATGGTCAACTTCGAACCTTTCTTGGAGTAGTAGATGGTGATGGGAAGAATGTTAATTGGCAATGGAATGGGAAGTTCATCAAAAGGGCCAACTTGACATTTGAAGCTCAATTTTAGTGCAATAGTCAAATTGGTAGATTCTGGGTAGTGCACAAGCATGTTAATGGTGATAGAGGAACTCAAGTATGGGATCCGAGCATTGGTCTTAAGAGTCAAGAATTAAGGATCCTAGTTACTAGCTTGAAGTCTCTTGAGAGTTTGAAGAATTTCATATGGGACCCCGGAGGTCAAATAAATAGCAAACTTTTTGAGATTCAAGGAGGAGTGGAAGCATAAGCCGCCCTAACAAGGATCTCCTTAGCAAGTCCAACTTAAGACTATAAACCAAAGTGCTAGGTGGGAGACACCCACCATGGTAATATCCTTCTAACCTTCTTTCTCTTTTAGCTTTTGTTTCATGAATAATTGGTTAGTTTGCTTGGTTGGTTGGTTTTATTCTGAAGTTTGTTGAATAATTTCAGGTGAAATAATGTGTTTATGGAGTTTTGTGATGTTTTGGGGCTTGAAAACCTATTTTGGATGTCAAGTTTAATGCCTAGGAGGCATATTTTTTGTTGCAGGGACAGAGATCTGTGCATCCACACAGCCTCGTGTGTGCACACAGATTCCCTGTTTTTCCGTCCCTGTGCGTTTGCACAGCATTGTGCGTACGCACAAACCCCAACACTCCCTTTGTTCGCAGCACACGCACGTCTTGTGCGTCTGCACACCACTTTCTTTTCCCTTCTATGCGCCCGCACACCGTGCGTGCGGCCGCACACACCACCCCTCACCTTCAAAAAAAAGGAAAAGCCACACGTGTGAGCGCACACCCTTTGTGCGCCCGCACAGCCTGAACACACCTCTCTGTTCGCAGCGACCGCACCCTTTGTGCGATCGCACGCCCCCTCTTTTCTCCTTCTGTGCGAGCGCACACCCCTTGTGCGCCCGCACAGGTTATGTTACACCTTCTGTTCGCAGCGTCCGCACGACCCTGTGCGCGTGCACACTTCCTTCTTTCTCCTTGTGTGCGCCCGCACATGACCTTGTGCGTCCGCATAGGTCATTTTTCGAACGATAATTCGAAAAGAGAGAGGGTCGCGCTTCATTTCCCATACCCACCCCTCTTCTCCCCTTTTCACTGAAAACCACAACCACCCCTCTCAGCCCAGCCTCCCTCCACCGCAACCAACCTCCGGCGACCTCCACGCCACATTCCCTTCTCTTTCTTCCCTATATCTACCTCCGCGCCAGTGCCCAGCCTTAAGCTGCGCCTCCCTATTTCGGCGAGTAGCCGCCAGTCCGGCGACTTCCTATGCCGCAGCGAACCCACCACGCCACCTCTTTCTCAGTCCATTTTTCCTTCTCTTTCCTTCTGCATTACAGGCTCCCTTTCTCCCTTGAACCCTTTTTTTTGCTGCTTCTTCTTGCTTATGTTTTTAATTTTGCTTTAGTCAATAGGTGGCTATAGGTTAGTTGATTTTTGTTTTCTGGAATGAATGTTGATTGCTGGTTGATTGTTTGAATCTTTTCTGGGATGGATAACTGCTGATGTTGTTGAAACTAACTATTGTTGTTTTTACCTGATTCTGAATGCTGCTTTTGCTTGATTTTGAAACCAAATGATGCTACTGATTTCTGCACATATTTTTCTTGATGTAATGCTTGAATGAGAGTTTTTTATTCGATTTCTATGTTTGATCAGCATAGGGTTTGAATTTCCCTTCCATTTTGCATTATGATTCCTACTTATGCGAATTTCTGTTAATTTTGGATGCTACCTGAGATGATTTGTTTATGCACTATGTGTTTTGCTGAAACATCAATCTGAACTTCACCTTACGTATGCGATTATCTTGTTTGATATGAATTGTCGATGTGCATAGCATTCTCCGCCTACCCACTATGCACTTCATTGTTGATTTTGTTCTTGAGACCAAATTGGATTAAAATTTACAGCTTTGACCATTCCATTTGGTACTTCTAAGTGCATACTGTGCTGAATTGTTGCATGATGTACTACCTGCCCTACTTTTTATTCCACACCGAGCTCAATTTAAACTTGATAAATTGGAACCCTGTTTGGTGACATGAGCAACAGTACATACATTACTTTCTTTGTGAATTGACAAATTGCATGTTCATGTTTCTTTAAAATCCTTGACCCTATACATAGCAACTTGTTTCTTTAAGTTTTTGAGCAATGCAATCCGTTTTTCAATCGAATATTGCTTTGGACAAGAAGCTATGCATATGCGATCATTTCTTTTGCTTTTAAACATGAATATGTCATGCTCTCACTGCAATCTTTGATTATTGCCCCTTGTGCTCATTTCTGCAACTCTTCTAATCCCATGACCCAATTGCAATAATCAATTCCTTTTCAAATCAATTCACTTACATAAAGCACCTAAATCACACATATGCTTTAATTGTTGTTCATTCTCTTTCATATTACTTAGGTTGCTTGATTTGGGAAAACACATTTTCTTTTAAACCTTTAATTGTTTTTTTCTTACATGTTATCCCTTGATTCGGTATTTATTTACCTAATTGGCTCTTACATGAATTGTTTTATTATTTCCACCGGATTTCTGTGAATTCTATATACCTCTCTGATGAGCGGATAATTTATACGCTTTTTGGCATTGTTTTTAGTATGTTTTAGTTAGTTTTTATTATATTTTTATTAGTTTTTAGTTAAAATTCACTTTTCTGGACTTTACTATGAGTTTGTGTGTTTTTCTGTGATTTCAGGTATTTTCTGGCTGAAATTGAGGGACCTGAGCAAAAATCTGATTCAGAGGCTGAAAAGGACTGCAGATGCTGTTGGATTCTGACCTCCCTGCACTCCAAGTGGATTTTCTAGAGCTTCAAAAACCCAATTGGCGCGCTCTTAACTGCGTTAGAAAGTAGATATCCTGGGCTTTCCAGCAATGTATAATAGTCCATACTTTGCCCGAAATTTGATGGCCCAAACAGGCGTTCCAAGTTAGCTCAAGAATTCTGGCGTAAAACACCAGAACTGGCATAAGAATGGGAGTTAAACGCCCAAACTGGCACAAAAGCTGGCGTTTAACTTCAAGAAGAGTCTCTACACGAAAATGCTTCAATGCTCAGCCCAAGCACACACTAAGTGGGCCCGGAAGTGGATTTTTATGTCATTTACTCATCTCTGTAAACCCTAGCTACTAGTTCTCTATAAGTAGGACCTTTTGCTATTGTATTTTCATCTTTTGATCACTTGAATCTTTTGATCACTTTAGATCCTTATATCATCTTTGGACGTCTAGTTCTTAGATCATGGGGGCTGGCCTCTCGGCCATGCCTAGACCTTGTTCTTATGTATTTTCAATGGTGGAGTTTCTACACACCATAGATTAAGGTGTGGAGCTCTGCTGTACCTCGAGTATTAATGTAATTACTATTGTTCTTCTATTCAATTCAGCTCATTCTTGTTCTAAGATATTCATTCGCACCCAATAACATGATGAATGTGATGATTATGTGACGCTCATCATCATTCTCACTTATGAACGCGTGCCTGACAACCACTTCTGTTCTACAAGCAAACAAAGCTTGAATGTTTATCTCTTGGATTTTTTAATCGGAATCTTCGTGGTATAAGCTAGAATTGATGGCGGCAATCAAGAGAATCCGGAAGGTCTAAACCTTGTCTGTGGTATTCTGAGTAGGATTTGACGATTGAATGACTGTGACGAGCTTCAAACTCGCGATTATGGGGCGTTAGTGATAGACGCAAAAGAATCACTGGATTCTATTCCGACATGATCGAGAACCAAAGCGGAATAGCCGTGCTGTGACAGAGCGCGTTGAACATTTTCACTGAGAGGACGGGACTGTAGCCATTGACAACGGTGATGCCCAACATAAAGCTTGCCATGGAAAGGAGTAAGAAGGATTGGATGAAGACAGTAGGAAAGCAGAGAGACGGAAGGGACAAAGCATCTCCATACGCTTATCTGAAATTCTCACCAATGAATTGCATAAGTATCTCTATCTTTATTTTATGCTTTATTCATAAATCATCTATAACCATTTGAATCTGCCTGACTGAGATTTACAAGATGACCACTTCCATATAATTTTCAAAAAATCCAAAAAAATTACAAAATCATAAAAACCAAAAATATTTCTTGTTTGAGTCTAGTGTCTCATTTTAAGTTTGGTGTCAATTGCATGTTTCTATTCTTCTTGCATTTATCATGTGTCTTCATTGATCTTCAAGTTGTTCTTGATGATTTACTTGCTCTGACCTTTAAATTCTCTTGTTTTGTGTGTTTTGTTGTTTCTCATATGCATTCTCAATTTGTTAGTGTCAGTAGTATACAAACTTCTAAGTTTGGTGTCTTTCATGCATTATTTATTTGATTTTAGTTTTATTTTGATTTTTCTTCATCATTAAAAATCCAAAAAATTTTTAATTTGTGTCTTTTCAAGTCAATAATGCAGAGAATTGAAGATTCAGAACATACAGCAGAGGAATTACATAGAAAAAGCTGGGCGTTCAAAATGCCCAGTGAGGAAGGAAAACTGGCATTTAAACGCCAGCCAGGATACCTGGCTGGGCGTTTAACGCCCAAAAGGGTAGCATTTTGGGTGTTAAACGCCAGAATGTATACCATTCTGGGCGTTTAATGCCAGGATGGCACAAGAGGGAAGATTTTGTTTTCAATTCAAAT
>NC_029777.3:24036105-24037157 GCF_000817695.3 Arachis duranensis
TTAGCCAAGTCATTGATTTTAAAATCAAATCTTTTTTAAACTGTTTTTCAATCATATCTTTTCAATCAAATCTTTTTAAAACCATGACTTTTCAATCATATCTTCTTAATCACATCTTTTTTCAAAATAGTTTTCAATCATATCTTTTTGATTTCTAATTTCAAAATCTTTTTCGAAAATCATTTTATTTCTTTTCCAATCATATTTTTCGAAAATCATTCTTCAATTTTTCAAAATGTTTTTAAAATCTTTTTAATTAATTTTCGAAAATTTCTTCCCCTTTTCTCACATCCTTCTATTTATGGACTAACATGTACAATTCGAACTCTATCTTTCTAAGTTCGAATTCTTCTACCTCTTCCTTCTATTTTTCTTTTCCTCTGACACCTCAAGGAATCTCTATACTGTGACATAGAGGATTCCATATTTTCTTGTTCTCTTCTCTTTCATATGAGCAGGAGCAAGGACAAAAGCATTCTTGTTGAGGCTAACCCTGAACCTGAAAGGACCTTGAAGCGAAAGCTAAGAGAAGCTAAAGCACAACTCTCTGTAGAGGACCTAACAGAAATCTTCAAAGAAGAAGACATGGCAGCCGAAAACAACAACAATGCCAACAATGCAAGGAAGGTGCTGGGTGACTTTACTGCACCTACTCCCGATTTCTATGGGAGAAGCATCTCTATCCCTGCCATTGGAGCAAACAACTTTGAGCTTAAGCCTCAATTAGTCTCTCTAATGCAACAGAATTGCAAGTTCCATGGACTTCCATTGGAAGATCCTCATTAGTTTTTAGCTGAATTCTTGCAAATCTGTGACACTGTCAAGACCAATGGGGTTAACCCTGAGGTCTACAGACTTATGCTATTCCCTTTTGCTACAAGAGACAGAGCTAGGATATGGTTGGACTCACAACCTAAAGAAAGCCTGAACTCTTGGGAAAAGCTAGTCAATGCCTTCTTGGCAAAGTTCTTTCCACCTCAAAAATTGAGTAAGCTTAGAGTGGAAGTCCAAACCTTTAGATAGAAGGAAGGTGAATCCCTCTATGAAGCTTG
>NC_029777.3:24037166-24039391 GCF_000817695.3 Arachis duranensis
GAATCCCTCTATGAAGCTTGGGAAAGATACAAATAATTGATCAGAAAATGTCCTTCTGACATGCTTTCTGAATGGAGCATCATAGGTATCTTCTATGATGGTCTGTCTGAACTGTCCAAGATGTCATTGGATAGCTCTGCTAGAGGATCTCTTCATCTGAAGAAGACACCTGCAAAAGCTCAAGAACTCATTGAAATGGTTACAAATAACCAATTCATGTACGCTTCTGAAAGGAATCCTGTGAACAATGGGACGAATCAGAAGAAAGGAGTTCTTGAGATTGATACTCTGAATGCTATATTGGCTCAGAACAAAATATTGACTCAGCAACTCAATATGATTTCTCAAAGTCTGTCTGGAATGCAAGCTGCACCAGGCAGTACTAAGGATGCTTCATCTGAAGAAGAAGCTTATGATCCTGAGAACCTATCAATGGAAGAGGTGAATTACATGGAGAACCCTATGGAAACACCTATAATCCTTCATGGAGAAATCATCCAAATCTCTCATGGAAGGATCAACAGAGACCTCAACAAGGTTTCAACAACAATAATGGTGGAAGAAACAGGTTTAGCAATGGCAAGCCTTTTCCATCATCTTCTCAGCAACAGACAGAGAATTCTAAGCAGAGCCACTCTGACTTAGCAACCATGGTCTCTGATCTAATCAAAACCAATCAAAGTTTCATGACTGAAACAAGATCCTCCATTAGAAACTTGGAGGCACAAGTGGGTCAGCTGAGTAAAAAAGTTACTGAACTCCCTCCTAGTACTCTTCCAAGCAATACAAAAGAGAATCCAAAAGGAGAGTGTAAGGCCATCAACATGGCCAAACTTGGAGAGGAGAAAGAGGCAGTGAGCGCCACTGAGGAAGACCTCAATGGACGTCCACTGGCCTCCAATGAGTTCCCTAATGAGAAACCATGGGAATCTGAGGCTCACACTGAGACCATAGAGATTCTATTGGATTTACTTCTGCCATTCATGAGCTCTGATGAGTATTCTTCCTCTAAAGAGGATGAAGATGTCACTGAAGAGCAAGTTGCTAAGTACCTTGGAGCAATCATAAAGCTAAATGACAAGTTATTTGGTAATGAGACTTGGGAGGATGAACCCCTTTTGCTCACCAAAGAACTGGATGACTTGTCTAGACAGAAATTACCTCAAAAGAGACAGGACCCGGAGAAGTTCTCAATACCTTGTACAATAGGCACCATGACCTTCAAGAAGGCTCTGTGTGACCTAGGGTCAAGCATAAACCTCATGCCTCTCTCTGTAATGGAGAAGCTAGGGATCTTTGAGGTACAAGCTGTAAGAATCTCACTAGAGATGGCAGACAATTCAAGAAAACAAGCTTATAGACTTGTAGAGGATGTTCTGGTAAAAGTTGAAGACCATTACATCCCTGCTGATTTCATAGTCCTAGAGACTGGGAAGTGCATGGATGAATCCATCATCCTTGGCAGATGGTGCGCGAAATTATGAACAATACTTTTCACAACTCTCATAATCCCCGGTCATGAACCCCAAAAACTTGGTAGCTCAATACCATGGCATTACACAACTTCGCACAACTAACCAGCAAGTGCACTGGGTCGTCCAAGTAATAAACCTTACGCGAGTAAGGGTCGATCCCACGGAGATTGTTAGTATGAAGCAAGCTATGGTTATCTTGTAAATCTTAGTCAGGCAAACTCAAATGCATATGGGTGATGAACGAAAATAACACAAAGGTAAAGATAGAGATACTTGTGTAATTCATTGGTAGGAACTTCAGATAAGCGCATGAAGATGCCTTCCCTTCCGTCTCTCTGCTTTCCTACTGTCTTCATCCAATCCTTCTTACTCCTTTCCATGGCAAGCTTATGTAGGGTTTCACCGTTGTCAATGGCTACCTCCCATCCTCTCAGTGAAAGCGATTGCATATGCTCTGTCACAGCACGCGGAATTCAGCTGTCGGTTCTCGGTCAGGCCGGAATAGAATCCATCGATTCTTTTGCGTCTGTCACTAACGCCCCGCCTGCTAGGAGTTTGAAGCACGTCACAGTCATTCAATCATTGAATCCTACTCAGAATACCACAGACAAGGTTAGACCTTCCGGATTCTCTTGAATGCCGCCATCAGTTCTTGCCTATACCACGAAGACTCTGATCTCACGGAATGGTTGGCTCGTTTGTCAGACGAGCACTCGGTTGTCAGGCGATCAACCATGCATCGTGCAATCA
>NC_029777.3:24042681-24043012 GCF_000817695.3 Arachis duranensis
TAGCCTCACTGGCGTTTAAACGCCAGTAGGTGTGTCCTCCAGGGTGTGCTATTTTTCTTCCTGTTTTTTATTCTGTTTTTGCTTTTTTCATTGATTTTGTGACTTCTCATGATCATCAACCTACAAAAAGTATAAAATAACAAAAGAAAATAATTAATTATAAAACATTGGGTTGCCTCCCAACAAGCGCTTCTTTAATGTCATTAGCTTGACAGAGGACTCTCATGGAGCCTCACAGATATGCAGAGCCATGTTGGGACCTCTCAACACCAAACTTAGAGTTTGAATGTGGGGGTTCAACACCAAACTTAGAGTTTGGTTGTGGCCTCCC
>NC_029777.3:24043195-24044475 GCF_000817695.3 Arachis duranensis
AACATCAATCACAGCCTTTGCTGTGGCTAGGAAGGGTCTGCCAAGGATGATGGATTCATCCATGCACTTCCCAGTCTCTAGGACTATGAAATCAGTAGGGATGTAATGGTCTTCAACTTTAACCAAAACATCCTCTACAAGTCCATGGGCTTGTTTTCTTGAGTTTTCTGCCATCTCTAGTGAGATTTTTGCAGCTTGTACCTCAGAGATTCCTAACTTCTCCATTGTAGAGAGAGGCATGAGGTTTACACTTGACCCTAAGTCACACAAGGCCTTCTTGAAGGTCATGGTGCCTATGGTACAAGGTATTGAAAACTTCCCAGGATCCTGCCTCTTTTGAGGTAGTTTCTGCCTAGACAAGTCATCCAGTTCTTTGGTGAGCAAAGGGGATTCATCCTCCCAAGTCTCATTTCCAAATAACTTGTCATTCAGTTTCATGATTGCTCCAAGGTATTTAGCAAATTGCTCTTCAGTGACATACTCATCCTCTTCTGAGGAAGAATACTCATCAGAGCTCATGAATGGCAGAAGTAAGTCCAATGGAATCTCTATGGTCTCATTTTGAGCCTCAGATTCCCATGGTTCCTCATTGGGAAACTCATTGGAGGCCAGTGGACGTCCAGTGAGGCCTTCCTCAGTGGCGTTCACTACCTCTTCTTCACCCCAGAATTCGGCCATGTTGATGGCCTTGCACTCTCCTTTTGGATTTTCTTCTGTATTGCTTGGGAGAGTACTAGGAGGGAGTTCGGTAATTTTCTTGCTCAGCTGACCCACTTGTCCTTCCAAATTTCTGATGGAAGACCTTGTTTCAGTCATGAAACTTTGAGTGGTTTTGATTAGATCAGAGACCATGGTTGCTAAGTCAGAGGTATTCTGCTTAGAGCTCTCTGTCTGTTGCTGAGAAGATGATGGAAAAGGTTTGCTATTGCTAAACCTGTTTCTTCTACCATTATTGTTATTGAAACCTTGTTGAGGTCTCTGTTGATCCTTCCATGAAAAATTTGGATGATTCCTCCATGAAGGATTATAGGTGTTTCCATAGGGTTCTCCCATGTAATTCACCTCTTCCATTGAAGGATTCTCAGGATCATAAGCTTCTTCCTCAGATGAAGCTTCCTTAGTACTGCTTGGTGCATTTTGCATTCCAGACAGACTTTGAGAAATCATATTGACTTGTTAAGTCAATATTTTATTCTGAGCCAATATGGCATTCAGAGTGTCAATCTCAAGAACACCTTTCTTCTGACTAGTCCCATTGTTCACAGGATTTCTTTCAGAAG
>NC_029777.3:24048729-24049460 GCF_000817695.3 Arachis duranensis
AAAATTAAGTGGAAAAAGATATCAAAATTCACAATGAGAATTCCAGGAATCAGTGCAATGCTAGTCTAAGACTCCGGTCCAGGAATTAGACATGGCTTCACAGCCAGCCAAGCTTTCAGAGAAAGCTTCGGTCCAAAACACTAGACATGGCCAGAGGCCAGCCAAGCCTTAGCAGATCATTGCTCCAAAAGCAAGATTGAAAAAAATCGACAAGCTTTTGTGGTGATAAGTTGAAACCTCGGTCCAATGAGATTAGACATGGCTTCTCAGCCAGCCAGACTTCAACAAATCATCATGAAACTCTAGAATTCCTCTTCAAGATTTTCGAAAAAATAAATACCTAATCTATGCAACAAGATGAACCGTCAGTTGTCCAAACTTGAACAATCCCCGGCAACGGCGCCAAAAACTTGGTGCTTGTTGCCGGATCTTGGCACTGATGTTACCAAAAGCTTGCTCAAAACTTGAACAATCCCCGGCAACGGCGCCAAAAACTTGGTGCGCGAAATTGTGAACAATATTTTTCACAACTCTCATAATCCCCGGTCATGAACCCCAAAAACTTGGTAGCTCAATACCATGGCATTACACAACTTAGCACAACTAACCAGCAAGTGCACTGGGTCGTCCAAGTAATAAACCTTACGCGAGTAAGGGTCGATCCCACGGAGATTGTTAGTATGAAGCAAGCTATGGTTATCTTGTAAATCTTAGTCAGGCAAACTCAAATG
>NC_029777.3:24050171-24054543 GCF_000817695.3 Arachis duranensis
TGTACAGAGATGAGTAAAAGACATAAAAATCCACTTCCGGGCCCACTTGGTGTGTGCTTGGGCTGAGCAACGAAGCATTTTTCGTGCAGAGACTCTTCTTGGAGTTAAACGCCAGCTTTTATGCCAGTTTGGGCGTTTAACTCCCATTTGGGTGCCAGTTCCAGCGTTTAACGCTGGGATTTCCAAGGGTGACTTTGAACGCCGGTTTGGGCCATCAAATCTTGGGCAAAGTATGGACTATCATATATTGCTGGAAAGCCCAGGATGTCTACTTTCCAACGCCGTTGAGAGCGCGCCAATTGGGCTTCTGTAACTCCAGAAAATCCACTTCGAGTGCAGGAAGGTCAGAATCCAACAGCATCTGCAGTCCTTTTTAGTCTCTGAATCAGATTTTTGCTCAGGTCCCTTAATTTCAGCCAGAAAATACCTGAAATCACAGAAAAATCCACAAACTCATAGTAAAGTCCAGAAAAGTGAATTTCAACTAAAAACTAATAAAAATATACTAAAAACTAACTATATCATACCAAAAACATACTAAAAACAATGCCAAAAAGTGTATAAATTATCCGCTCATCAGCAGACCCTTCCTAGCCACAGCAAAGGCTGTGATTGATGTTGACAGAGGAGAATTGATCATTCAAGTGAATAAAGAATCCTTTGTGTTTAAGGCTCAAGGATATCCTTCTGTAACCATGGAGAGGAAGAATGAAGAACTTCTCTCAAAACAGAGTCAATCAGAGCCCCCACAGTCAAACTCTAAGTTTGGTGTTGGGAGGCCACAACCAACTTCTAAGTTTAGTGTTGAACCCCCATGGTCAAACTCTAAGTTTGGTGTTGGGGGGTTCCAACATTGCTCTGAGTAACTATGAGGCTCCATGAGAGCCCACTGTCAAGCTAATGACATTAAAGAAGCACTTGTTGGGAGGCAACCCAATGTTATATTTATCTATATTTCTTTTGTTATTTTATGTTTTCTGTAGGTTGATGATCATGGGAAGTCACAAAATCAATTGAGAAAGCAAAAACAGCATGAAAAATAGAAAGAAAAATAGCACACCCTGGAGGAAAAACTTGCTGGCGTTTAAACGCCAGCAAGGGCAGCAAATGGGCGTTTAACGCCCAGTCTGGCACCATTCTGGGCGTTTAACGCCAGAAAGGGGGACTAGACTGGCGTTAAACGCCAGGAAGGGGAAAGAAGTTGGCGTTAAACGTCAGAAATGGGCACCAGCCCGGCGTTTAAACGCCAGAATTGGCATAAGGGAGCATTTTTGCTCGCCACTTGGTGCACGGATGAATTTTCCTTGACACCTCAGGATTTGTGGACCCCACAGGATCCCCACCTACACCACCACTCTCTCTCCTCTTCCCCAAAAACCCCTTACCTATCATATCCCACTATTCTCTTCACCACTCACATCCACCCTTCATAAAACCCACCCATCCATGACCGAACCCTACCTTCTCCCCACCCCTATATAAACCCTTTTTCACTCCTTCATTTTCACACAACCTAAACACTACTTCTCCCCCTTGGCCGAACCACAAAGCCACCTCCATCTCCTCTATTTCTTCTTCTTCTACTCTCTTCTTTCTTCTTTTGCTCGAGGACGAGCAAACCTTCTAAGTTTGGTGTGGTAAAAGCATTGCTTTTTGTTTTTCCATAACCATTTATGGCATCTAAGGCCGGAGAAACCTCTAGAAAGAGGAAAGGAAAGGAAAAAGCTTCCACCTTCGAGTCATGGGAGATGGAGAGATTCATCTCAAGGGTGCATCAAGACCACTACTATGAAGTTGTGGCCATAAAGAAGGTGATCCCCGAGGTCCATTTCAAACTCAAAAAGAGTGAATATCCGGAGATCCGACATGAGATCCGAAGAAGAGGTTGGGAAGTTCTTACCAACCCCATTCAACAAGTCGGAATCTTAATGGTTCAAGAGTTCTATGCCAATGTATGGATCACCAAGAACCATGATCAAAGTATGAACCTGGACCCAAAGAATTGGCTTACAATGGTTCGGGGGAAATGCTTGGATTTTAGTTTGGAAAATGTAAGGTTGGCATTCAACTTGCCCATGATGCAAAGAGATGAACACCCTTACATTAGAAGGGTCAACTTTGATCAAAGGTTGGACCAAGTCCTCATAGACATTTGTGAAGAGGGCGCTCAATGGAAGAGAGATTCAAGAGGGAAGCCGGTTCAACTGAGAAGGAATGACCTCAAGGCCGTGGCTAGAGAATGGTTGGAGTTTATCCAACGGTCAATCATTCCCACTAGCAACCGGTCCGAAGTTACTATAGACCGGGCTATCATGATTCATAGCATCATGATTGGAGAGGAAGTAGAAGTTCATGAGGTTATATCCCAAGAACTTTATAAGGTGGTGGACAAGTCCTCTACCTCGGCAAGGTTAGCTTTCCCTCATCTCATTTGTCACCTCTGTTATTCAGTTGGAATTGACATAGAGGGAGACATCCTCATTGATGAAGACAAGCCCATCACTAAGAAGAGGATGGAGCAAACAAGAGATCCCACTCACCATGAAATCCCTGAGATACCTCAAGGGATGCACTTTCCTCCACAAAACTATTGGGAGTAAATCAACACCTTCCTAGGAGAATTGAGTTCCAACATGGGACAACTAAGGGTAGAGCACCAAGAACATTCCATCCTCCGCCATGAAATTAGAGAAGATCAAAGAACCATGAGAGAGGAGCAACAAAGGCATGGAAGAGACATTGAGGAGATAAAGCACTCCATAAGATCTTCAAGAGGAAGAACAAGCCGCCATCACTAAGGTGGACCCATTCTTTAATTTCCTTGTTCTTTATTTTCCTATTTTTCAAATTTTTATGCTTACGTTCATCATCTATGTTTGTGTCTTATGATCATTAAGGTCTTAGTGTCTATGCCTTAAAGTTATGAATGTCCTATGAATCCATCACCTTTCTTGAATGAAAAATGTTCTTAATTGGAAAAGAGAAGAATTGCATGAATTTTGAATTTTATAACAGATTAATTATTTTGATGTGGTGGCAACACTTTGACTTTTGAATGTATGCTTGAACAGTGCATATGTCTTTTGAATTTGTTGTTCATGAATGTTGGCTCTTGAAAGAATGATGAAAAAGGAGACATGTTATTGAGGACCTGAAAAATCATAAAAATGATTCTTGAAGTAAGAAAAAGCAGTGAATACAAAAAAAAAGAGAGTATATGCGAAAAAAAAGAAAAGAGAGAAAAAAAAGAAAAGAAAGAAATAAAGTCGTGATCCAAAGCAAAAGAGTGTGCTTAAGAGCTCTGGACACCTCTAATTGGGGACTCTAGCAATGCTGAGTCACAATCTGAAAAGGTTCACCCAGTTATGTGTCTGTGGCATGTATGTATCCGGTGGTAATACTGAAAGACAGAGTGCTTTGGGCCACGGCCAAGACTCATAAAGTAGCTATGTTCAAGAATCATCATACTTAACTAGGAGAATCAATATTCTCTTCTTTTTATCTTATTTGATCTTCAGTTGCTTGAGGACAAGCAACAATTTAAGTTTGGTGTTGTGATGAGCGGATAATTTATACGCTTTTTGGCATTGTTTTTAGTATATTTTTAGTATGTTTTAGTTAGTTTTTATTATATTTTTATTAGTTTTTAGTTAAAATTCACCTTTCTGGACTTTACTACGAGTTTGTGTGTTTTCCTGTGATTTCAGGTATTTTCTGGCTGAAATTGAGGGACCTGAGCAAAAATCTGATTCAGAGGCTGAAAAGGACTGCAGATGCTGTTGGATTCTGACCTCCCTGCACTCGAAGTGGATATTCTGGAGCTATAGAAACCCAATTGGCGCGCTCTCAACTGCGTTGGAAAGTAGATATACTGGGCTTTCCATCAATGTATAATAGTCTATACTATGCCCGAGATTTGATGGCCCAAACAGGCATTCCAAGTCAGCTCAAGAATTCTAGCGTAAAACGCTGGAACTGGGACAAGAATGGGAGTTAAACGCCCAAACTGGCACAAAAGCTGGCGTTTAACTCCAAGAAGAGTCTCTACATGAAAATGCTTCAATGCTCAGCCCAAGCACACACCAAGTGGGCCCGGAAGTGGATTTTTATGTCATTTACTCATCTCTGTAAACCCTAGCTACTAGTTCTCTATAAGTAGGACCTTTTGCTATTGTATTTTCATCTTTTGATCACTTGAATCTTTTGATCACTTTAGATCCTTAGATCATCTTTGGACGTCTTGTTCTTAGATCATGGGGGCTGGCCTCTCGGCCATGCCTAGACCTTGTTCTTATGTATTTTCAACCGTGGAGTTTCTACACACCATAGATTAAGGTGTGGAGCTCTGCTGTACCTCGAGTATTAATGCAAT
>NC_029777.3:24054713-24054937 GCF_000817695.3 Arachis duranensis
CACTCCCGTTCTATAAGCAAACAAGGCTTGAATGTTTATCTCTTGGATTTCTTAATCGGAATCTTCGTGGTATAAGCTAGAATTGATGGCAGCATTCAAGAGAATCCGGAAGGTCTAAACCTTGTCTGTGGAATTCTGGGTAGGATTCGAGGATTGAATGACTGTGACGAGCTTCAAACTCGCGATTGTGGGGCGTTAGTGATAGACGCAAAAGAATCACTGGA
>NC_029777.3:24055082-24059780 GCF_000817695.3 Arachis duranensis
CATACAGCTTGCCATGGAAAGGAGTAAGAAGGATTGGATGAAGATAGTAGGAAAGCAGAGAGACAGAAGGGACAAAGCATCTCCATACGCTTATCTGAAATTCTCACCAATGAATTGCATAAGTATCTCTATCTTTATTTTATGCTTTATTCATAAATCATCTATAACCATTTGAATCTGCCTGACTAAGTTACAAGATGACCATAGCTTGCTTCATACCAACAATCTCCGTAGGATTGACTCTTACTCGCGTAAGGTTTATTACTTGGACGACCCAGTGCACTTGCTGGTTAGTTGTGCGAAGTTGTGATAAAGAGTTGAGATTGCAATTGAGCGTACCATGTTGATGGCGCCATTGATGATCACAATTTCGTGCACCACTCTCCTAAGTTGTACTCTATTTCTTTTTGTCTTTTTCAGGATGCATTGAAAGGGGAAGGAGAAAACCAATCCTTTGGCTCGTGCTCCTCCTACACCTCCTAGCACTTAACCTGAAGTATTTACAAATGCTGAAGCCCAAGAATAATACAAGAAAATAGAAAACAAGGCCTTTTACTATGAGCGAAAGCTAAACCTACCTGAGAAATATGCGGCTAAGATTTTTGACAGAATTAATTTTTATCATTGGGAGTTCATAAAATTCGATCCGGTGGAAGTTAATGAACACGAGGTCAAAGAATTTTATGCGAATCTTCTGCAGAGAGATGCCCCCACTGTCTTTCTCAGAGGTGTCACTTTGGACACCTCTGATACTGCTTTAGAGGCACTCTTAGGCATCCCGCATATTCCTAAGGCTCGTAATGCTTATCCTCAAATAGTGAAAGATCTGTTATCGGGTGAGCTATCTCTAGACGTTGTTCTGAGAAAGATTGGCACACTTGAGGCCAGATGGGAGTACAGTAAGGGAGAAAATTTGGTCCCTCAGAGCATTGCATGCACTAACCTCAACCCGAAGGCAAGGATTTGGCAACAGATCATAGCCGACTATATTCTTCCGAGCACGCATGCCACACACATCCGGGTCCGAGTGACAGTCCTCCTCTGGGCCATTCTGGAGGGGAAGAGGATTTATGTTCTTCCCCTCATCAGAGATTCGATGTGGAAGGTGACACAGCAACTGAAGTATAACATTCCCTTCCCATCATTGATCACTAGTTTAGCCACTCTGTCTGGGGTGGAGAGACGTCAGACCGATCAGATGTCCATCCTGATAAGCAAGCAGCCATTCCTTCCATACGTTGACTACGACGGACTGCCACAAAAGAAGAGGAAGACTACTGAGCGTCCATCATCATCAGCAGAGCCATCAGCACCACCAGCACCTCTTGTGCCCACACCTCGACTCCAGATGCCTTATAAACTAGGTCAGGAGATCTTGTAGACTCTGCACTGCATTGAGCGTCGCAACACTCGCCGCTTCTAGTGGATAGTGGCGAAGTTTGACGGTCGCGATCCTGGGCCACCTCCTCCAAACACACCAGAGTCTGAGGACCCAGCTGCAGAGAAGCCAGCAGCTGAAGCTGGCCAGGCAGATGAGCCCATTGAGCAGGCAGCAGCAGAGGCCACAATAGTGGAGCCTACAGAACATATGGTTGATAAAACCGCAGATCACATGGTTGAGGAGCCGGCAGCTGTAGCTGAGCTGATTGTTGAGACCATAACAGAGGCAGCTGGCCAGACACTAGATGAGCCTAGAGCAGATCCCGCACCATGGCCGTCCACTGAGATCATCATCTACCAGTGTCACCACCACCCACCACTGTCTGACGGCGGAGCTTCTCATGGCTGATTTCCCCCGATTGACTATTTTAGGCACTGAGGATAGTGCATGACTTAAGTGTGGGGAAGGATCTGTGATATTTTGGGTGTAAACATTCTCTACTGAACACTTTCATTTAGTTATTTTCAGTCTTTATGATGCTTTTGTGGATAATTTTGGTACTTTGACTTATGCACCTTCTATTTTGGTATATATACATAGTAGTTACTTCTAGTTATCTTTAGTATCGCACTTTTATTTTGGTATATATAAACATATTGCATTTTATATTGCTTGGTATATAGTATAGATATGGATTATGATTGGATGTTATGAATAGTTATGCCTAGCTCATTTTGATCCTAATTGTTCATGTTACCTTTTTGCTTGTTGAAAATTAGGAGAAGAACTAGGAATTTTTGAATTTTTTTTGCATCCATCACAACATACAGACATACATATATAGGAATAATTTTGGTGAAAAAACAACATGACTTTTCAACAATTTTGGACTTTCTATTGAATTGATTGGAAAACAGTTTTTCAAACTTGCGTGAGAAACATAGAAGAGAGTAAGAAAAAAAACCAAACAAAATACCTTGTGAGATTTGAGCCTTAATGAGTGGTTACACATCTTTGACCATTAATTTTGTTCATTGTGTGACATATCTCTTCTAATATTGTGATCTTGGTTTTGCTTAATTCTTTATTTCCAATTATTAATGTTTTGAATTGCATTGAGCACGATTGAGGCCATTTTTGTCTCGAAGCTTACTTTTCCCATATAACCTACCCTTTGCATTACCATTGTTAAACCCCTTTGAGCTTTATTTATCCCATTGTTCTTGATTTTGGCACATCACAACCATAAGCAGAAAACCATGAATTACCTTGGATTGTATCCTTGATTAGCTTAGGTTGGAGAAGTGTGTTTCATTTAAGTGTGGGGATATTAGAAAACATTGGTAGTGATTGAAAATATTACTTTTGGGTATTCATTGAAAATCTTGAAAAATGGATGCATTCATGTATGAGCTACTAAAACCATATGCAATTAAAAAAAATATTATCATCATAGAAAGGGGATGAAAGTACCCCTAAGTGAAGGAAAATGAATAGAAAATGCATATGTGATGTGAATGATGAGCCATACATGAGTGGATGTGAAAAAGAATTGATGGAAGATTATGATTGCCTTTTGTTTTGATTTGGTTGATATAGGTTAATGTGGAGACTTACACTAATCAAGGTTCCAATTCTTTAGTCCACTTAGCCATATCTTCCCCACCTTGCCCCAACCCCATTACAACCATATGAAGTCCTCATGATAATTGCATTCATGCATTACTTGTTTGTTGATTTTTAAATGAAAAATAAATCCTTGAAAGCATGATTAGGAGGAGACTTGAGTGAATTGACCCTAAACACCAAGTGATCAGAGTGTATACACACCTGGTGAGGGTTCAATTACTCAACTCTATGTTTCCATACTTCTTGTCATACATTCTTGCAAGTTGCTTCGTGGTGGACGAAATTATGATCACACAACTTCGCACAACTAACCAGCAAGTGTACTGGGTCGTCCAAGTAATAAACCTTACGCGAGTAAGGGTCGATCCCACAGAGATTGTTGGTATGAAGCAAGCTATGGTCACCTTGTAAATCTTAGTCAGGCAAACTCAAATGGGTATGGTGATAAACGCATAAAACATAAAGATAAAGATAGAGATACTTATGTAATTCATTGGTAGGAATTTCAGATAAGAGTATGAAGATGCTGGTCCCTTCCGTCTCTCTGCTTTCCTACTGTCTTCATCCAATCCTTCCTACTCCTTTCCATGGCAAGCTTAAGCAAGGGTTTCACCGTTGTCAGTGGCTACCTCCCATCCTCTCAGTGGAAATGTTCAACGCACCCTGTCACGGCACGGCTATCCATCTGTCGGTTCTAGATCAGGCCGGAATAGAATCCAGTGATTCTTTTGCATCTGTCACTAACGCCCCGCCCTCAGGAGTTTGAAGCACGTCACAGTCATTCAATCATTGAATCCTACTCAGAATACCACAGACAAGGTTAGACCTTCCGGATTCTCTTGAATGCCGCCATCAGTTCTAGCCTATACCACGAAGACTCTGAGCTCACGGAATGGCTGGCTCGGTTGTCAGACGAGCACTCGGTTGTCAGGCGATCAACCATGCATCATGTATCAGAAGCATTTTCGTGTAGAGACTCCTCTTGGAGTTAAACGCCAGCTTTTGTGCCAGTTTGGGCGTTTAACTCCCACTTTGGTGCCAGTTTCGGCGTTTAACGCTGGAAATTCTGAGGGTGACTTTGACCGCCGGTTTGGGCCATCAAATCTTGGGCAAAGTATGGACTATCATATATTGCTGGAAAGCCCAGGATGTCTACTTTCCAACGCCGTTGAGAGAGCGCCAATTGGGCTTCTGTAGCTCCAGAAAATCCGCTTCGAGTGCAGGGAGGTCAGAATCCAACAGCATCTGCAGTCCTTTTTAGTTTCTGAATCAGATTTTTGCTCAGGTCCCTCAATTTCAGCCAGAAAATACCTGAAATCACAGAAAAACACACAAACTCATAGTAAAGTCCAGAAAAGTAAATTTTAACTAAAAACTAATAAAAATATACTAAAAACTAACTAGATCATACTAAAAACAGTGCCAAAAAGCGTACAAATTATCCGTTCATCATTCGCCATTGGGGCAAACCAAGGAAAGCTATCCGACACAGCATGCAAACTATCCAATGGGAATGATTCATTGATCGAGAATGAATCAGATTTTAAATTCTCAAGGCAGCTTAAATAATCCGCAACCAAGTATTGAGATCTACTCCGGTCCCTAATCTCAATGTCGAATTCTTGCAAAAGCAAGATCCAACGTATGAGTCTAGGTTTTGACTCATTCTTTGACAATAAGTATTTCAG
>NC_029777.3:24060138-24061423 GCF_000817695.3 Arachis duranensis
TGGGTGAACCTTTTCAGATTGTGACTCAGCTTTGCTAGAGCCCCCAATTAGAGGTGTCCAGGGTTCTTAAGCACACTCTTTTTGCCTTGGATCACAACTTTTATTTTTTTTTATTATTTTTTTCTTTCTCCCTCTTTTTTTTTCTTTTCTTTCTTTCTCTTTCTCTCTCTCTCTTTTTTTCGATTTTTTTTTGTATTCACTGCTTTTTCTTGCTTCAAGAATCATTTTTATGATTTTTCAGATCCTCAGTAACATGTCTCCTTTTTCATCATTCTTTCAAGAGCCAACAATTTTAACATTCATGAACAACAAATTCAAAAGACATATGCACTGTTCAAGCATACATTCAGAAAACAAAAAGTATTGTCACCACATCAAAATAATTAAGCTAGTTTTAAAGATGAATTCGAAATCTTGTACTTCTTGTTCTTTTGTAATAAAGACATTTTTCATTTAAGAAAGGTGATGGATTCATATGACATTCAGAACTTTAAGGCATAGACACTAAGACACTAATGATCACAAGACACATAAACATAGATAAACATAAGCACTAAAATTCGAAAAACAGGAAAATAAAGAATGGGTCCACCTTAGTGATGGCGGCTCTTTCTTCCTCTTGAAGATCCTATGGAGTGCTTGAGCTCCTCAATGTCTCTTCCTAGTCTTTGTTGCTCCTCTCTTATGATTCTTTGATCTTCTCTAATTTCATGGAGGAGAACAGAGTGTTCTTGGTGCTCCACCCTTAGTTGTCCCATGTTGGAACTCAATTCTCCTAGGGAGGTGTTTAGTTGCTCCCAATAGTTTTGTGGAGGAAAGTGCATCTCTTGAGGCATCTCAGGGATTTCATGGTGAGTGGGATCTCTTGGTTGCTCCATCCTCTTCTTAGTGATGGGCTTGAGATTATGCCTTCTTAGTTGAATCGGCTTCCCTCTCTCTTCCATTGAGCGCCCTCTTCACAAATGTCTATGAGGACTTGGTCCAACCTTTGATCAAAGTTGACCCTTTTTGAGTTTGAAAGGGACCTCGGGGATCACCTTCTTCTTGGCCACAACTTCATAGAAGTGGTCTTGATGCACCCTTGAGATGAATCTCTCCATCTCCCATGACTCGGAGGTGAAAGCTTTTGCCTTCCCTTTCCTCTTTCTAGAGGTTTCTCCGGCCTTGGATGCCATAAATGGTTATGGAAAAACAAAAAGCAATGCTTTTACCACACCAAACTTAAAAGGTTTGCTCGTCCTCGAGCAAAAGAAGAAAGAAGAGAGTAGAAGAAGAAGAAATAGAG
>NC_029777.3:24062411-24062759 GCF_000817695.3 Arachis duranensis
TCAAAGATCCCTAACTTCTCCATTACAGAGAGAGGCATGAGGTTTACACTTGACCCTAAGTCACACAAGGCTTTCTTGAAGGTCATGGTGCCTATGGTACAAGGTATTGAGAACTTCCCAGGATCCTGTCTCTTTTGAGGCAGTTTCTGCCTAGACAAGTCATCCAGTTCCTTGGTGAGCAAAGGGGGTTCATCTTCCCAAGTCTTATTCCCAAATAACTTGTCATTTAGCTTCATGATTGCTCCAAGGTATTTAGCAACTTGCTCTTTAGTGACATACTCATCCTCTTCAGAGGAAGAATACTCATCAGAGCTCATGAATGGCAGAAGTAAGTCCAATGGAATCTCT
>NC_029777.3:24062862-24063114 GCF_000817695.3 Arachis duranensis
TCATTGAGGTCTTCCTCAGTGGCGTTCACTGCCTCTTCCTCCTCTCCAAATTCGGCCATGTTGATGGCTTTGCACTCTCCTTTTGGATTTTCTTCTGTATTGCTTGGAAGAGTACTAGGAGGGAGTTCAGTAATTTTCTTGCTCAGCTGACCCACTTGTGCCTCTAAATTACTAATGGAGGACCTTGTTTCAGTCATGAAACTTTGAGTGGTTTTGATTAGATCAGAGACCATGGTTGCTAAGTCAGAGGTA
>NC_029777.3:24063709-24065678 GCF_000817695.3 Arachis duranensis
AAGAACTTTGCCAAGAAGGCATTGACTAGCGTTTCCGAAGAGTTCAGGCTTTCTTTAGGTTGTGAGTTCAACCATGTCCTAGCTCTGTCTCTTACAGCAAAAGGGAATAGCATAAGTCTGTAGACCTCAGGGTCAACCCCATTAGTCTTGACAGTGTCACAGATTTGCAAGAATTCAGCTAAAAACTGATGAGGATCTTCCAATGGAAGTCCATGGAACTTGCAATTCTGTTGCATTAGAGAAACTAATTGAGGCTTAAGCTCAAAGTTGTTTGCTCCAATGGCAGGGATAGAGATGCTTCTCCCATAGAAGTCGGGAGTAGGTGCAGTAAAGTCACCCAGCACCCTCCTTGCATTGTTGGCATTGTTGTTGTTTTCGGCTGCCATGGGTTCTTCTTCTTTGAAGATTTCTGTTAGGTCCTCTACAGAGAATTGTGCCTTAGCTTCTCTTAGCTTTCGCTTCAAGGTACTTTCAGGTTCAGAATCAGCCTCAACAAGAATGCTTTTGTCTTTGCTTCTGCTCATATGAAAGAGAAGAGAACAAGAAAATATGGAATCCTCTATGTCACAGTATAGAGATCCCTTGAGATGTCAGAGGAAAAGAAAAATAGAAGGCAGAAGTAGAAGAAGGATGTGAAAAAAGGGGAAGAATTTACGAAAATTAGGTAAGATATTTTAAAAAACATTTTGAAAAAAAGTATTTAATTTTCGAAAACTAAGTAAAAAAAATGATTTTTGAAAAAGATTTTGAAATTAGAAATCAAAAAGATTTGATTGAAAACTGTTTTGAAAAAGATGTGGTTAAGAAGATATGATTGATTTTAAAAAAGATGTGATTGAGAAGATATGATTTGAAAAACATTTTAAAAAAAAAGATTTGATTTTAAAAATTAATGACTTGGCTAACAAGAAAAGATATGATTCAAACATTAAACCTTTCTCAACAGAAAAGGCAACACACTTGAAATGTTGAATCAAATCATTAATTGAGAGCAAGTATTTTTGAAAAGGAAAGAAATTGATTTTGAAAAAGATTTGATTGAAAAGATATGATTTGAAAAAGATTTGATTTTGAAAATTATTGAAAACTTGAAAAAAATTTGCATTAAAAACAGAATCTTCCCTCTTGTGCCATCCTGGCGTTAAACGCCCAGAATGGTGCACATTCTGGCGTTTAACGCCCAAAGCACTACCCTTTTGGGCGTTAAACGCCCAGCCAGGCACCCTGGCTGGCGTTTAAACGCCAGTCTGTCCTTCCTCACTGGGCGTTAACAAAATGAGAATGCATATGAGACACATAAACACTCGAGTCAAGAGAATTTAAAAATCAGAGCAATGAAATCATCAAGAATCAACTTGAAGATTAATGAAGACACATGCATGAATGCAAGAAGAACAGAAACATGCAATTGACACCAAACTTAAAATGAAACACTAGACTCAAAAAGAAATATTTTTGGATTTTTTCGAAAATTAAGTGGAAAAAGAGAATAAAGGTATCAAAATTCTTAATGAGAATTCCAGGAATCATGCAATGTTAGTCTAAAGCTTCAGTCTAAAGGAATTAGACATGGATAGCCAAGCTTCAGCAGTACATTGCATTCAAGAGCTAAATTGATGAGAATCAATCAGCTTTGGTGATGATAAGAACATCACCTTGAAACACTAGAATTCATTCTTAAGAACTCTGAAGAAAAAAAATACCTAATCTAAGCAACAAGATGAACCGTCAGTTGTCCAAACTCAACAATCCCCGGCAACGGCGCCAAAAACTTGGTGCTGTTGCCGGATCAGAAATTCGGCACTGATGTTACCGGACCAAAAGCTTGCCGAAAACTCGAACAATCCCCGGCAACGGCGCCAAAAACTTGGTGGACGAAATTGTGATCACACAACTTCGCACAACTAACCAGCAAGTGTACTGGGTCATCCAAGTAATAAACCTTACGCGAGTAAGGGTCGATCCCACA
>NC_029777.3:24066580-24080101 GCF_000817695.3 Arachis duranensis
CTTGGAGTTAAACGCCAGCTTTGGTGCCAGTTTGGGCGTTTAACTCCCATTTTTATGCCAGTTCCAGCGTTAAACGCTGGAATTTCTGAGGCTGATTTGCCACGCCGGTTTGGGCCATCAAATCTTGGGCAAAGTATGGACTATCATATATTTCTGGAAAGCCCAGGATGTCTACTTTCCAACGCCGTTGAGAGCTCGCCAATTGGGCTTCTGTAGCTCCAGAAAATCCGCTTCGAGTGCTGGGAGATCAGAATCCAACAGCATCTGCAGTCCTTTTTAGTCTCTGAATCAGATTTTTGCTCAGGTCCCTCAATTTCAGCCAGAAAATACTTGAAATCACAGAAAAACACACAAACTCATAGTAAAGTCCAGAAAACTGAATTTTAACTAAAAACTAATAAAAATATACTAAAAACTAACTAGATCATACTAAAAACATACTAAAAACAATGCCAAAAAGCGTATAAATTATTCGCTCATCACTTCGCTTTAATGAGTTGGATCAATTATTTAGATTTTGGTTGCATTGGATTATTCCCTTGCTTTGCCCTAATTGTCTATACGTGTTTGGGAATTTGATTATTTGTTTTCACCAATTTCATATAAATACTGTAGATAGATATATAGGTATAGACAGTATTTACATACTTGTATACATATAGATAGTTGCATTCAATAACTTGATTATCCCTTTTGATCATTCTCCTTATTAGTTTAGCATGAGGACATGCTATCATTTAAGTGTGGGGGAATTGATGAGTCCATATTTGATGGTATATTTTGTCTTGATTTGAATGGATTCTAGCATATGAACTCACACTTAAGCACCAAAATAGCATACTTTCGTGTTTGATCCCTAATTTGAACCTAAATGTGAAAACATGCAATTTTATGCTTTAATAGAGCAAATTAATCCCACTTCTATGTCATTCGATGCCGTGATATGGTTTGTGAGTGATTTCAGGCCTTGAAGGCAAGAATGGATGGGCAAAAGTGGAAGAAAGCATGTACAAGGGAGAAAACATGAAGAAAACAAGAAAAATCACAAACAGCGAAGTGTGCGTGCGTACAACCTTGCGTGCGTACGCACAAGAGAGGATTTCCATGCGTGCGTGCACACAAGTACCCGTGCGTATGCACAGGAGCCAAAACATCAAAGTATGCAGACGCACAGATGTGTGCGTCTGCACAGGACCCAACACGTGATTTCATTAATGAAACACTTGCAGCACATATTTTGGGGGCTTTTGGCCCATTTTGGAAGGCTGAATTGCTGAATTGAAGTACTATATAAGGGAAGAATCAACACTTAGCATGAGAGCTCACTTTTATGTAGGTAGTAGTAGTATAGGAAGCTTCCATAGGAGTAGGAGTAGTGTAGCATTGCTCTCTTAGGGTTTATGCAATTTTAATTGTAGTATTTTATAACAAGCTTTAATTTTGGATGTTGATCAACTCTTTTGTAAGTACTCTTAATTTTCTCTTTAATTACATTGTCTTTATTTTCATTTCTTCTTGGTTCAAGTGCTTTGTTTATATTTGCAATTTTGAGTTCTTGAAGTTTTGATTGATGAATTTAGTGTTTATTGCTCTCTTTATGCTTGATTGTTTGTTTATATTTAGTTTTATTGATAGTTGGTTATAGCTCTCCAATTTCCTTTTTTGCAATTTTCCATACTTTACTTTTATGCACACAACGTGTTTGTGAAAATGCCAACTTCGAGTTTTGAGTAGATTTTCACACCTTGGCTTGTGGTTTGAGTTTCTAGGATATTAGAGTTATAATGTCCGACATTTAGTGGTAATTCTTGGGTAGTTAGTTGGCTCTTGTTTCCATTGATGCTAGCCTTTATCAACTAGTTTGATAAGTTGGTTAGGACTTATGGATTAAGATCAATTATGCTTGCTTGACTTACTCCTCAATGGTTGGGGTTGACTAGGCGAGATTGACTCATGACAATTACCATAGTTGTGGTTATGGCAATGATAGGATTCCTTGGATTTTCAATCCCTAAGTCAAGGTCTCTTTTATGCATTAACTCACAATTTTGATCACTATTTAGTTATTTGATTTCTTAGTTCTTTTAATCTTTAACTTCTTCCTCGAAAACCCCTTTTTGTCTTAACAACCAAGGAAGTAACACTTCAATTGCATTCCTAGGGAGAACGACCCGATGTTTAGATACTCTCGGTTATATTTTGTTTTAAATTGAAATATTTGATTGTGAGGACTATTTATTGATTTAGACTATACTTGCAATGAAAGAAATCTCATGTTGAAAAAAATCTAGATCATCAAAAGTTCTTAACCTCACTGCCCCTGTGCAAGTGTTGTGCGCGTAGTACAATTCACATTCACGCGTACGCGTGGCCGACGCGTATGCGTCACCTACTCATTCTGCAATCCATGCGTACGCGTGGGCGACGCTTACACGTCGCATCCTCTTTTCCTTTTTTACTTCTTTCTTCTTTCTTATTCTTTCTTCTTCCTTTCATATTTTCTTCTTCTTTATTTCTCATCCCTTCTCATCCTTACTCTCTTTCATTCTCTTTTACTTCGCATACACGTGGGTGATGCTTACGCGTCGCGTCCTCTTTTCCTTTTTCTTCTTTCTTCTTTCCTTTCTTATTCTTTCTTCTTCCTTTCTTAGTTTCTTCTTCTTCATTTCTCCTCCTTTCTCATCCTTACTCTCTTTCATTCATTCTCTTTTACTTATTGCATTCGTATACTTTTATTCATTACATTCTAACTTTGTGCATGTTTTTACTTTCTTTTCTAAGTTTGCTATTCTTTTTCATTGGTGTTAAAGTTTCTTGCTCACCTGTTGAATATTCTTGTATTTTTGTGGTGCTTAGTGACTTGTTTTATATTGTTGGGCGATATTATTCATAGGTCAATACTATTCTTTTATGACACTTGTATTCCTTGTGCATTGATATGAACTTATATTATCTTTCATGACCCATTCTCTCTCCCTCATTGTTGCAATTCTTGCATTGTTGATGTGCTATTTGCCTATATTGGTTTCTCACTTGCATGTTGTAGCTACCAATGTTTAGTTTTTTGTGTTACTGAGTTGTTGCATTGCATGATAGATTGCATGGTCAGTTAGTTGCTTGCATTTAGCTACTACTTGATTGAAGTAATATTTTCTTTTTCAAGAAAATTTTTAGAGCATTTCATTAATTCGAATTAAAATTTTTGTTAAACTTGTTTGAAGATATTTAATTTGGAACATGGTTTGAGAGCTCAAACACACAAAACCAGTGAGATTTTGAGCCTATTTGATTGGTTGCATTTTATCAACCAATATTCTATTTTGGTGTGTATTGTTCTCTCTAAAATTGTGATCTTTGTCTTGCTTGATTCTATATTTCCATTGTTTGATGTATGCATGCACTTATGTGATTGAGGCCTTGTTTCACTAAGCTTACATACCTATATGGCCTTACCCTTTCATTATCCCTTTCAAACCAATGTTGAGCTTTTTTAACCCCATTTATTCTTTACTTTAGCTCATCACTAACTCTAAGAGGAAAACAATAATGTCCTCAATTTGAATGTTTGGTTAGCTTAGACAAGTGAGAGTGCTCATGAATTAAGTGTGGTGAAGTTGGGTTTGAAAATATTTGGTTTGAACATTGAGTATGTTATACTTTTTTTAAAAACGTGAAAAGAATGTTGAGGACATGTTTATGCATTCAATACCTTACTCATATGCATTGAGAAAAATAAAAGAAAAAAAAGAGAAAAAATTATAAAAGGGGACAAAATATCCCAAAGTAATATGGTGATAGCAATGCATATGTACTATACTCAAAATTGGGATGCATGAATATATGGTAAACATAGTTAATGGGCAGTTAGATTTTGTATTATGATTACATGGATTTTCTTAAGTTATGTGGGAAGTTTAGGTTAATCATGGATTCAAATTTTAGTCCACTTAACCAAATACAATCCTACCTTGACCCTAACCCCATTACAACCCTTGAAAAGACCTCTTAATATGTGTACTCATGCATTAAATTTTTGTTGATTGGTGGAAAAAGAGCAAGTCTTAGAAAGAAAGATTAGTAGAGAATTGAGAGAATCGAACCTCAAACACTTGAGTGGTTAGAGTGTATACACTTCCAGTGAGGGTTCGATGCTCGATTCTTTATTCCCGGCTTTCACGAGCTTTCTTCTTGCAAGTCTATTTGTACTTCATTTTATGATTTGAAATAGTGGAATCCAGTTCATGTTTGTTCTTAGAAGATTTATTTACTTTTAACCAAGTAGGTAGAAGCATTTTTTCATGTAGTTGCATTCATATAGATAGGTTGCATTTAATTAATCCTATCGTCCCTCTTCACTCTTTTGCTTCTCTTGAGCCTAGCATGAGGACATGCTAATTTTAAGTGTGGGGAGATTGATAAACCACTATTTTATAGTTTATTTTGCATTGAATTAAGTGGATTTTATCCATTATTCTCCCACTTATTCATATAATTCGCATGTTTTACATTTTCCTTCCTAATTTTGTGCTATGATTGAAAACATGCTTCTTTGGCCTTAAAATTGCCAATTTGTAATCTTCTCTTATTACCATTCGATGCTGTGATATATTTGTTAAGTATTTTTAGGTTTTATAGGGTAGAAATGGCTCAGAGGATGGAAAAGAAGCATGCAAAAGTGGAAGGAACACAAGAAATCAAGTTTTTCAAAATCAGGTAGCGACGCGCACCCATGGGCAACGTGTACGCGTGACCAATGCAGCAGGCAATTGACACGTATGTGTGACCAGGAATTGTTCAGCGATGCGTACGCGTGGCAGATGCGTACGTGTGACGAGCGTCATGATGAGCGGATATTTTATACGTTTTTTGGGGGTAATTTCATGTAGATTTTACTATGTTTTAATTAGTTTTTAGTAGAATTCATTAGTTTTTAGGCAAAAATCATATTTCTAGACTTTACTATGAGTTTGTGTATTTTTTTGTGATTTCAGGTATTTTCTGACTGAAATTGAGGGAGCTGAGCAAAAATCTGATTTAGGCTGAAAAAGGACTGCTGATGCTGTTGGATCCTAACCTCCCTGCACTCGGAATGGATTTTCTGGAGCTACAGGAGTCCAATTGACGCGCTCTTAATTGGATTTGAAAGTAGACATCCAGCGCTTTCCAGAAATATATAATAGTCCATACTTTGCGCAAAGTTAGACAACGTAAACTGGTGTTCAACGCCAGTTCCATGTTGTAGTCTGGCATCCAGCGCCAGAAACAGGTTACAAGTTGGAGTTCAACGCCCAAAACACGTTACAACCTAGTGTTCAACTCCAGAAACAGCCCAAGCATGTGAGAGGCTTATGTCTCAGCCCCAGCACACACCAAGTTGGCCCCAAAAGAGGATTTCTGCACCAATTATCTTAGTTTACTCATATTCTGTAAACCTAGGTTACTAGTTTACTATTTAAACAACTTTTAGAGACTTATTTTGTACCTCATGACATTTTCAAGATCTGAACTACATACTCTTTGACGGCATGAGTCTCTAAACTCCATTGTTGGGGGTGAGGAGCTCTGCAGCGTCTCGATGAATTAATGCAATTACTTATATTTTTCCATTCACATATGCGTGTTCCTATCTAAGATGTTCATTCGCGCTTAATTATGGAGAAGGTGATGATCCGTGACACTCATTACCTTCCTCAACCCATGAACGTGTGTCTGACAACCACCTCCGTTCTACATCAGATTGAATGAATATCTCTTAGATTCCTTAATCAGAATCTTCGTGGTATAAGCCAGATTGATGGCGGCATTCATGAGAATCCGGAAAGTCTAACCTTGTCTGTGGTATTCCGAGTAGGATTCCGGGATTGAATGACTGTGACGAGCTTCAAACTCCTGAAGGCTGGGCGTTAGTGACAGACGCAAAATAATCATTGGATTCTATTCCAACTTGATTGAGAACTGACAGATGATTAGCCATGCTGTGACAGAGTATCTGGACCATTTTCACTGAGGGGATGGGAAGTAGCCATGACAACGGTGACACCCTACATAGAGCTTGCCATGGAAGGAACTTTGCAATTATGTTATTGAGTTGAATATTATATTGCAGGGATTCAGAGGACAAAGCATCTCCAAAACCCCAACATATTCTCCATTACTGCATTCAGGTACACTTAAAAAGTGTAGCCAAAAGTGAAAAAAAATTTATTCGAGTTTGAACAACTAAAGGTTTATTTTGTTGCTTAGATTGGGAATAATTTATTTTTGTTTTTATAGAGTCATTAAATTCTGAGTCCTTTATTCCCATTTCAAAAATTTTTCAAAAATATTATTTTTCTTTATCAATTTCTAATTTTTTTCGTGAGTTTAGTGTCTTGTTCTAAGTTTGGTGTCAATTGCATGTTTTTCCTTGTCTCTTAATTTTTCGAATTGCATGTTCTTGTTCTTCCTTGATCTTCAAATTGTTCTTGTAAATTTCTCTTGTTTGATCTTTGGTTTTTTTTTGTTTTGTGTATTTTTCGTGTTTTTATGGTGCAATTTCAAATTATTAGTTTTCAAAAATAAATCTTTTTATATACAATATTAAAACACGTAACATTTGTAAATCAGTTGGCTAGAGTGTTGGCTTATGTTCTTGGCAATTGGGTATCTTCCCTTTTAAAACCTTTTTCAAAAAAATTTTTCTTTGATTAAATCTTATACCAAACTTTAAGTTTGGTGTTTTCTTGTTAATCTCTCTTTAATTTTCAAAAATTTCATTGTAGTTTTCTAAAAATTTTAAGTTTGGTGTTCTTTCTTTTGTTCTTGGTGTTCTTGTGAATCTTCAAAGTGTTCTTGAGTCTTCTTTGTGTTTTGATCTTAAAATTTTTAAGTTTGGTATTCTTTGGTGTTTTCCCTCCAAAATTTTCGAAAACAAGGAGCATTAGATCTAAAAATTTTAAGTCTTGTGTCTTTTATGTGTTTTTCTCTTTCATCATAAAATCAAAATTCAAAAAAATATCTTTTCTAACTATTTTTAAGCCATATTTTCGAATTTTTTTATAAAAATTCAGATTTCAATTTCAAAATTTTTCAAATCTTATCCTTTTAAGATTTTAAAAAAAAATTTATATTTTCCTTAAAATCTTTTCAATTCATAAATATCTTTTTCAAATCTTCACAATATCTTTTTCAAAACAAATTTATCTTTTTCAAATACCTTTTATATCTTTTCAATCTTCAATTACATCTGTTTCCTATCATATTTATCTTTTACAAATCATATCTTCTATCTTATCTTTTCTCAAAATTTTCGAAAATATCCTAACCAATTTCTCTCTCCTCATTTTTTTCGAAAATCTTCATAAAATATTTTCAAATTTTTATTTTTATTTTTATTTCGGTTTCTATTTTATTTTATTATTTCAAAAATAATTTTTTTAACATAATAAAATAAATCCAAATCATCTCCCTTTCTCCATCATGGACCTAAGTGGAAATGAACAGTCCAGAAGGACTCTGGGGTCATATGCTAACCCCACTACTACTTCATACGGGAGTAGTATCTGTATACCCCTCATCAGAGCCAGTAATTTTGAGTTAAATCCTCAGCTCATTATCATGGTACAGCAAAATTGCCAGTATTCTGGTCTTCCACGCGAAGAACCTACTGAGTTTTTGGCACAATTCTTATAAATTGCTGACACAGTACGTGATAAAGAGGTGGATCAGGATGTCTACAGACTATTACTGTTTCCATTTGCTGTAAAAGATCAACAGAAAAATTCCTGAATCACTATTTTCCTCCAAAATGGATGACACAGCTAAGGCTAAGCATGCAAGGCTTCAAACAAGGAGATAATGAATCCCTTTATGATGCCTGGGAGAGATATAGAGAGATGCTAAGAAAATGCCCCTCTGAAATATTTTCAGAGTGGGTGCAATTAGACATCTTCTACTATGGGCTTACAGAAAGAGCTCAGATTTCTCTAGACCACTCAACTGGTGGATCTATACACATGAGGAAGACAATAGAAGAAGCTCAAGAGCTCATTGATACAGTTGCCAGAAATCAGCATATGTACCTAAGCAGGGAATCTTCTATCAACAAAGAGGCTAAAACAGTAACTGCTGAACTCAGTCCTGCAGATCAAGCTGCTGAATTCAATCAGCAATTAGATTTTCTAACAAAACAGTTAGCCGAATTCAAGGAGATACTACTAGAAACAAGAATGGATAATATGAATATGGAAATACAGCTGAAGCAGACAGAACAGCAGTTATCAAAACAAATAACAGAAGAATGCCAAGCAGTTCCATTAAGGAGTGGGAAAACATTAAATACCTCACTTCAAGGTAGCAGGAAGCAAAGAAATGAGCAAACCACCCAAAATCCATCTGAGGACAATCAGAGCCCAGAAAGGAATGACTCTGGTGCCCAAACGCCAGAAAATGGGGGGAAAGCTGGCGCTGAACGCCCAAACCATGCTCAGTCCTGGCGTTCAACGCTAGAAATAAGTAATGAATTGGCGTTGAACGCCCAAAGGAAGCACAGTTCTGGCGTTCAAACACTAAAAACAGGTAAGGAGCTGGCGTCTAACGCCACTCCAGCTTCCACCCCTGGCATTCGAACGCCAGTGGGAGATCAGACACACACAAGTAATGATAACAAGCCCTCTAAAAAGGCTTCTCAGCCCACACCTGTAGGCAATAAACATACAGTAACTAAGGTTGAGGAATATAAAGTCAAAATGCCTTATCCTCAGAAACTCCGCCAAGCGGAACAGGATAAGCAATTTTCCCGCTTTGCAGAGGCACTTGAGCAAATACCCTCTTATGCAAAGTTCATGAAAGAGATCTTAAGTCATAAGAAGGATTGGAGGGAAACTAAGAAAGTTTACCTCACTGAAAAATGCAGTGCAGTCATTCTGAAAAGCTTACCTGAGAAGCTTAAAGATCTTAGAAGCTTTATGATACCATGCACATTAGAAGGTACTTGTACCAAGCAAGCTCTATGTGATCTTGGGACAAGTATTAATCTAATACCTGCAGCTACTATCAGAAAGCTTGGGTTGACTGATGAAGTTAAACCAACTCGGATATGTCTCCAACTTGCTGATGGCTCCATTAAATACCCATCAGGCGTGATTGAAGACATGATTGTCAAGGTTGGGCCATTTGCCTTTTCCACTGACTTTATGGTGCTAGAAATGGAGGAGCACAAGAGTGCAACTCTCATTCTAGGAAGACCTTTCCTAGCAACTGGCCGAACCCTCATTGATGTTCAAAAAGGGGAAGTAACCCTGAGAGTCAATGAGGATGAGTTCAAGTTGAATGTTGTCAAAGCCATGCAGCATCCAGACACCCAAAATGACTGCATGAGCATTGATATTATTGACTCTCTGGTAAAAGAGGTCAATATGGCTGAGAGTCTCGAATCAGAGCTAGAGGATATCTTTAAAGATGTTCAGCTTGATCTGGAGGAACCAAAGAGAATAGTAGAACCTCTGAAAATCCCTCAGGAAGAGGAGAAACCTCCCAAACTCGAGCTCAAACCATTATCACCATCCTTGAAATATGCATTTCTGGGAGAAGGTGATACCTTTCCTGTAATCATAAGCTCTACCTTAGAGCCACAGGAAGAGGAAGCACTAATTCAAGTGCTAAGGACACACAAGACAGCTCTTGGGTGGTCCATTAGTGATTTCAAGGGCATTAGCCTAGCCAGATGCATGCACAAGATCTTACTGGAGGGTGACGCCAAGCCAGTGGTTCAACCACAAAGGCGGCTGAATCCAGCCATGAAGGAAGTGGTGCAGAAAGAGGTCACTAAGTTAATAGAGGCTGGGATTATTTATCCTATTTCTGATAGCCCCTGGGTAAGCCCTGTCCAAGTCGTCCCTAAGAAAGGTGGCATGACAGTGGTTCATAATGAAAAAAATGAACTGGTTCCTACAAGAACAGTTACAGGGTGGCGTATGTGTATTGATTATAGAAGGCTCAATACAGCTGCCAGAAAGGATCATTTTCCTTTACCATTCATAGACCAGATGCTAGAAAGACTAGCAGGTCATGAATACTACTGCTTCCTGGATGGATATTCAGGTTATAATCAAATTGCAGTAGATCCAAAAGATCAAGAGAAAACGGCATTCACATGTCCATCTGGAGTATTTGCATACAGAAGGATGCCATTTTGGGAGAAATGTCACTTTATGGTGACTGAAGGAATTGTCCTTGGGCACAAAATCTCGAACAGAGGAATAGAGGTGGATCAAGCTAAGGTAGAGGTAATTGAAAAATTACCACCACCAGCCAATGTTAAGGCAATCAGAAGCTTTCTGGGGCATGCAGGATTCTATAGGAGGTTTATATAGGATTTTTCAAAAATTGCCAAACCTCTAAGTAATCTGCTAGCTGCTGAAACGCCATTTATCTTTGATAAGGAGTGTTTGCGGGCGTTTGAGACTCTGAAAGCTAAGCTGGTCACAGCACCAGTCATCTCTGCACCAGACTGGACATTACCATTCGAATTATTGTGTGATGCCAGTGACCATGCCATTGGTGCAGTGTTGGGACAGAGACATGACAAGCTTCTACACGTCATTTACTATGCCAGTCGTGTTTTAAATGACGCACAGAAGAATTACACAACCACAGAAAAAGAGCTGCTTGCAGTGGTTTACGCTATTGACAAGTTTAGATCCTATTTAGTAGGTTCAAAAGTGATTGTGTACACTGATCATGCTGCTCTTAAATATCAACTCACAAAGCAGGATTCAAAACCCAGACTTATCAGATGGGTGTTGCTTCTGCAAGAGTTTGATATAGAAATAAGAGACAGAAAAGGGACAGAAAACCAAGTAGAAGGGGCGTCCCTCCCTCTTACTGAGATCTCTGAAACCTTTCCGGATGAGTAACTCTTTGCTATCCAGGAAGTGCCATGGTTTGCAGACATTGCAAACTACAAGGCAGTAAGGTTCATACCCAAACAGTACAGTAGGCAGCAATCAAAGAAGTTGATCACGGATGCAAAGTACTATCTTTGGGATGAACCATATCTCTTCAAGAGATGTGCAGATGGAGTAATCTGTAGATGTGTGCCTAAAGAAGAAGCGCAGAGGATCCTATGGCACTGCCATGGATCACAGTATGGAGGAGATTTTGGAAGTGAGCGAACAGCCACAAGAGTCCTTCAATGTGGCTTCTACTGGCCTACTCTCTATAAAGATTCCCGAGTGTTTGTGCTTAATTGCAACAGTTGCCAAAGATCTGGCAATCTGCCTCACAGTTATGCCATGCCTCAACAAGGGATCTTGGAGATTGACTTGTTTGATGTATGGGGTATTGACTTCATGGGACCTTTCCCACCATCATACTCAAACACTTATATTCTGGTGGCGGTGGATTATGTATCCAAATGGGTAGAAGCTATTGCTACACCACTAATGACACTAAGACAGTGTTAAAATTCCTCCAGAAACACATCTTCAGCAGATTTGGCACCCCTAGAGTACTAATCAGTGATGGGGGCACTCATTTCTGCAATAAATAGCTCTATTTTGCTTTGGTTCGTTATGGAGTTAGCCACAGGGTGGCCACTCCATATCACCCACAGACTAATGGGCAAGCTGAAGTCTCAAATAGAGAACTCAAAAGAATCCTGGAACAGACTATAATTAACCGAAGAAGGGATTGGGCAAGAAGCTTAGATGATGCTCTGTGGGCATACAGGACAGCATTCAAGACCCCTATAGGGACCTCTACATACCAGCTTGTGTATGGAAAGGCATGTCACTTGCCAGTGGAATTGGAACATAAGGCCTACTGGGCAACCAGATTCCTGAACCTTGATGCCAAGTTAGCTGGAGAAAAATGATTGCTCCAGTTAAATGAGCTAGAGGAATTTAGACCAATGCTTTCGAGAATGCAAAAATATACAAAGAGAAAGCAAAAAGATGGCATGATAAGAAATTGTCATCCAGAGTCTTTGAGCCAGGGCAAAAAGTTTTGCTATTTAATTCTAGGCTCAGATTATTCCCCGGGAAATTGAAGTCCCGGTGGAGAGGTCCATATGTGATTACAAGCGTGTCACCATGTGGATACGTAGAGCTTCAGGATAATGATTCTAATAAAAAGTTCATTGTTAATGGACAGAGAGTCAAACATTATCTTGAAGGCAATTTTGAGCAAGAATGCTCAAAACTGAGGCTTGATTAAAGCTCAGTAATAGTCCAGCTAATGACAATAAAGAAGTGATTGCTGGGAGGCAACCCAGCCATTTACAAAGTATTTATTAATTAATTGATTTTTTTTACAGGTATATGTCAGGTATCTTCAAGGTAAAATAGCAATTGCTTGAATTCACAAAGTTACAAGGGAATTTGGAAGCTCACTAGCATGAAAAAACCAGTAAGAAACATTTTGGGCGTTGAACGCCCAAAAGAAGCACCCACTGGGCGTTCAACGCCAGTGAGGGTAGCCATCTGGGCGTTAAACGCCAGAAAGGAGCATCTTCTGGGCGTTGAACGCCAGAAAGAAGCACCTTCTGGGCGTTTAACGCCAGATTGACAGCGTCCTGGGCGTTCAGAAAAACGTTCAGTGACAAAGGACTTCCTGGCGTTCAACGCCAGAAAGAAGCAACAGCTGGGCGTTGAACGCCCAGGAGAAGCAGCAATTGGGCGTTAAACACCCAAAACATGCAGCGTTTGGGCGTTTAATGCCAGGATTGTGGGGAGGAGGTAATTTCGTTTTCAATTCAAATTTTTTCCAATTTTCACGTTTTAATTCATGATTTTTTGCATAAACATGTTACAAACTCTCATCTTTCAACTTCAATTTCAAAATTTTTTTTTAATCCTAAACATATTTCTTGATTTTTCTTTAATTTCTTTTCAAAACTTTTTCAAAACTCGTCTATCTTTTTGAACTCTTTTCAAATCTTTTTAATTTCTTCTCATATCTTTTTCAACTCATCATATCTTTTGAATTTCGAATTTGCCTCTCCTACTATTCCTCTCATTTCCTTTCTTTTGCTTGAGGACAAGCAAACCTCTAAGTTTGGTGTGATTCGCCATGATCACTGAACTAAAACTCATCAAGATCATGACACCTAAGGGAACAGGAAGAGCAAGGATGTGACTTAAAGGAACTGAAGCGTCAGAAATTATCTCTTGAAGGACCAAGCACCCCACAGACTAAATAAGAAAAAGCAGTGAAAAAGCAAAAGCTTGTGCAAAAAAAAATAGAAAGAAAAAGAAAAGCAAGTAGAAAAAGCCAATAGCCCTTAAAACTAAAAGGCAGGGGTAAAAAGGATCCAAGGCTTCGAGCATCAATGGATAGGAGGGCCCAAGGAAATAAATCCAGGCCTAAGCGGCTAAATCAAGCTATCCCTAACCATGTGCTTGTGGCATGCAGGTCCAAGTGAAAAGCTTGAGACTGAGTGGTTAAAGTCATGATCCAAAGAAAAAAGAGTGTGCTTAAGAACCCTGGACACATCTAATTGGGGACTCTAGCAAAGCTGAGTCACAATTTGAAAAGGTTCAC
>NC_029777.3:24080200-24091237 GCF_000817695.3 Arachis duranensis
ACTTTAGCAAAGCTGAGTCACAATCTGAAAAGGTTCACCCAGTCATGTGTCTGTGGCATTTATGTATCCGGTGGTAATACTGGAAAACAAAATGCTTAGGGTCACGGCCAAGACTCATAAAAGTAGCTGTGTTCAAGAATCAACATGCTAAACTAGGAGAATCAATCACACTATCTGAATTCTAAGTTCCTATGGATGCCAACCATTCTGAATTTCAAAGGATAAAGTGAGATGCCAAAACTGTTCAGAGGCAAAAAGCTACTAGTCCCGCTCATCTAATTAGAATCTGGGCTTCACTTAAAACTCTGAGATATTATTGATTCTTGACTTCTTTTTTTTCCTCTTTTATTTATCTAGTTGCTTGGGGACAAGCAACGGTTTAAGTTTGGTGTTGTGATGAGCGGATATTTTATACGCTTTTTGGAGGTAATTTCATGTAGATTTTAGTATGTTTTAATTAGTTTTTAGTAGAATATCATTAGTTTTTAGGCAAAAATCATATTTTTGGACTTTACTATGAGTTTGTGTGTTTTTCTGTGATTTCAGGTATTTTCTGACTGAAATTGAGGGAGCTGAGCAAAAATCTGATTTAAGCTGAAAAAGGACTGCTGATGTTGTTGGATCCTGACCTCCCTGCACTCAGAATGGATTTTCTGGAGCTACAGGAGTCCAATTGACGCGCTCTTAATTGGGTTGGAAAGTAGACATCCAGGGCTTTCCAGAAATATATAATAATCCATACTTTGCACAAAGTTAGATGACGTAAACTGGCGTTCAACGCCAATTCCATGTTGCAGTCTGGCGTCCAGCGCCAGAAACAGGTTACAAGTTGGAGTTCAACGCCCAAAACACGTTACAACCTGGCGTTCAACTCCAGAAACAGCCCAAGCATGTGAGAGGCTTAAGTCTCAGCCCCAACACACACCAAGTGGGCCCCAGAAGTGGATTTCTGCACCAATTATCTTAGTTTACTCATATTCTATAAACATAGGTTACTAGTTTACTATTTAAACAACTTTTAGAGACTTATTTTGTACCTCATGACATTTTCAGATCTGAACTACATACTCTTTGACGGCATGAGTCTCTAAACTCCATTGTTGGGGGTGAGGAGCTCTGCAGCGTCTCGATGAATTAATGCAATTACTTAATTATGGAGAAGGTGATGATCCGTGACACTCATCACCTTCCTCAACCCATGAACTTGTGTCTGACAACCACCTCTGTTCTACATCAGATTGAATGAATATCTCTTAGATTCCTTAATCAAAATCTTCGTGGTATAAGCCGGATTGATGGCGGCATTCATGAGAATCCGGAAAGTCTAACCTTGTCTGTGGTATTCCGAGTAGGATTCTGGGATTGAATGACTGTGACGAGCTTCAAACTCCTGAAGGCTGGGTGTTAGTGACAGACGCAAAAGAATTATTGGATTCTATACCAACCTGATTGAGAACCGACAGATGATTAGCCATGCTGTGACAGAGCATCTGGACCATTTTCACTGAGAGGATGGGAAGTAGCCATTGACAACGGTGACACCCTACATAGAGCTTGCCATGGAAGGAACTTTGCAATTATGTTATTGAGTTGAATATTATATTGCAGGGATTCAGAGGACAAAGCATCTCCAAAACCCCAACATATTCTCCATTACTGCATTACAAGTAATTAATTCATGCTCTTTTATTTTTCTAATAATTCAAACTGATAATTTTAATTGAAATCCTAACTAAGAATAATAAAATAAACATAGCTTGCTTCAAACCAATAATCTCCGTGGGATCGACCCTTACTCACGTAAGGTATTACTTGGACGACCCAGTGCACTTGCTGGTTAGTTGTGCGGATTGCAAAAGTGTGATTGCAATTTCGTGCACCACGTCACGTGCTGTAATTTACAGAAAGTGTTGAGGGCAATTTTTTTGCTGCTTTTGACATAGTTTCAGGCTCGAAAATACTGATTAGAGGCTGCAGAGTGGAGCTGGAAAGGGGGGAATGAATCATTCAACTTTCATTCACACACATTAGGTTTTAGATTTAGGTTTCTAGAGAGAGAGGAGGCTCTCTCCTCTCTCTAGGATTTAGGGTTTTTAGTCTTATTTCTTCTCCAATTCAGATTTCCATCTTGTTTTAATTTAGTTTCTTTTCTACATTCTATTATTCTAGCATCTTAGTTTATTTTCTCTTGTTGATGTCTTTATTTTCCCCATTTAATTTATGAATTCTTCATGTTAGATTCAATTTTCTTATTAATGCAATTTGAGGTATTTCATGTTTATTGCTTCTTTCTTCAATTGTTATTATTGATTTCTTGCAATTGTTGGTCTTACATGTTACATTCTCTTATTGCTTTTCTATGCTTTTATTTTGTGCCTTCTAAGTGTTTGAAATGCTTGGGTGGATTTTAATTTAGCTTTTTGTATTCTTAGCTTGGATTGAGTAATTTGGAGACTCTTGAATTGTCAAAGTCTCTTGTTGGTTGGTGATTGATAATTGCTAGTTGGCTTGAGCTTCACTAACTCTAGTCTTCGATTAGGACTTGTGAACTCAAGTTGATTTACTCACTTGACTTTCCTTCAATTGTTAGAGATTAACTAAGTGAGAGCACTTTGCTATTACCTTCACAATGACAATGATAATGAGGATAGGAGTTTCGATTCTCAATCCTTGCTAGGACTTTTCTTAGTTATTAGTTTATTTTCTTATCATTTACATTTCTTGTTCAATATTTAAAAAACCCCAAAAATACTTTTCCTTAACTAATAATAAACACACTTCCGTGCAATTTCTTGAGAGACGACCCGAGGTTTAAATACTTCAGTTAATTTTATTGGGTTTATATTTGTGACAAACAATTTAAATATTAATTGAGGTTTAATTGTCGGTTTAGAACTATACTTGCAATGCATTATTTTTGTGAAAATCTTTACCGGTATTTTTCCTCCCTCAATATTTCTCTATTGACATCCACTAAAGATACCTGAAGAGGGGTATAGTTATGGTATTTTCTGGGCTTCTCTGTGGGTTGGTCCTCTTTTTTCCTTGGCTCTTTGTCTTTGTCCTAGGAGGGCTAGGAGAATCCAGTTTTGGAAGTTTCCCCCAGTCGAGATTTTTCCTCCATATTAATGTATTTCTCGGCCCGTTCTTGTACTTCATTCAAGGATGTGGGGTGCTTCTTAGATATGGATTGGCTGAAGGGCCTTTCTCGTAGGCTGTTGATAAGTCCCATGATAGCTGCTGCTGTGGGGAGATTTTGTATGTCGAGGCATGCTTTATTGAATCTTTTCATGTTGTTTCAGACACTTTCCCGATCTCCTTGCTTGATCCCTAGTAGACTTGGAGCGTGTTTGGTTTTGTCTTTTTGAATGGAGAACCTGGCTAGTAACTTTTTAGCGAGATCATCAAAGTTGGTGATTGACCTTGGGGGTAGGCTGTCAAACCACTTTATAGCCATTTTGGTACGAGTAGTCGGGAAGGCCTTGCAGCGAGTTGTGTCTGAGGCATCCATGAGGTACATCCGACTCCTAAAGTTACTGAGATGATGGCTTGGATCGGATGTTCCATCGTATGGGGTCATGTCAGGGTCTTTTAAGTCATTTGGGACTTTAGCCTTCATGATTTCTTTCATGAATGGGTCTTGTTCTCTATGGGGACTAGCTTAATGATTGGATCGAGTAGCCTTGGTCTTGAGGTCGGCTTCGAGTTTCTGGAGCTTGTCTTCTAGCTCTCTGCGCCGTCTAGTTTCTTTTCGCAGGTCTCGCTCAGCTTCCCATTGTCGTTCATTCTCTCGTTCAAGTTATTTGAGGCGGTCTTGTTGCTCACGAATGGCATCTAGAGTCTCCGTGTTTTGAGGATGTTTGTCTCCCATAGAGTGGTGCACGTCCTTTTGTGGTGGTGGTGTGACATTCACATTTTTCGTTGGTGTCCCATCTTCCAAGTCGGAGGTGTGGTCGTTGTTAGGAGGGTTATTTGTCATGATCACGGGATGACTTCCAGATTCCCCAGCAACGGTGCCAATGTTCCACGAGTTACCTGAAACGTTTAGATCGATCTAGGGCGAGATCTTCCGGTTTGGTCATGCCTGTTGTGTCTGACTTGTTAGAGCTTGAGGTGCTGCTGGTCTTTGATCAACGGGGGGTGGTGGTATCTGCAAGAGACTCCGATGCTTAAGTCAGTACAGGCTTTAGGCAGGTTTTTAGTAAAATTGGAGTATGAGTTATACCTGGGTGCTCCAGTCTATTTATAGTGGTATTTTGGTGATCTTCCCTCAGATAAGTTTATTATCTTATCTTATCTTATCTTATCTTTTGTAAGTGGGATCATATCTTTTGTCAACCACTTTCTGGTAGGCGGTGGCTCTTCATTTTGGGCCTCTTTGGACCTCTAGTGAGATCTTCCAAGCTTTTTGTAAAGAGGTCGGTTCATTTGCCTTCGGTCAACCCATTCTACAGCTCAGACCAGTGTATGAACAACAGTGATACTTGCTAATGCAAATCTCCACAGGGCTTTGGTGGACCAGGGAGCTCGGTTGATATCTTGTTTAAACCTACCTTCGACAAGTTAGCGTTGGAAGAAAAGGAACTTAGGTTATAACCCAACACTCTTTTTGGTTTAGGAGACACACGCATCCGACCTGTTGGCTTCATTCCTTACATACCACATTTGGAAAAGGTATAAAGTCTAAGACTTTGAGTATAGACTACATTGTGGTTGACTTAACATCAGCCTACAATACCCTGATAGGTCAGACAACATTAAACTGACTTGTTGTGGTTGTCTCCACCCTTCATCTCTGTATGAAATTCCCAACCTCAAAGGGAATCACCACCGTGAGCGAAGATTAGAAATTGGCAAAATACTTCAATGAAAGCCTTAACCTACATGGATGTACAAAAGAAAAAGAAGTCAACACCATCAAACTCGGTGGTATCCGAACACAAGAAGAACTGAGGCCACAACCTGATAGAAAGACTGAAGAAGTTCAAATTGGAGATCACGCTGGAAAGACAACAAACATAGAGCAATCTTGGACAAAGAATTGAAAGTAGATCTTGTTAAGCTCCTACAAGAAAATTCTAACCATTTTGCTTGGAAAGCCTTCGATATGCGTGGAATACATCCCGACCTCGTGAGTCATAAGCTCGCCATCTATCTGGGTTTACTACCTGCTTTACAAAAAAAGGTGAAAGCTTGGTCCCGAAAGAGTGCAAGTCGTTGAATAGTAAGTTCAAGCTCTGTTAGAAGCTGGGTTTATAAGGAAATTGAACTATAACTTGAATTAGAAGAAAGAGTAATGACAATGTAACTATAAAGAGTAATAACAAGAGAATACTTACAATGAGATTAGCAAAATCCAAGATAAAAAATTAAAATGGCACTTGAATGTAAAACCCTATTAGAAACCCTAGTCGAGATTATGAAAAACTTAGAGAAAAACTAAATTAAAAACCTCTACTACTACTCCTAAAACTATCCTAATGATATCCTATGTTGTGTCCTTCATTCCCTTCCAATATGAGCTAGAAGACTTCAGAAATGGGCCTCTAAAGCCCTCAAATCACGAGCCACGTGCTTTTCTAATGAAGTCATGTGCGAACACCTGTGCGAACGCATAGGCGTGTGCGTCCGCACACTTCTGCGAAAATTCCAGCCTGTGCGCACGCACAAGTACCTATGCGCACGCACACTAGGCGATGCTTGGCTAGATGCGTGATGCGCTCAGAATGATCCACGCGCTCCGTTTGGGCTCCTATGCATACACACAAGAAGCTGTGCGCACGCACACGTCTCTGAACTCACCTCCTTTGATTCTTCATGTTTCCTCCATTTTGCATGTTCTTCTTCCATTTTCTCCAACCCATTCTCACTTTATACAACTGAAATCACTCACAAATAAGATCAAGGCATCGAATGGAAGGCAATTGGAATAAAATATATCAAATTGGACACAAAGGAGCATGTTTTCATGATTAAGCACAATTTGGGAGGAAAGTTCAAAAGCATGCTATGCAAGGGAATAAGTGCAAGTTTATGTGATGAAATCCATTCAATTCTAACCAAAAAATTATCATGAAATATGGATTCATCAATTCTCCCACACTTAAACACTAGCATGTCCTCATGCTAAACACACTCAAAGGAGATAGATGAAAGGGAAAATTACTTATGCTATAACTACTTAAATGCATGCGATTATCCTAAGGCTAGTCACCAATATGTAGTACGATGAGAGTTGGTAGAAACAAACCATGAAATTCCAATCCATCACAAGAAAGCTTTAGGGCCAATGCAAAGAGTTCCCCAAAGAATTGAATTGAAATTTTCGAAACTATCCAATCAAACAACTTGCAAGAAGATACAATATAAAGCGTAAGAACATAGAATTAAGCGATCAAACCCCTCACCGAATGTGGATCCACTCAATTCGCTCAGTGTTTAGGGTTTAACCACTCAATTCTCCCTTTTTTATGCTCTTCAAAGATTTGCAAGTCATCTAGCAATCAACTAGTATTTAATGCATGAATTACAAATATCATGAGGTCAGGGATGTAATGGGGCTAGGGTTTAGGTAGGATGAAATATGGCTAAGTGGACTTAAAGAATTAGTTCTTTGATTAGCTTGAGTGTCCACCTGATCCTATATCCCCTATATACACCTATTATTACAACCTATCTACCCAATTTCTTTTCTTTTGTATCTCACCTTACTCATGCATTTTCTTTTCAAACATGGCATATGCATCCTTTACTTAGCCTTTTATTTCATACTTTGTTATGTACAAGTTTTTTTTAATTTGACTATGAATGCATATGTCTTCATTAATGAAATGTATGAGCATTAACTAATTACCACAAGTTCTTCACAATGAGTTCATGCCTCTATCACCAATGTTTCCCAAAAATTCTCCCACACTTAGAATTTACACACTAATCCACCCAAGCTAATCAAAGAGTAATTCAGGGACATCAATGATTTTCCGCTTAAGGGGAGTAATGTGCTATAATCAGAATAAAAGGGAATTCATAGGCTCAAAGGGGTTCACAAAGGTGCATGCAAGGGTTGGCCGTATAGGTTAGTGAGTTTATCATCAAAAATGGCCTCAATCATGCTAAATGCATCCAAACACAAATACAGGACATAAAGAATCATGCAAATCAATGATCACAATAAAAAAAGGAGTAATAATCACACAGAAGAACAACATTATGGTTGAAAAGATGCAACCATCGATTAAAGCTCAAGACTCACAAGGTATATTGTTTGAGCTCTTTTCTATGTGCTACAAACAATTTACTCCAAGTAAGTTGGCAAACGTAATATTTCCTTCAATTCAATCAATGGTACGCCCTAGAAAAAGATTTCATGAAAATTTCTTTGTGTTTCACCAACTTATTCATTCTATCATGCAACATGCAAATACTAACTACTAAATATCCATAAGCGATGAAGAAATATTTACAACAAACCAAACAAGATGAAATATACTTAAAACTACTCAAAATAAAGAAAAAGTACTACCAGAAACATTGCAAAATGCCTTGAAAAGAGAAATTTTTACCCCATTTTGAAGTCATCGACCCTCCCCAACACATAGCTTCTGCACGGTCCTCCGTGCATGCTTACGCTCCGGGAGAGTGAAGAGGAGCCACCTTCAGCTGGTGGACTTAGAAGTGGGTTGGTCAACTGCATCATACTCCTCCCCAGCTAGCTCGGATGAAGCTCTAGGAGGTGGGTCAGGGTCTCTTCCATCTGGCCTTGCCGCTATCCACTCAAAACACCTTTGCTCCAAATGCTTCGTGTGGTGGATATCGTGCAAGATGTCTTTAAATAATTCTAGAAGAGGGCGGAGAAAGGTAAAGCAATTAACGATGTTGGTAGAGTTGTTGGTGGTGCTGTGGGTGTCTTCCTCTTGGAGGGGGTTGTAGTTGTTGATCTTTCCAAATCTTCCCTCGGAATGAACTTGTTGCCTCTAGGAACCTTGAGCATGATGTCTCTTGGATGCCATTCTACCCCTGCCGTTGTTGCTAAAGGCATCACCATCAATGGAAAAGGGATGTTGCTGTTCTTCTTCTCAATCAGTTTCCATATCGATGTGCGTAATAAAGGTGCAATGGCTATACTCTTTCCTTCCATGATAGCCCAATGTAGCAACGCAGTCTTGAATCTCACATGGGTAGCATGAGTGCTAGGAATAATCTAGTCCGCCATGATTTGATGTCATATACGAGCTTCAGCATTCAAATCTAAGTAAGGTATAGCTGGGTAACAGAATTTCTCCGTTTGCTATACTCCCATGAAGCACCGGGACGGCCAATTCTCTTAAGTATGGGAGTCAAAGACATCCTCCCCTTGGACACACTCGCCTTGATCCTTGAGTAGTCATCATTCTCAAGCGAAATGTGGGGGATCTTCAGAATAGCTTCAATAGCTCGTTTGGAAGTATCCAACCTTTTTTCCCGGAGAAATATCGACTCCGCTTCCCAGGTTTGGTAGTTGGCGTAGAATTCCTGCACCATGGTTTGATTGACTTCAATTGGGTCTTGCTCAAGAAATTCCCAATGAAGTAAGGCAATCTGCTCATGGATGGATATTTTGTACTTGATCGGAACCTTAAGCATCCGTTCCCAATGGATTGGCCTTTCCTCAATATCGCCATATCGGAACTCGGCTCTTTGGTTGATTAAGATGTCCGCATTGTCGCTCAGGTGATCCAAGAAATGTGGTCGTGATGCGTGGGTAGTGGGTTGTACAACCAGTACAACGACCGGTTTCTTACCCTTCTTCCGCATCCTAAAAAAAATCAAGGTTATAGGACAACAACTAATTAAGAATAATGAGGAAATGCTTGATAAAGCCAGAAAAACTAAATTCTTAGTTGGAAGCTTGAAAATAGTGTGATTCACAAGAATGACGGTGTGTATATTTCAATGGTACGCGCGGTTGGAACACACACACCGGCTGCACACAACGGCAATCACACTCTCTAGGCAATTAAAAGTTCAAGGCTTCACAACTAAGTGCTCAAGATGAAAATATAACACATAGAAATGAAAGCAACTTCAAGCAAGCACCAACAAGAAATTGTCAATTATTCATCCTCAACAAGTGGTAAACACATATACAATGCTCAAAATTAAAAGCCAAAAGATGTTTGATCAAGTCATCACTAAAGGTTGAGCATTTGTAAAGTGATTACTCAATTTAAATTCTAAGATGAACATTGAGAGTTAGATTCTACCAACATAATGCATTTACAATTAAAATCACACATTAACAAAGTATAAAATTTTTGGAAAACATGGGTGGTTGAACTCAAAGTATGCCAACAAGGAAATGCATTGATAAAACAATTTGATCAACATCAAAATTCACAAATGAAGTTGTACAATTCATACAATATGCATAACAAAAGATAAATTGAAAGCATATGATGGCCAAGTCATATGAATCAAGCAAGATGTTCATCAAGGCATTTTATCGAACATGTGGTATGCAATGCATAATTTCATCACAATTAAGCTCAAAGTTGATCCTAATCAACCCAATAATCAAGCAACAACACTTTGCAACACAAAAAATAACAAAGAAAGCAATGTAATCTAAGCAACATAAAAGATATGAAAACAAAAATAAAAACATAGATAGGAAAAGAAAGAAAAAGAAGAACATTAAGTATAAAGAACAAGAACTAGGGAGAAACAATGGCACTTCTCAAAGCCACTGTGAAATCACGGCAGTTGGGTTCGCCGGAAAGAGCACCGGAGGAGAGAACTCACCGGTGGTGAAAAGAGAAAAGAGAAGAAAAAGAAAGAGAGAAAGAGAAGAGAAGAGAAGTAAGAGAAAGATAGAGAAATAGTGGTCACTGGCGATGGACTGACGGCAACAGCGGTGGCCGATGGCAGACTTGCAGCGATGTTGGGCAGAGAAGAGAGGGAGAGGGCAGCTTGGGAGAAAAGGAGAAAGAAAGAATGCTGCCACTCAACAGGGCAGGTTGCCATGTTATTGCCCAAAACGCGACCTGTGCGGATGCACCGAAGCGAAAATTAGGAAGGGTGTGAATGCACACTACTTGCGAACACTGCGACCAGAGAGGCTGCAAGAGAGCGTGCGGGCGCACAAAGGTGTATGCGCGCACAAAGGGGCTCTCTCACTTTTTTTTTTGAAAAATTATGTGGACAAAAACAAGTGTGCGTGCGCACACAGGTCCGTGCGCATGCACATAAGACAAGATTGTGGGGTTGTTCACACGCACAAGCTGTTCCGTCGCTCCCACCAGTGGGGCTGACAATTGGTGTGCGGAAGCACACGTCTGTACGGCCGCACAGGTGAAGCACAAAAGGGGACCTATGCGTATGCACGCAGCTGTGCGCACACACAGATGAGAGAAAAGGGAGCAGCACGCACTGGTGCGCGAAATTGTGAACAATACTTTTTCACAACTCTCATAATCCCTGGTCATGAACCCCAAAAACTTGGTGGCTCAATACCATGGCATTACACAACTTCGCACAACTAACCAGCAAGTGCACTGGGTCGTCCAAGTAATAAACCTTACGCGAGTAAGGGTCGATCCCACGGAGATTGTTAGTATTGAAGCAAGCTATGGTCATCTTGTAAATCTTAGTCAGGCAAACTCAAATGTATATGGGTGATGAACGAAAATAACACAAAGGTAAAGATAGAGATACTTATGTAATTCATTGGTAGGAATTTCAGATAAGCGCATGAAGATGCCTTCCCTTCCGTCTCTCTGCTTTCCTACTGCCTTCATCCAATCCTTCTTACTCCTTTCCATGGCAAGCTTAAGCAAGGGTTTCACCGTTGTCAGTGGCTACCTCCCATCCTCTCAGTGAAAGCAATTGCATATGCTCTGTCACAGCATAGCAAAATTCATCTGTCGGTTCTCAATCAGACCGGAATAGAATCCAGTGATTCTTTTACGTCTGTCACTAACGCCCCGCCCTCAGGAGTTTGAAGCACGTCACAGTCATTCAATCATTGAATCCTACTCAGAATACCACAGACAAGGTTAG
>NC_029777.3:24093334-24094496 GCF_000817695.3 Arachis duranensis
GTTTGCTCGTCCTCGAGCAAAAGAAGAAAGAAGAGAGTAGAAGAAGAAGAAATGGAGGAGAGGGAGATGGCTTTGTGGTTCGGCCAAAAAGGGGAAGAAGTAGTGTTTAGGGTGTGTGAAAATGAAGGAGTGAAGATGATAGTGGGTTTTGATAGGTGGGGGGTTTTTGGGAGAGAGGTGTTGAAGTGATTGGTGAATGGGTGAAGAAGAGAGAGGGTGGTGGGGTTGGTGGGGATCCTGTGGGGTCCACAGATCCTTAGGTGTCAAGGAAAAGTCATCCCTGCACCAAATGGCATTCAAAAACACGTTTTGAGCCAATTCTGGCGTTAAACGCCGGCCTGGTGCCCATTTCTGGCGTTTAACGCCAGGTTCTTGCCCTTTCCTGGCGTTTAACGCCAGTCTGGTGCCCCTTTCTGGCGTTAAACGCCCAGAATGGTGCCAGACTGGGCGTTAAACGCCCAACTGCTAGCCTCACTGGTGTTTAAACGCCAGTGAGTTCTTCCTCCAGGGTGTGCTGTTTTTCTTCCTGTTTTTCATTCTGTTTTTGCTTTTTCAATTGATTTTGTGACTTCTCATGATCATCAACCTACAAAANNATGATCATCAACCTACAAAAAAGAGAAAATAACAAAAGAAAATAGTTAATTATAAAACATTGGGTTGCCTCCCAACAAGCGCTTCTTTATTGTCATTAGCTTGACAGAGGACTCTTACAAAGCTTCAGAGGTGCTCAGAGCATGATTGTGGCCTCCCAACACCAAACTTAAAGTTTGAATGTGACGGCTTTACTAGACTCTGCATGAAGAGAATTGAATGAAGCTTTTCATGCTTCTTCCCCATGTTTACGAAAGAAGATCCTTGTGCCTTAAACACAAGGTAGTCCTCATTCACCTGAAGGACTAGCTCTCCTCTGTCTACATCAATCATAGCCTTTGCTATGGCTAGGAATGGTCTTTCATGGATGAAACACCAAGGATTCTTCATTCACTTGAATGATCAACTCTCCTCTATCAACATCAATCACAGCCTTTGCTGTGGCTAGGAAGGGTCTGCCAAGGATGATGGATTCATCCATGCACTCCTCAGTCTCTAGGACTATGAAATCAGTAGGGATGTAATGGTCTTCAACTTTAACCAGAACATCCTCTACAAGTCCATAGGC
>NC_029777.3:24095339-24095738 GCF_000817695.3 Arachis duranensis
TTAGTACTGCTTGGTGCATTTTGCATTCCAGATAGACTTTGAGAAATCATATTGACTTTTTGAGTCAATATTTTGTTCTGAGCCAATATGGCATTCAGAGTATCAATCTCATGAACTCCTTTCTTCTGACTAGTCCCATTGTTTACAGGATTTATTTCAGAAGTGTACATGAATTGGTTATTTGCAACCATTTCAATCAGTTCTTGAGCCTCAGTAGGCGTCTTCTTCAGATGAAGAGATCCTCCAGAAGAGCTATCCAAGGACATCTTGGACAGTTCAGAGAGACCATCATAGAAAATACCTATGATGCTCCATTCAGAAAGCATGTTAGTGGGACACTTTCTGATTAATTGTTTGTATCTTTCCCAAGCTTCATAGAGGGATTCTCCTTCCTTCTGT
>NC_029777.3:24098428-24100728 GCF_000817695.3 Arachis duranensis
AAGAACAAGCGGAATTGAATGGAAGAACAATAGTAATTGCATTAATACTCGAGGTACAGCAGAGCTCCACACCTTAATCTATGGTGTGTAGAAACTCCACCGTTGAAAATACATAAGAACAAGGTCTAGGCATGGCCGAATGGCCAGCCTCCCAATGATCTAAGATCTAAAGTGATCAAAAGATACAAATACCATAGTAAAAGGTCCTACTTATAGAGAACTAGTAGCCTAGGGTTTACAGAAATGAGTAAATGATGTAAAAATCCACTTCTGGGTCCACTTGGTGTGTGCTTGGGCTGAGCATTGAAGCATTTTCGTGTAGAGACTCTTCTTGGAGTTAAACGCCAGCTTTAGTGCCAGTTTGGGCGTTTAACTCCCATTTTGGTGCCAGTTCCAGCGTTAAACGCTGGAATTTCTGAAGCTGATTTTGAACGCCGGTTTGGGCCATCAAATCTTGGGCAAAGTATGGACTATCATATATTGCTGGAAAGCCCAGGATGTCTACTTTCCAACGCCGTTGAGAGCGCGCCAATTGGGCTTCTGTAGCTCCAGAAAATCCACTTCGAGTGCAGGGAGGTCAGAATCCAACAGCATCTGCAATCCTTTTCAGTCTCTGAATCAGATTTTTGCTCAGATCCCTCAATTTCAGCCAGAAAATACCTGAAATCACAGAAAAACACACAAACTCATAGTAAATTCCAGAAAAGTGAATTTTAACTAAAAACTAATAAAAATATACTAAAAACTCAACTCAAACTACTAAAAACATACTAAAAACAATGCCAAAAAGCGTACAAATTATCCGCTCATCACGCACGCACAGGCTGCGCTGGCACTGAAACCAGAGAGCATGTCAGGGCATGTGCAGACGCTCAAGCTTGTGCGTCCGTACAGATGGCAAAAAATGCAGTTCTGTCTGCACGCACAGCTTGGTGCGCACGCACAGATGTCCTGTTCCAGAATTTTCTTTTCTCTTCAAAACTAAAGTTCCAAACCTTAGCATAACAACATGCTAACCCCAAATCATTTAAACAAGCACAAAATCATAGTCCACAAGTAATTCTAACCTATACAACTCAAAATTATCCAACTAAATCTAAGCTAAGAATTATATCACAAGAAAAGCTCTTAGTAGCCAAATAGCATTCGTAAATTATTCTTTCAGTAATGATAATTCATTATTTATTCAATTGATTATCCTACTAACGCACACGAATTTAAGCTCGAAAAAAGCGTGAAAATCATTGGCCCACCTAAGATGGTCGGGAAGATAAAGCGATGAGGTTCAAATTAGTATAAGAAGTTATATATGTAGATTGTGACCAAAACTCTATAAACCACTCATACAAAACAATTTGGTACAAGAGGTGGTAGCAAAACAACTCGCAAAAGTAACTTAATAACAAAAAATGCAATAAATTTGCGTTCTTCCATTAATTCTAGTAAGGCTACCCCTTTACTTAAACACTTCATATTCAAGCCTTAATTCAATTAAAATGTTATATGGTTTCAGCTGTTTACGAGCACAACAGGGTAGTAATGCATAAAGGAAGGAATCGAGCCCTTAGAACACCTTTTCTTGACATCATTAGTCTCGGTCGAGCTTCAATCCTCTTCACTTTCACTTTCTTTGAAGGCCTGCGAGCAAGGAAACTAGTTAAGCAAGTAATTCCAGGTCAGGAAGGGCGGAAGAAGAACTGAATAAAGTCAGTATGACCGACCTCAAAAGGTCGGCACTAAGTCTTTCAAAATGGAAAAAAGAATTATCATAGCTTCCTAAAAGATGAACTCCAAGAGTTATTTGACTTTTGAAAACTCACACGAGTTGAAAAAGGATCAATAACTTAGAAAAATATTTTTACAAATTCAAAGATAAATGGAATTCGCAAAACATTTTTCTTATCAGAAATGCAAAGTCAAAACTATAAAAACACTTGTAATAAGTGTAATAAAAGTTACGACATCTCAAATGACCCTCAAAAGGGGAAGCATCCATCAGAGAAGTGTTTAAAAAGCATCTAAACTAAGCTATTAACAAATAAAATTGCTCACAAGACCTATGTAAAATCTGGTTAATTAATGGCTAATTAACTTATAAAATAAAATATATTCTCAAAAGTAAAAAATGAGGTTTTTATGATTTAATCTGGTAGAGAAATTCAAAACGAGAATTTTGACACCAATTTTATCGAAAACGGCCCAAAATTGGGCCAAACGGGCTAAACCGGGCCAACCAAACTCATGTTGGGTCCTTGGTTCAGCCCAATGCCCCACTTAATGAAGGGAACAGCCCTTCTTCT
>NC_029777.3:24100765-24123030 GCF_000817695.3 Arachis duranensis
CTATTTCACTTCCAACTTCAATTGATCATATCTTTTTGCTCCGAGCTCCGATTGACGAACCGTTTGTGGCCACATGACCGCGGCGTCGAGATCTACAAAATCCATCCAAGAAATCTTGAGGTAAGTCACAGAATCATCTTCGAATTCTCAGCCCTCATTTTCAAAAAATTGTGGGTAAAGTGTTGAGATTTTTGAGTTTGGATGTTGTAGGCTCAAATTAACCTGAAGCGAAGGATTTCTCTAGCTCCTTTGGTCTTTGGTTAAGGTGAGAATCTCAACCCTAGGCTAGAGACTTGAGATTTAGTGATTTAGTGATTGAGTTATTGGGTTTTTATATGATATTGTGGCTTAAGCTTTGTATATATGTGTTTTGGAGCTTGATTGGTGGTTTTGGAAAGCTTTGGTGTGGAATCCCAAGCTTGGAAATCTGTTGGTGAGGCTTTGGAAACTTTGGAAGTTGATTTGAGAATGCTCAGGGTGGAACGGGAATCGGCCAAGGTATGGTTTCGGTTTCCTCTATCAAAAATGTAATGTGGTATGAAAACGTAGGCTAGTGACCCTAGGATAGGGCTTTGGAATTGTTGATGTGATTGTTGGTTAATTTGGATTGAATTAGAAATGTATGAATGATGACGGTCATGATTATGAGAGGTTGTATGGGTTGATAAGGCATGTATTTTTGTATGTTATGTGGACTTGATATGTTAGATTGATGAATTGAATGATTGTTGGGAGGTTGAGATATGAAACATTGATCATGATGTAAGATTTGGCTAAATAGGGTGGATTTGGTAGGTTGATGATTGAATGAGCGGATGTAAGTATTTAGTATTGATACATTGAGTTTGGCTGGTTTTTTTGAATGGGTTGGTAAGTGTATGTTTTGAAATTAGGAGTTTATGAGTTTTGGTAAAAATGAAAATTTGATGAACTTCCACGGATCATATCTCGAGTTATTGTTTTCGAAACTTAATAATTCTTATATCAAATAAAAGCAATTTCATAAGCTTCAAAATGGTTTAAATTTGGTTGAAATATGAATTTTGTGGAAGGAGATATGATTGTGGGAAGTTCAGGCCAAAAATATGAATTCTGCAACTTCTGCAGAATTTGTGATTTATAGTATGTGTGCGGACGCACAGACTTGTGCGGACGCACACTCGGCGAGAATTTGGTTCTTGTGCATTGATAAACCACTATTTTATGGTTTATCTTGTGCTTAATTGAGTGAATTTTATCAACTCTTTACCCACTTATTCATACTATTTGCATGGTTTTACATTTGCCTTCCTAATTATGTGCTTTGATTGAAAACATGCTTCTTTGGCCTTAAGTTCCCTATGTTTAATCCTCTCTTATTACCATTAGATGCCTTGATATATGTGTTAAGTGTTTTCAGATATTATAGGGCAGGAATGGCTCAGAGGATGGAAAGGAAGAATGCAAAAATAGAAGGAATACAAGAAGTTGGAGAAACTGCTAAGCTGTCCAGCCTGACCTCTTCGCACTCAAATGGCTATAACTTTAGCTACAGAGGTCAAAACGATGCAATTCCAATTGCGTTGGAAAGCTAACGTCCGGGGCTTTGATTTGATATATAATATAACATAGTTGCCCTAACTCTAGGCGATGCGAACACTTGATTCACGCGGACACGTCGCATCTGCAAACTTCAATCCGCGCGGCCGCGTGGGCGACGCCTCCGCGTCACTTGCCCGCGACCTGAACGTACCAGAATACGCAGGGGGCAATTTTTGGGCTATTTTTGATCCAGTTTTCGGCTCGGAAAACACAAATTAGAGGCTATAAAGTGGGAGAATGCATCCATTCATCATCATGCTCTCATAATTCATAATTTTAGTTTTAGATGTAGTTTTTAGAGAGAGAAGTTCTCTCCTCTCTCTTAGGATTAGGATTAGGATTAGGATTTTATCTTCTTCAATCACAGGTTCAATATTCCTTTTATATATTTTCCCAATTTAGTTTATGAACTCTTTATGTTTGGATTGATTTTCTTAATTAATGTTATTTGAGGTATTTCAGTTTATGATTGTTTCATTTATATGAATGCTTTTAATTTAATTTAGATATTTTCCCTTTTGTCTTTGGTTAAATAATTGGTGACTCTTGAGTTATCAAACTCATTGTTGATTGAAAATTGGAATTCTTCAAGAATTAATTTAAGATCCAATAACTCCAACTTTTCCCAAGGAAAGACTGGGACTTGAGGATTCGAATTAATTCATCCACTTAACTTACCTTCATAGTTAGAGGTTAAAAAAGTGGGAGAAAAATCCAATTCTCATCATAATTGATAAGGATAACTAGGATAGGACTTCCAGTTCTTCATACCTTGCCAAGAGATTTCATTATTGTTAATTTATTTTACTTGTCATTTAAATATACCTGTGCCCATTGCCCAAACTCCAAAACCCCAATTTACAAACTCATAACTAATAATAAGAACATACCTCCCTGTAATTCCTTGAGAAGACAACCCGAGGTTTAAATACTTCGATTATCAATTTATTTTTGCAACGGAAATTTATTCTGAATTCTAGACCACGCAAAAGTTCTCTCATCATGCATACGTACAGCTTTGTGCATACGCACACGCAAAGACAGGACTACTCGTGGCAGCGCCAGCATGCCTTGTGTGCACGCAAAACCAACAAAAGATTGCGAGCTGTGCATACGCACAAGCCTGTGCGCACGCATACGTTGGGGATGACTCACTGGTGGTAGCGCTAGCACACGTTGTGTGTGCTCCCCCACCCTAAAGATTTTGCCTTCTGTGCGTACGCACAGGCCTGTGCGTACGTGGTACATGGAATCATGATTCTCACACTTCTTCACAACTCCGTGCAACTAACCAGCAAGTGCACTGGGTCGTCCAAGTAATACCTTACGTGAGTAAGGATCGATCCCACAAAGATTGTCGGTTTGAAGCAAGCTATGGTCACCTTGTAAATCTCATTCAGGCGAATTCAAATGGTTTTAAGGTTTTGATTATTAAAAACGAAATAAAACATAAAATAGGATAGAGATACTTATGCAATTCATTGGTGGGAATTTCAGATAAGCGTATGGAGACGCTTTGTTCCTTCTGAATCTCTGCTTTCCTACTGCCTTCATCCAGCCATTCATACTCCCTTCCATGGCAAGCTGTATGTTGGGGGATCACCGTTGTCAATGGCTACCATCCGTCCTCTTAGTTACGTAGGGCTAATCATCTATCGGTTCTCGATCATGTCGGAATAAGATCCAATGATCCTTTTGCGCACTGTTACTGCGCCCAGCACTCGCGAGTTTGAAGCTCGTCATAGTCATCCTATCCCAGATCCTACTCAGAATACCACAGACAAGGTTTAGACTTTCCGGATCTCAATAATGCTACCAATTTATTCTAGCTTATACCACGAAGATTCTGATCTCACAGAATGGAAGGCTCTATTGTCAGGAGAGGCAACCGTGCGTCATGGGCTAGGAGGCCAAGAGATATACATTCAAGCTTGTTTTCAGGTAGAACGGAAGTGGTTGTCAGGCATGCGTTCATAAGTGAGAATGGTGATGAGTATCACTTGATCATCACATTCATCATGTTGAAGTGCGAATGAATATCTTAGAACAAGAATAAGCTTGAATTGAATAGAAAATAGTAGTAATTGCATTAATTCATGAGGAACAGCAGAGCTCCACACCTTAATCTATGAGGTGTAGAAACTCCGCCATTGAAAATATATAATAACAAGGTCTAGGCATGGCCATTTCGGCCATGCCTCCCAAATAACATGAAACAAGCGAAAAAGGGTTCAAAGATCTGATCCCAAGATCAAAGATGATCAAAAGATGAAAATACAATAGTAAAATGTCCTATTTATAGTGAACTAGTAACCTAGGATTTACAAAAATAAGTAAATGATGTAGAAATCAACTTTTGGGGCCCACTTGGTGTGTGCTGAAGAGCGAATAATTTATACGCTTTTTGGCATTGTTTTTATATAGTTTTTAGTATGTTTTATTCACTTTTTAGTATATTTTTATTAGTTTCTAAGCAAAATTCACATTTCTGGACTTTACTATGAGTTTGTGTGTTTTTATGTAATTTCAGGTATTTTCTGGCTAAAATTGAGGGACCTGAGCAAAAATCTTATTCAGAGGGTGAAAAAGGACTACTGATGTTGTTGGATTCTGACCTCCCTGCACTCGAAATGGAATTATTGGAGCTACAGAAACCCAAATGACGCGCTCTCAATTGTGTTGGAAAGTAGACATCCAGGGCTTTCCAGCAATATATAATAGTTCATACTTTGCCTGAGTTTAGACTATGCAAACTGGCATTCAACGCAAACTTTCTGCCTTATTCTGGCGTTAAACGCCAGAAACAAGTTGCAAGCCAGAGTCAAACGCCAGAAACAAGTTACAAACTGGCATTTAACTCTAAAGAAGGCATCTACACGTGAAAGCTTTAATGCTCAGCCAAAGCACACACCAAGTGGGCCCGGAAGTGGATTTCTGCATCATTTACTTATTTCTGTAAACCCTAGTTTAGTATAAATAGAACTTTTTACTATTGATCTAGAGAGCTTTTGGAACATCTTTGGACCATTGTTCACGTTTTGGGAGGCTGGCCATTCGGCCATGCCTACCCTATTTTCACTTATATATTTTCACGGCGGAGTTTCTACACACCATAGATTAAGGTGTGGAGCTCTACTGTTCCTCAAGTATTAATGCAAAGTACTACTGTTTTCTATTCAATTCATGCTTATTCTTATTCTAAGATATCCATTCTCACACAAGAACATGATGAATGTGATGATTATGTGACACTCATCACCATTCTCACTCATGAAAGCGTGATTGACAACCACTTCCGTTCTACATGAAGACAAGCTTGAATGTATATCTCTTGGGTTTCTAATCAACGATTCACATCGACTCCCCTCTAACAATGGGGCATCTGAATCTGAGATTAAAATCTTCATGGTATAGGCTAGAATTCATTGGCAGCATTCTTGAGATCCAGAAAGTCTAAACCTTGTCTGTGGTATTCCGAGTAGGATCTGGGATGGGATGATTGTGACGAGCTTCAAACTCGCGACTGTAGGGCGTGGTGACAGACGCAAAAGGATAGTAAATCCTATTCCTACACGATCGAGAACCAACAGCTGATTAGCCATACGATATTTGTGCATGGAATTTTTCATCCGAGACGAGAAATCCGACAGTCGATTAGCCGTACAGAGACCGTAGAGGACCATTTTCACTGAGAGGATGGGAAGTAACCATTGACAACGGTGACACCCAACATACAGCTTGCCATGGAAAGGAGCATGAAGGATTGGATGATGGCAGTAGGAAAGCAGAGATTCAGAAGGAATAACGCATCTCCATACGCTTATCTGAAATTCGCACCAATGAATTATATAAGTATCTCTATCTTTATTTTATGTTTATTTATCTTTTAATTATTAAAACTCCATAACCATTTGAATCCGCCTGAGTGAGATTTACAAGATGACCATAGCTTGCTTCAAGCTGACAATCTCCGTGGGATTGACCCTTACTCACGTAAGGTTTATTACTTGGACGACCCAGTGCACTTGGTGGATAGTTGTGCGAAGTTGTGAAAAAGAATTGAGATTACAATTATGCGTACCAAGTTGTTGGTGCCATTGAAATCACAATTTCGTGCTTTCACGTGAATATGATTTTCTTGGAGATAAATGCCAGCTCTGGTGCCAGTTTGGGCGTTTAACTCCAACTTTTATGCTAGTTCTGGCATTTATTAACTCCAGAAAGGGTAGAAAGTTGGCGTTAAAACGCCAGCTTTCGTTATCAAAACCCGAGCAAAGTATAAACTATTATATATTGCTGGAAAGCATAAGATGTCTACTTTCCAACGCAATTGAGAGTGCGCCAATTGGGCTTCTGTAACTCCAGAAAATCCATTTTAAGTGCAGGGACGTCAGAATCCAACAGCATCTGCAGTCCTTTTTCAACCTCTGATTCAGATTTTTGCTCAGGTCCCTCAATTTCAGCCAAAAAATACATGAAATCATTGAAAAACACACAAACTTATAGTAAAGTCCAGAAATTTGATTTTTGCATAAAAACTAATAATTATATACTAAAAACTACCTAAAAACAATGCCAAAAAGCGTATAAATTATCTGCTCATCACAACACCAAACTTAAATTGTTGCTTGTCCCCAAGCAATAGAAAATAAAATAGAATAAAAAGAAGAGAATATACAATGAATATCACAATATCAATAAAATTTAGTCCCAATTAGATGAGCGGAGCTAGTAGCTTTTTGCTTCTGAACAGTTTTGGCATCTCACTTTATCCTTTAAAGTTCAGAATGATTGGCATTCATTCGGAACTCGGAATTTTAGATAGTGTTATTGATTCTCCTAGTTCAGTATATTGTTCTTGAACACAGCTACTTTATGAGTCTTGGTCGTGACCCTAAGCACTTTGTTTTCTAGTATTTCCACTGGATACATAAATGCCACAGACACATAATTGGGTGAACCTTTTCAGATTGTGACTCAGCTTTGCTTAAGTCCCTAGTTAGAGGTGTCCAGAGTTCTTAAGCACACTCTGTCTGCTTTGGATCATGACTTTAACCACTCAGTCTCAAGCTTTTTACTTGGACCTTCATGACATAAGCACATGGTTAGGGACAGCTTGATTTAGCCGCTTAAGCTAGGATTTTATTCCTTTGGGCCCTCCTATCCACTAATGCTCAAAGCCTTGGATCCCTTTTACCCTTGCCTTTTGGTTGAAAGACTATTGGCTTTTTCTGCTTGCTTTTCTTCTCTTTTTTCTTTTTTTCTTTTTTTCGCCACTTTTTCTTTTTCACTGCTTTTTCTTGCTTCAAGAATCAATTTCATGATTTTTCAGATTATCAATAACATTTCTCTTTGTTCATCATTCTTTCAAGAGCCAACAATTTTAATATTCAATAAACTTTACTATAAAAAATATACACTGTTCAAGCATTCATTCCGAAAATAAAAAGTATTGCCACCACATCAAAATAATTAAACTAATTTGAAGATAAAATTTGAAATTCATGTACTTATTGTTCTTTTGTAATTAGGCACATTTTTCATTTAAGAAAGGTGAAGGATTCATGGAATTATTCATAGCTTTAAGACATAAATACTAGACACTAATGATCATGTAGTGAAGACACAAACATAGATAACACATAAAGCATAAAAATTGAAAAACAGAAAGATAAGAAGAAGGAAATCAAAGAACGGGTCCACCTTAGTGATGGCGGCTAGTTCTTCCTCTTGAAGATCCAATGGAACGCCTGAGCTCCTCTATGTCTCTTCCTTGCCTTTGTTGCTCTTCCCTCATGGCTATTTGATCATCTCTAATTTCATGGAGAATAATGGAGTGCTCTTGGTGCTTCATCCTTAGTTGCTCCATATTAGAACTCAAATTTCCCAAAGAGGTGTTGAATTGCTCCTAATAGTTGTGTGGAGTAAAATGCATCCCTTGAGGCATCTCAGGAATTTCTTGATGAGGGACTTCCTCATGCTCTTGTTGAGGTCCATGAGTGGGCTCTCTTATTTGCTCCATCCTCTTTTTAGTGATGGGCTTGTCCTCTTCAATAAGGATGTCTTACTCTATGACAATTCCAGCTAAACTGCATAAGTGACAAATGAGAAGAAGGAAGGCTAACCTTGCTAAAGTGGAAGGTTTGTCAGCAACTTTGTATAGTTCTAGAGGTATGATCTCATGAACTTCTACTTCCTCTCCAATCATGATACTATGGATCATGATAGCCCGATCCATAGTCACTTTGGATCGGTTGCTAGTAGGAATGATGGAATGTTGGATGAATTCCAACCATCCTCTAGCCACGGGTTTAAGGTCATGCCTTCTCAATTGAATCGTCTTTTTTTTGGAGTCTCTTTTTCACTGAGCTCCTTCCACACATTTGTCTATAAGGACTTGGTCCAACCTTTGATCAAAGTTGACCCTTCTAGTGTAGGGGCGTGCATCTCCTTGCATCATTGGCAAGTTGAATGCCAACCTCACATTTTTCAGACTGAAATTTAAGTATTTTCCTCGAACCATTGTAAGCCAATTCTTTGAGTTCGGGTTCACACTTTGATCATGGTTATTGGTGATCCATGCATTAGCATAGAACTCTTGAACCATTAAGATTTTGACTTGTTGAATGTGGTTGGTGAGAACTTCCCAACCTCTTCTTCGAATCTGTTGTCGGATCTTCGGATACTCATTCCTTTTAAGCATGAGAGAGACCTCAGCGATCACCTTCTTCTTGGCCATAACTTCATAGAAATGGTCTTGATGGACCTTTGAGATGAATCTCTCCATCTCCAATGACTCGGAGGTGGAAGCTTTTGCCTTCCCTTTCCTCTTTCTAGAGGTTTTTCCGGCCATAGGTGCCATAAATAGTTATGGAACACAAAAAGCAATGCTTTTACCACACCAAACTTAAAGGGTTTGCTTGTCCTCGAGCAAGGGAAGAAAGAAGGATAGAGAGAAAGAAGAAATGGAGGAAAAGGAAGGTGAAGAAAGGTTCGGCCAAGGAGGGGAAAAGTGTATATGATGTGTGAAAATGCAGGAGTGATGAGGGGTTTATATATGAGTGGAAGAGAGGGGGTGTCCATGTGTGAGGGTTGGGTTTGAGAGGGAAAATTTTTGAATTTTGAATGGTGGGGTAGGTGGGGTATTTGGGGAAAAGTGGGTGGATGTGAGTGGTGAAGAGGTGATAGGGAAGAGAGATGGAGGTGATTGGTGAAGGGTTTTAGGGGAAGGTGTTATTGGAATGTGTGAAGAAGAGAGAGATTGAGTTGAGGTAGGTGGGGATCCTATAGGGTCCACAGATCCTGAGGTGTCAAAGATTTTTCATCCCTGCACCATTCTGGCGTGTAAACGCCCTCTGAGTGCTAATCCTGGCGTTAAATGCCAGGTTACTGCCCATTTCTGGTGTTTAACGCCAGCTTTTCTTCCCTTTCTGGCGTTGAACGCCAGCTTGGTGGCCTTTTCTGACATTAAACGCCAGTCTGGTGCCTTTTTCTGGCATTAAACGCCCAGAATGGTGCCAGACTGGGTGTTTAACGCCTATTCTGCTACCCTTACTCGCGTTTAAACGCCAGTAAGCTCCTCCTCCTAGATGTGCTATTTTTAATGTTGTTTTTGAGTTTGCTTTGATTTTTATAGTTGTTTTTGTGACTCCACATGATTATCAACCTAAAGAAGACATATAATAACAATGGAAAATGGAAATTTAACATAGATAAATAAGAATTGTGTTGCCTCCCAATAAGCGCTTCTTTGATGTCAATAGCTTGACAATGAGCTCTCATGGAGCTTCAAAGATATTCAGAGCATGGTTGGGGCCTCCCAACACCAAACTTAGAGTTGGAATGTGGGGGCTTTGGTTGACTCTGTATTGAGAGAAGCTTTTCATGCTTCTTCTTCATGTGTATAGAATGAGATCTGTGAGCCTTAAACACAAGGTAGTCCTCATTCACTTGAAGGACCAGCTCTCCTCTGTCAACATCAATCACAACTTTTGCTGTGGCTAGGAAGGGTTTGTCAAGGATGATAGATTCATCTTCATCCTTCCCAGTATCTAGAATTATGAAGTCAGTAGGGATGTAAAGGCCTTCAACCTTTACCAAGACATCCTCTACAAGTCCATAAGCTTGTTTCTTTGATTTGTCTGCCATCTCTAGTGAGATTCTTGCAGCTTGTACCTTAAAGATTCCCAGTTTCTCCATTATAGAGAGTGGCATGAGGTTTATGCCTGACCCCAGGTCACAGAGAGCCTTCTCAAATGTCATGGTGCCTATGGTACAGGGTATTAAGAACCTTCCGGGATCCTCTTTCTTTTGAGGAATCTTCAGCTGAACCAATGCACTTAGTTCATTGATGAGCAATGGAGGTTCATCCTCCCAAGTCTCATTACCAAATAACTTGGCATTCAGCTTCATGATTGCTCCAAGGTACTTAGCAACTTACTCTTCAGTAATATCTTCATCCTCTTCAGAGGAAGGATACTCATCAGAGCTCATGAATGGCAGAAGTAGGTTCAATGGAATCTCTATAGTCTCTGTATGAGCCTCAGATTCCCTTGGTTCCTCAAAGGGGAACTTCTTTTCATTCAGAGGACATCCCATGAGGTTTTTCTCACTGGGAATCACGTCCTCCTCACTCTCTCTAGGTTCGGCCATGTTGGTCATGGTTATGGCCTTGCACTCTCTCTTGGGATCTTCTTCTGTATTGTTTGGGAGAGTGCTAGGAGGAGTTTCAGTAACCTTTTTACTCAGCTGACCCATTTGTGCCTCCAAATTTCTAATGGAGGATCTTGTTTCATTCATGAAACTTAATGTGGTCTTAGATAGATCAGAGATTATGATTGCTAAGCCAGAACGACTCTGCTCAGAGTTCTCTGTCTGTTGTTGAGAAGATTATGGAAAAGGCTTGCGATTGCTAATCCTATTTCTTCCACCATTATTGTTGTTGAAGCCTTGTTGAGGCTTCTGTTGATCCTTTCATGAGAAATTTGGGTGATTCCTCCATGAAGAATTGTAGGTGTTTCCATAGGGTTCTCCCATGTAATTCACCTCTTCCATTACAGGATACACAGGGTCATAAGCTTCTCCTTTAGAGGAGGCTTCTTTAGCACTGCCAGATGCAGCTTGCAATCCAGTCAGATTCTGAGAAATCATATTGACTTGCTGAGTCAATATTTTGTTCTAAGCCAATATGGCATTCAGAGTATCAATCTCTAGAACTACTTTCTTCTGAGTTGTCCCATTGTTCACAGGATTTCTTTCAGAAGTGTACATGAACTGGTTATTTGCAACCATTTCAATGAGTTCCTGGGCTTCTGTAGGCGTTTTCTTAAGATGAATAGATCCGCCTGCAGAATGGTCCAATGACATCTTGGATAGCTCAGACAGATCATCATAGAAGATACCTATGATGCTCCATTCTGAAAGCATGTCAGAAGGACACCTTATGATCAATTGCTTGTATATTTCCCAAACTTCATAGAGGGATTCATCTTCCTTCTGTTTGATGGTTTGAACTTCCACTCTAAGCTTACTCATCTTTTGAGGTTGAAAGAATTTAGCTAAGAAGGCATTGACCAGCTTTTCCCAAGAGTTCAGGCTGTCTATAGGTTGTGAGTTCAACCATATACTAGCTCTGTCTCTTACAGCAAAAGGGAAAAACATAAGTCTGTAGACCTCAGGATCAACTCCATTGGTCTTAACAGTGTCACAGATTTGCAAAAATTCAGCCAAGAACTGATGAGGATCTTCCAATGGAAGTCCATGAAACTTGCAACTCTGTTGCATCAGAGAAACTAATTACGGCTTAAGCTCAAAGTTGTTTGCTCTAATGGCAGGAATAGAGATGCTTCTCCCATAGAAGTTGGGAGTTGGTGCAATAAAGTCACCAAGCACCTTCCTTGCATTGTTGGCATTGTTGTTATTTTCGGCTGCCATGTCTTCTTGTTTTTCGAAAATTTTTGTCTGGTCCTCTCCAGAGAGTTGTGCTTTAGCTTCTCTTAACTTCCTCTTCAGAGTCCTTTCAGGTTTAGGATCAGCTTCAACAAGAATGCCTTTATCTTTATTCCTACTCATATGAAAGAGAAGAAAACAAAGAAAGTATGGAATCCTCTATGTCACAGTATAGGGATTCTTTGATGTGTCAGAGGAAAAGAAGAATAGAAGGATGACTTAGATATAGAAGAATTCGAACTTATAGAGAGGGAGGGGGTCCAAACTATTAAAGGAGCGTAAGTATTAGTGATTAAATAGAAAAAGATGGGAGAGAGAGAATTTTCAAAAATTTTTAAACGAAATAAAATTAGAGTTTAAAATATTAGTTAATTAAAAAGATTTTTGAAAAAGTTGTTAATGATTTTCGAAAATTGGAGTGAGAAAAGTAGTTAAGTGGTTTTGAAAAAGATAAGAAATAATAAGTTTTGAAAAGATAAGAAGTTAGAAAGAGATTTTGAAATTAGAATTTAAAAAGATGTGATTTGAAAGAGATATGATTTAAAAAGATATGATTGAAATGATATGATTGAAAAACAAATTAAGAAAGATTTGATTTTTAAAATTGATGACTTGACTAACAAGAAATTAAAAGATATGATTCTAAAATTCAAATATTGAACCTTTTTTAACAAGAAAGTAACAAACTTGAAATTTTTGAATCACAACATTAATTTTTAGCAAGGATTTTCAAAAATATTAAAATAAAAAATGAAAAAGATTTGATTTTGAAAAAGATATGATTGCTATGAGAGGATATGAAAAAGATAAGATTTTGAAAAATTAGTTTTAAAACTTGAAAAATTGAGAAAGATTTGAATTGAAAACAAAATTACCTCCCTGGTGTTATCCTAGCATTAAACGCCCAGAATGGTATTCATTCTGGCATTTAACGCCCACTTGGCTACCTCCTTGGGCGTTAAACGCCCAGCCAGGTACCCTGGCTGGCATTTAAATGCCAGAAATCCGTCTTTACTGAGCATTTTGAACGCCCAACTTTTTCTCTGTGATTCCTCTACTGTATGTTCTGAATCTTAAATTCTCTGTATTATTGATGTGAAAAGACATAATTTTGAATTTTTTTGAATTTTTAATGATGAGAGAGAAAAATAATAGAATGAAATTAAACATGAAAAACTAAGATTAAAACAAGGAATGCATGCAAGAATACTTTGAATGTCAAGATGAACACCAAGAACACTTTGAAGATCATGATGAACATCAAGAACATATTTTTGAAAATTTTTAAGAGAAGAAAGACATGCAAGACACCAAACTTAGAAATTTTCATACTAGAGACACTAACAATTTGAGAATGCACATGAGAAACAACAAAAGACACAAAACAAGAGAATTTAAAGATCAGACAAAGAAAACCATCAAGAACAACTTGAAGATCAATGAAGACACAATGCATATATTTTCAAAAAATGCAAGAAAAATAGAAACATGCAATTGATACCAAACTTAAAATTTGACACTAGACTCAAATAGGAAACACAAAAATATTTTTGTTTTTATGATTTTATAATTTTTTTTGTATTTTTCTCGAAAATTATTTTGAAAAAAGAAATAAAGAAATTCAAAATTTTTAATACGAATTCCAGGAATTATGCAATGTTAGTCTAAAGCTTCAGTCTAAAAAGATTAGACATGGCTAACCAAGCTTCAGCCGTTCTTAAAAATTCTGAAGAACAAAATAAAAAAAATTACCTAATCTAAGCAACAAGATGAACCGTCAGTTGTCCAAACTCGAACAATCCCCGGCAACGGCGCCAAAAACCTGGTACACGGAATCGTGATTCTCACACTTCTTCACAACTCCGTGTAGCTGACCAGCAAGTGCACTGGGTCGTCCAAGTAATACCTTACGTGAGTAAGGGTCGATCCCACGGAGATTGTTGGTTTGAAGCAAGCTATGGTCACCTTGTAAATCTTAGTCAGGCAGATTCAAATGGTTATGAGGTTTTGATGATTAAAAATGAAATAAAACATAAAATAGGATAGAGAAACTTATGCAATTCATTGGTGGGAATTTCAGATAAGCATTTGGAGATGCTTTGTTCCTTCTGAATCTCTGCTTTTCTACTGCCTTCATCCAGTCATTCATACTCCCTTCCATGGCAAGCTGTATGTTGGGGGATCACCGTTGTCAATGGCTACCATCAGTCCTCTTAGTGAAAATGGTCTGGCTACGGGATACGTAGGGCTAATCATCTGTCGGTTCTCGATCATGTCGGAATAAGATCCAATGATCCTTTTGCGCACTGTCACTGCGCCCAGCACTCGTGAGTTTGAAGCTCGTCACAGTCATCCCATCCCAGATCCTACTCGGAATACCACAGACAAGGTTTAGACTTTCCAGATCTCAAGAATGCTGCCAATTGATTCTAGCTTATACCACGAAGACTCTGATCTCATAGAATGGAAGGCTTTGTTGTTAGGAGAGGCAACCATGCGTCGTGGACCAGGAGGCCAAGAGATATACATTCAAGCTTGTTTTCAGGTAGAACGGAAGTGGTTGTCAGGCACGCATTCATAAGTGAGAATGGTGATGAGTGTCACTTGATCATCACATTCATCATGTTGAGGTGCGAATGGATATCTTAGAACAAGAATAAGCTTGAATTGAATAGAAAACAGTAGTAATTGCATTAATTCATGAGGAACAGCAGAGCTCCATATCTTAATCTATGAGGTGTAGAAACTCCACCGTTGAAAAGACATAAGAACAAGGTCTAGGCATGGTTTCGGCCATGCCTCCCAAATAACATGAAACTATCGAAAAAGGGTTCAAATACCTGATCCCAAGATCAAAGATCATCAAAAGATGAAAATACAATAGTAAAAGGTCCTATTTATAGTGAACTTGTAACCTAGGGTTTACAAAAATAAGTAAATGATGTAGAAATCCACTTTCGGGGCCCACTTGGTGTGTGCTTAGTCTGATTATTGAAGCTTTCACGTGCATAGGCTTTTCTTGGAGTTAAACGCCAGCTCTGGTGCCAGTTTGAGCATTTAACTCCAGCTTTTATGCCAGTTCTGGTATTTAACACTAAAAAAGAGTAGAAAGTTGGCGTTAAAATGGCAGTTTACGTTATCAAAACTTAGACAAAGTATGGAATATTATATGTTGCTGGAAAGCCCAAGATGTCTACTTTCCAACGCAATTAAGAGCGTGCCAATTGGGCTTCTTTAGCTCCATAAAATCTATTTCGAGTGCAGGGAGGTCAGAATCCAACAGCATCTGCAGTCCTTTTTCAGCCTCTGAATCAGATTTTTGCTCAGGTCCCTCAATTTCAGCCAGAAAATACTTGAAATCACAGAAAAACACATAAACTCATGGTAAAGTCCAGAAATATGATTTTTTCATAAAAACTAATAATTATATACTAAAAACTAACTAAATCATACTAAAAACTACCTTAAAACAATGCCAAAAAGCGTATAAATTATCCGCTCATCAGTACGCACACGTCTGAAAATATTTCTGGGCGTGCGCACGCACACCCTAGTGCGTCTGCATGTGACCCAGTTCCTTTCTAAAACTTTGTTTTGAAGCTCTTCACATTCCCAACAAGCTCGTAGCCTTCAGTAATGTTATTTCACATTTATGAATCGTTAATTTCATCTCTTAAGTCTTAATTTGATGTTAAATGCCTAGTGATTGAGAAAAGGCTCGGAAAGGGGTAGCTTGTGGGGGAAGAAAAGGGATGTAATGATGAGTATGATGTATAATGATGATGTGAGCGGTTGGGAAGGATGGTGGAGTGCTGAATATGTTTTGAGCCGAAAGGGCTGAGTATGGAATTATGATTGGTAGGTCGGAATGGCTGTGATTATTGCATATATGCTGAATTGATTATTATGACTGTTGCACTTCACCTATCTGAGAGACAAGTTTTTCTGGGTGAAAGCAGTGGCTAGCCACCACGTGCTCCAGGTGGAGACTCGATACTCTACTAACCCTATGTCGCAAGTGCGGCCGGACACTATAAAAGTTCCGGATGAGCTCGCCCCCGTGAATATACACCAATAAGGGTGTTGGATATAAATTATGATTATGTCTGTGGATAACTCGAGTTAGGGATGCGCGACAGAGGGACAGTCCAATGGTTAGCTACCAGGACTTGTCGGGCTGGCTTTAAAACCGACAGATGAGACTCATCAGCCACTAGGACAGGCATGCATCATGTGCATTATATGTGATTTGTCTGAATTGCCTAATTGACCGCATCATTACTTGCTACTTGCTTAATTGTTCTATCTGCTTCCTACTTGTACATTTCCTTGCCTGATATACTTGTGCTTGCATTTATTTTCACCGCTGGCGGTTGGGAGGTTTGCAAGATTTGAAAAGCGGATATATATATAGTTAGACCGAAGATCCTTAAGTTAGTCGCCTATTTACTTTTGTCATGGCTTAGTTCTGTTTATACGCTTTGATTATAATTTGGAAGTTCTAGGATTGCCTTCGGCTTTCCCAGGACATTACATGTTAGATATTTGGGCACTGTTACCATGCTGAGAACCTTCGGTTCTCACCCATGCGGATTTTGGTGGTTTTCAGATGCAGGACGTGAGGCTCATCGCTGAGGCATGCTGGAGACATTCTTTTGGTGGAGATCCTTGTATCTTGGGATTTTATTTTGGTTATTATATGCCTGTCTAGATACTATGTTCTCCACTGTATATGTGTTTTGTATCACCTCTTCTTAGAGGTTATTTTGGAGAAACAGGATCTGTATATCGTCATTTGGGTTGTCTTTTGGATTTTCCTTAATATATATGTGTGTATACTGTACGCTCGGACCGGTTATCTTCGCAAGTCGAGTCCCGAGTCTTGATATATGTATTTTGGCACTCTTTTGTATATCTCTTTGCTTTAGCTTAATCTCTAACGGTTCGTTTACGTCATCGATCAGAGTGTTGCGCTTTTTAATTCAACGGTTTTGATTTACCTATTTTCTTCAAAGGCTTCTTGTTATGAACATTTTTGCAAAACTATACGTACTAAATTTTATTTTAGAGGTTGTAATACCTCGCCACCTCTGTTTTATGACTTAAGCATAAGACTCTGTGTGGTAGGGTGTTATAACCTACAGATCGGGCTGCCAAATACCAAGAAAAGAAATTAAGAGGGAGGATCCTTTTCGCCAGAAGTCATGTTGGGAGTTTTTGGGGATTCGTGCACCAAGTTTTTGGCGTCGTTGCCGGGGATTGTTGAGTTTGGACAAACTGATGAATTGTCTTGCTCCCTAGATCAGGTAATTTATTTTACTTCATTTCATTTGAGTTTTGGTTTTTGTTCTTACAGCAATTTTCGATCTTTTGGAATCCTCCTTTCAAAAAAAAAATTCAAAAATAGTTTCTTTGGTTAAATCTTGTGTCAAATCTTTAAGTTTGGTGTCTTCTTTTGTTTTTCTTTACATTTTCCAAAAATTTGTGTTTAGTTCTCTAAAAATTTTAAGTCTGGTGTCCTTTTTATGTTCTTGTGTTTTTTGAGTTTTTAACTCTTGTTCGTTGTGTTTTTGTTAGTCTTCAAAGTGTTCTTGTGTCTTCTTTGTGTTTTGATCTTAAAATTTTTAAGTGTGGTATCTCTTTGTGTTTCCCTCCAAAATTTTCAAAAATAAGGTGCACTAGATCTAAAAATTTTAAGTCTTGTGAGTTTTACTTATTTTTCTCTTTCATCATTAAATTCAAAAATAAAAAAATAATAACTTTTCTTATCTTTTTACTTAATTTTCAAAAATTTTAAAATAAAAATTCATATTTTAATTTCAAAATTTTTAGCTTATCTTATCTTAGTTCTTAATTTTCAAAAATCAAATCTTTTTCAAATATTTTTCAAATCTTTTTAAATCTTGTTGTCTTATCTTTTCTAACTTCGATTTTTAAAATCAAATCTTTTTAATTTTTCATCTTATCTTATCTTATCTTTTTCTAATTTCAAATTTCAATTCCAAATCTTTTCTTATCTTATCTCTTCTCTTATTTTAAATTCAAATATTTTCTTAATTAATTACTTCTCCTCTCTCTCTTCTTTTTCAAAACATCCTAACTAACTCTTCTCTCTTAATTTTCGAAAACTCTCTCTTCTTCTCCCTATTCTATTTTTGAAGATTCATTAACCAATTTTTAATTCTTTTCAAATTATTAACTTAATTTTCAAAAATTAATTAACAAATAAAATAAAAACAAAAATATTTTAATTCTTATTTATCTTTCTTCTCTTTATTATTTATACCATGGTTCTGAAAATTGAACCAGACCGGCCGATTCAACCGGAATAACCAGGAACCGGTCACCTAGCCAGTCCGGGTAAGGTGTAAAACCGCCTGGCAAAAAACCGGTGAAAAAATCGGTCGAACCAGCAGTTAACCGGTGAACCGGGAGAACCGTCCAGTTTTTTAGCGGTTTTTGGTTTGAAAGTTGAAATGCTAAATGGCGTCGTTTTGGCTCTTTAAAGAAAAGAAAAAAGAAAATGCCTAAACAAAGCCCTAATTCTCCTAATCAGTTTCCACTTTCTAGAAATCACCCAAGCTCCAGAAATCACCCAAGCAGTTCAGCACCCACATCTTAGAGATAATAAAGCTTAGAGATAAGTAATTTACCCACTTGAATGAAAGGATGGATGGTGATGGCTTGGGGAGTGGTGTCTCCGATGTCCTTACAAACTCTACTCCCTTGTGTTCTTCCTTGGCAACTTTCACTTCCTTGCAAGCTCCTTCAATTTCAACCTTTTCCTCTTGGTAGCTCTCTTCCAATTCAATCTCTACTTCATTACTTACCAAGGGTATGAGAGGTTGTGCGCATTCTTCTATGATCTCAATTTCATGTCCAATGAGGGAGGATTCAATTATAGATAGAAACTCATCAATTGTTGAATCCATCTCTTGATCAACCTCTTCAAAGTCTTCAACCATGATATGTTTTGGAGGTTGTACACCCTGCTCAACATCAGTATCAAGTTTCTTGGAAGAGGACTCTATAATTCTACATTCCCATGGACTTTCAACATCTCTTAAATCTTCAACCAATCCTTCCGGCCCAATTGTCTCAACTTCCTCTCTTGGTTGTGATTCTTGCTTCAACTCCTCTTCTTTACCTTGAAGCTTCAAGTTCACTCCCTCACTATGCTCCTTGATTGATCCTCCACATTCGTCAATGGGAGTACTTGGGATACATGAGTTTAGGTCGGAGCCAATGTGGTTAATGGCTTCCACCATGGTAGCAACCATGACTTCTAGCTTTTTTAGCTCTTTTTGCTTCTCTTCTTGCCTTTGGATATAAGAGTTAATATCTCTTCATTGTTCTTGCAAGAAGGTTTGGAGAGCTTCATCCATTAGAGGAGGTGGTGGAAGAGAGGATTCATTGTTTGGGGGAAAGGGTTCATAATTGGAAGGTGGTTCATCTTGGTAAGGGTATAGAGATGGTGTATATCGAGGTTGTTCTTGGGAGTAATTGTGTTGGAATTATTGTGGTTTTATATATGGTTCATATGGCTCATAAGGTGGTTGGTATGGTAGATAAGGATTAGGGTCATATGGAGGTGTTTGGTGGTAGGAGACTTGTGAGTATGGTGGTTCAAAACTATATTGAGGAGGTGGTTCATAGGCATATGGTGATTGTGGTTGACAGCCACAATGAGGGTCACCACATCCATTAGATTGGTAAGCATTAGAAGTTGGATTGTACCCATAAGAAACCGAAAAAGGTTGTTGCCAAGAAGGTTGATCAATTCTTTGAGGTTCCTCCCATCTTTGATTGTCCCATCCTTGATGCATGTTGTCATTGTAGTTCCCATTTCATACAACATAGTTTGAAACTAAACTCATAGCCAAAGGGGGTGAGAATTCATAGTAGCAAGAGCAAATGAAAACAAAATCTAATAAGAAACAAAGAAAACCAAATCCTAAAACTAGCAAAAACTATCAAAGAAACCAAAAATCACGCTATTTACAATATTGACATATGTATAATAACCAATAACAAGCACACATTGCAATTCCCCAGCAATGGCGCCAAAAACTTGAAATGAAGATTTATACCAATTCGGAATTTAACAAAATAATTTCGTTGTGAGCATAGCCCAAACTGACATTCGATCCTCAAATTAAAGTTTAATTTTGGTTGTCACAAGTCCAACCCAATAAAAATAACCGAGAGTATTAGTCTCGGGTCGTTCTCCCTAGGAATTAAAATCCAGTGCTCAATTATTGGTTATGAGTATCATGGGGGTTGGGTTGGTAAAAATGCAAGAAATTAAAAAGTCAACAAAAGTAAAGCAAACAATTAAACAAAGCAATTAATAAAGAGAGACATTCATAGCAAGGATTGAGAATATAGTCTTTTTATCCTAGTCACTAATTATCATACAATGATTAACAAGAGCTAATCATATTTAGTCATCTCCAACATTGGAAGAAGGTGTAATGTTATCTTCACATGAGAGAAAGTCAAATAAGACTAGTTAATCTCAATCCAAAAGTCCTAATCAACTTACTAATTGAATTAGCAAGAGATTAGAGTCAATGGAAACAATATTAATTAACCACTCTAGATCACCAATATAAGTTAGGTATTAATGACTCAAGATTGCCTAATTTCTCTTTCCAAACCAAGAATGCTTGAAAACTACTCTAAAGCCCAACCAAGTATTTTGTCAAACACTTGGAAGGCATAAAAGGAAATCATCATAAAATTGCAAGAATAATAAAATCTACAACTACCCAATGCAAGAAATTAACAATAGCAACTCAAATTAAGCAAGAAAGGAACATAAAACATAAATTGCATTAAATGAAAAGGAAAATTAACAAGAGTTCTCATAAACATAAAAGAGGCTCAAAGGAGAAATTAACAAGAAAACTAAGAAGAACAAAGATATAAGAATAAGAAATCATAAAGAAAAGAAGATCAAAACAAGAATTAAAACCTAAATTAAAGAGAGTTTAACCTAATTCTAACCTAATTCTAGAGAGAAGAGGAAGCTTCTCTCTCTAGAAAACTAACCTACATGATCCTAAGCTAATCTAATTGCTCCTCCCTTGACCCATCTTGAATTCTACATGAAATAGCCTCAGAAATGAGTTGGATTTGGGCTTGGGCAGCTCAGAAATTGCCCCCAGCGTATTCAGTGTAATAAGGTCACGTGTTGATTGTGACACGTACGCATGGGTCACAGGTACGCATCGTCTGGCTTTTTCTTGTCATGCGTATGCGTCATGTCACACGTACGCGTCACTTTGACGACCTCCTCTTCACGCGTAAGCATCTGTCACGCGTGCGCGTCGCTCTAAGCACTCCAAATCCTTGTTTTTTTTATGAATTCTCCATATTGCATGCTTTTCTCTTCACCTCTTTGATCCATTTCTTGCCCTTTCAATCCTGAATTTACTAACAAACATATCAACGCATCGAGTGGAATTAAAAGTGAATTAAATTTAGCTATTTAAAGTCCTAAACAGCATATTTTCACTCTTAAAAACAAATTTAGGGAGAATTACAAAATCATGCTATTTCATTGAATAAATGTGAGATAAGTTGATAAAATCCCCTAAATTAAGCATAAGATAAACCACAAAATTGGGGTTTATCAAGCCTTCCCATACTTAAACCAAGCATGTCCTCATGCTAAACTCAAGAAAGAAACAAAGGGTATCGACATTTATTCAATGCAAACTATCTATATGCAATCTACCTACACCTATCTAAATGAATGCAACCACTTGGTAAAAATAAATCAATTTCCAAGAATACATATATAAGCAAAAGGGCTAAAGGTATTAACAACCAAGTCAAATCCACAATTGATTTGAGTTATTGAACAAAATTTACAAACCTGAAAGAAAAGATGATCATGGGTGAGAAAACATGTAATTGAGCAATCGAACCCTCACTGGATATGTATCCGCTCTAGTCACTCAAGTGTATAGGGTTGATTCACTCAATTTTCCCTAATCACGCTTTCTAAGATTTGTTTTTCATCTAAAAATCAACAATTATTCAATGCAAGCATACAATTATCATGAGGACTTATCGATATCTTGTAATGGGGCTAGGGTCAAGCTAGGATTGTTGATGAGCGGATAATTTATACGCTTTTTGGCATTGTTTTTAGGTAGTTTTTAGTAAGTTCAAGCTACTTTTAGGGATGTTTTCATTAGTTTTTATGTTAAATTCACATTTCTGGACTTTACTATGAGTTTGTGTATTTTTCTGTGATTTCAGGTAAATTCTGGCTGAAATTGAGGGACTTGAGCAAAACTCTGAAAAAGGCTGACAAAAGGAATGCTGATGCTGTTGGAATCTGACCTCCCTGCACTCGAAATGGATTTTTTGGAGCTACAGAACTCCAAATGGCGCGCTCTCAACGGCGTTGGAAAGTAGACATCCAGAGCTTTCCAGAAATATATAATAGTCTATACTTTATTCGGAAATTGACGACGTAACTTGGCGTTGAACATCAAGTACATGCTGCTGTCTGGAGTTAAACGCCAGAAAAACGTCATGATCCGGAGTTGAACGCCCAAAACACGTCATAACTCGGAGTTCAACTCCAAGAGAAGCCTCAGCTCGTGGATTGATCAAGCTCAGCCCAAGCATACACCAAGTGGGCCCCGGAAGTGGATTTATGCATCAATTACTTACTCATGTAAACCCTAGGAGCTAGTTTATTATAAATAGAACATTTA